>NC_091063.1:168933877-169258330 GCF_000393655.2 Nicotiana sylvestris
CCTGAAACTGCACACAAGGTACAGGGAGTAATACAAGTACTCCGACTTAGTAAGTAATAATAATAAATGAAGACTGAGCGATAAGAAATCACGTACAGGCACGTCAACATGCTATAAAGAAGCAGTAAAAGCCAGTAAAAATAATGAAACAGAGGAAATATGTAAAGTCACTTTAGTTTAGTTTAAGCTTCTTTAGAAATTCCTTTTTAACAGTTAAGCAATTAAATACAAAGCAGCTAGAACAGATAAACACATAAGAATCCGCCCCTCAGGCACAATGTCAACAGAATCCGCCCCTCGGGCAACATCATGGAACTATCACCAGCCCCTCGAGCTATATCTCGTATTACAATGTGTACCCACGCTCACTGGGGGTATGTAGACTCCTAATGGGGCCCCTTACGTCCCAAGCGCAATTATCAAGCCATATAGTGGCATCATTACTAGGCTCTCGGCCTCATATCAACAAGCCACCTCGTGGCGTACAATCTCAGGACCTCAGCCTCATAATCATACTCAGTGTATCACTATTACGGTGTGCAGCCCCACCCAAAAGTATCCTCACAACACAGGCCCTCGTCCTTGCTCAGTCAGAATCTCATAAGCCACTCGAGCAACAGTAAAACATGATGTTGAGCCCAAAATATTATTTAAAATATCATTTTAAGTGTTAAAGTAGAGTAAGTATGGCTGAGTTATGAAAACAGTAGAATATAGCATGGCCGAGTTCAAGTATAAAGTCAAAACAATAAGGAAATATCAGTAAAAATCCCCTAAGGGTTCAAATAGTTGGCATGAGGCCCAAATATGGCATTTAGCCCAAAACATGATGATAGCAAATAGTTTTCAATCAAAATACGCAGTAAACAGTCATTCGGGATGGACTAAGTCACAATCCCCAATAGTGCACGACCCCACGCTCGTCATCTAGTGTGTGTGTCACCTCAATATAGCACAACGATGTGCAATCCGGTGTTTCATACCCTCAAGATAGCATTTACAATCATTACTCACCTCGATCCGATCCAAACTCTAGCTCGCGATGCCTTTGCCCTCACGAATCGACTTTCGGATGCTCCAAATCTAGCTACAATCAGTACATAACCATTAAAATATGCTAAGGGAACAAAGCCCACTCGAAAATATCGAATTTACATCAAACATCCCGAAATTGCTTCAACCCGGCCCCCAGGCCCACGTCTCATAATCTAATAAAAGTCACATCAATAGAATCCTCATCCTATCACGAGTCTATAAATACCAATAACATCAAAATCGGACCACAATTGCCCCCTCAAATTCCCAATTTACACTCTCCAAATTCTAGCCCTAATTCCCCAATTTTAGGCTTTAATTTCTACATATTTCATGATTAAACAAGTAATAATCAACATAGGATCGAGTATAGAGTTCAAAAATCTTACCTCCAAGTGTTTCCCTTCGATTACCTCTTTAATCCTTCTCAAAAGCCCAAAAATCGTTCAACAACGGCGAAAATAGGCCAAAATCGCGAAACCCGCTATTAAACATTCTGCCCTAGGTAAAATTTACTTCTTCGCAAACGCGACCGCCCACTCGCGTTCGCGTAGACCAAATTCACTACCTCTCCACTTTTCCCTTCGCGAACACGGACAATTCCACGCGAACGTGATGATTAGCCGTACCAGCCTTTCGCGAACGCGATACAAATCTCGCGAACGTATAGCACAAGGGCCCGGGGTGCCCAACGACCTTACTCCTCTTCGCGAACGCGACCCCTGTCACGCCTCCGCGATGCACATGAAGCCTTCACCTTCGCATTCACGTCCTCTTCCTCGCGAACGCGTAGAAAAAAAATATCATCACACAAAAATACCCTTCGCAAATGTGAGTCCCTGACCGCGAACGCGTAGAACAATTCGTCTGCAACAAAAACCAGCAAAAACTGCCAAGTCCAAAGCCCAAAATTGATCCATTTAACCATCCAAAACTCACCCGAGGCCCTCGGAACCTCAACAAAACATGCCAAGATATCCCATAACTTCATTCAAACTGGTCCCAACCTTCGAAACGCTCAAAACAATATCAAAACATCAAAATTACATCGGATTCAAGCCTAAGATTCCCAAGAACTTCCAAATTCCGCGTTCGATAAAAAGCCTACCAAACCTCGTCTGAATGACCTGAAGTTTTGCACACATGTCACAAATGACACAACGGACCTACTCCAACTTCCGGAATTCCATTCTGACCCTTATATCAAAATCTCGCCTATCAACCGAAAAATGCCAAAATCTCAATTTTGCCAATTCAAGCCTAAACCTTCCGCGGACCTCCAAAATACCTTCCGACCACGCTCCTAAATCCCAAATCATCTAACAGAGCTAACCAAATCATTAAAATTCCATTCTGAGGTCATCTACTAACAAGTCAAATCTTGGTCAAACCTTTCAAATTTCAAGCTTCAATTGAGAACGGTTCTTCCTAATTCACTCTGATTACCCTGAAAATCAAAACCGATGATTTACATAAGTCATAATACATCAGACGGGGCTAGTCATGCCCAAGAACTGGTGTGCAAAGTGCAAAAGCTCAAAACGACCGGTCGGGTCGTTACATCCCCCCACTTGAACATACGTTCGTCCTCCAACGTGCCCAGAGTTGTTCCAAAAGCCAACCAATTGCTGAATAACCTTACCATGCACGTACCCAGGGGTGATACTATGTCACCCTATCTCATATAGGTTCGATAACACAGTGTAACTGAAGTTTCGCTATCCAACTTAGTCCATAAACCTTAGAACCATATTTCCCCTTCTGAAATTCTTTACAAGATTAGAATCTCACATTTATACTCTAAATAAGCCCGACAAGCTGTAGCAAACCATACCCGCAACCTCAGATGTAATTAAATGATGTACCACATAACTCAAACACTTATAGCGATAACTCTTAATCACAGCAGTTGCTCAAAACAACCGAATATCGATAATAAGTCTCTTATCCAACAAAGCCTCATTCCAACACTTCTGTATACTGCTAATGATAAATGAAACACATAGAAATTCATAACCATTCCTCATATCAACCATTCGTGAAGCCACTTCTCTTTTGTCAAGGACCATAGCTATTTCTTAGCCGAACATCGATATTATCCTTTCATCACGCTGAAACCGAATTTGTTTGTATTCATTATAGATCTCAACAATCTCATCTAATCCAACACAACTACTCTGGTGACATGACACATCAATCCAAAACTAAAGCCACAACTCGTGCAATCTGTGCACCAAGAAGCAACAATCCGAACATATTCAAATCATGAAAATGACTCAAATGAGAGAGATGTACCGTAAGCTCACCAGTACCACCTCACACAATGCTGCATCGTAGAAATAGAATTCACGAATCTAACCCGAAGGGTCATACCTCCACATAACTCTCCTGCAATGCGCGACCCTACCCAAGCACTATTCCACATGAAACACCTCAAGTCACTATGCTCAAAATCGACATCTGCGCACAATTTGATATCTAGAACCAAAAGCAAAACATCATAACCACGACGAAGCAATTGACATAACATTACACAAACCTGAAAAGACATAACCGATACGCCATTTGCCGAGCAATACCCAATACTCTTCCCGCTCAAATTCCACTGAGAGACCCCAACAAAACCACACCACATTTGCCTATAACCAACAAATACCAAAGCCTCGCAACACTGAAAGGTAACTCATAGATCTCCCCAGATCACTAATAAGCTCAATAACAATCGAATCAACACATCGCTCAACAATACAACTCAGAGTAAACCAAGCCGACTCAAGTTAGAACACACATCCACATTGGCCTGCCAACAAACCCCTTATCAAGGAAACCCTGAAACAGCTCCTTCAACTCCTTTAACTCTGCTGGTGCCATACGATATGATGTCTGGCATCAAATCAATACCGAAATCTACAACCTTGCCCAGCGACATGCCCAGCAACAAGAAATACATCCGAAAAGTCCCTCACCACGAGACCTAAATCAATGGTAGGATTCTTTACACTAACACCCATCACGAAAGCCCAAATAAGAAAGACAATCCTTCCCAACCATCCGCTGGGTCTTCGAAATATAAAACTACCCTACTATAACATAATTCATCGAACCTCGCCACTCAATCCGTGGCATTCCTAGCATAGCCAACATCACCGCCTTAGCGCAATAGTCTTGAATAACACGACACAGAGTCAACCAGTCTATACCCAATATAACATCCAAAACCTAGCATACCAAGCAACAAGGATCCACTCGGGTCTACAAACCGCCAATAGTTACCACACCAGACCGATATACGTGGTTCACAACTACGACCTAACCTATTTATGAGAACCCCCGGTATCCAAATCCATACAACACACGAATCACCATATCCGATCCCAAATTCACCGTCCGAATATACAACACATCTCTAATACCCAATCATTTCACGAGAGATCCTCAAAAAATTCTTCTGTGCCATCAAGCAAACTCGAATATCAGCAGTCGATCCAAAAAGACAGTGCCTTAATACTAATGAAGTATCATCAATCTCAATCTCATTGCCCTTTTTCTGAAATGTATACCCCCGTCAAGTCACACCAATTAGTAATACCATTTCCTTAATCATCTGAAACTGCCCGTGCTGCCTAAGAATTTTATGACCTTCCTTTCAAAATTGAATAGTAACCTTACACACACAAATCTCAATCCTCCACAACATACCACATATACCATACCATCATAGGATAACATGAAAACTTCATATCCCTTCCAAGCCACAAGAAACTATATACTCAACTAACCAAGAACTTTCAATTGAGCCCATATGGAAGAAAATCATTATACATCCCATGCTCCCCTACATCCCATGCTCCTCACGCTCGTAGAAAATATTCATCTCTAACCGTGGCAGAAACCATCAGAACCCTCCGTATTCCATTTGCACAATAATAAACTGTCATGATTGAATCCTTCTAACTCAACCAATCCACGCAGTCCACTAAAACCCAAGAGCATTGCCACGAAACACCCGTAAAAACTCATTACCTCGTAAGTATCCAAAGAACTAATCATATCCTAACCATACCGATTCGGCCTACTACAAGGCTATCCCATCTATCCGAGTTTCCTTCTGATTTACCTTCAACTTGATACTCCTTCTTGCTATAGCATCACAATCCTCGACCCGGACTCACCACACGAGACTCAAGCATAATACCACACTGTCTAAGGCTCATAAGCCGCTGAATACTCTCTTAAATATTCCCAAAAGCACTACGTTCAAAATACCTACCCTGAAGAGACTTTTGGCGAATCCAAAGCCATTACCTCTACCTTCCTGATACTGATATATAGAATCCCATAATTAATATAGAAATGCCACAAGTCTTGATACCTCCAATGTAAACCTTAGTTTCTAGCCAAATATACAACCTGAAAATCTCCAATCATTACATGAAAAATCTTGGACCCACTGGAACCATTCTCAATAGTCATCCTCTCTACTCAAACTGTAAATAGTCAGATCAAATGAACCGAACAATTTGTACCTCATTAGCACTCCGACACCGCAGAATGTAACCTCACCTTAATGCAACCAAGATACTTCCTGTTCTATGCACCGATCATCCTTTGCCAATAACAACTCAAGTCATTCCGTGACTCTCATACACCCATAAAGCATAACATAACCTTTATTGAAATTTCCTTTACTCGAGCCATCCTCGGTCTCAACCTCTGTAATCCATAACTGATTCACCAGTACGCCTCAAACTGGAACCAACATAGCACATAGCCGTGCAATCACCCAATCAATATAGACTCCCCCACTTGGCTCAAAGCCATAGATCAAAACACACAAGAACTCATAACGCATATACTCTATTACTGCCATAATACCAAAGTGAGATTAAACTCCATACTTCATAGCTCGTGAAACATAGACCATTTAGTACTTTAAACCTTCTGCAAATCTCGCATTCACCTTCATAACAGTCAAGCCCACTCTCTTAGGCGAGCCAAAGTCAAATGGCAATTCATGTCTTCCATTGGTAACATAGATCTTCCAATAAATGACATAAAGGATTACACAAACTTTAGAACAATCCGCAGGAGATAACCCACCTGCTTCGCCTCAAACTAACATCTCTTTATACCCTCCCACTCTCATAAACATTTTGTAGTCACTTAATTTTCCTGAGTCTGAACTCATAACGCAACATGATATTTACTTCACTCCCCAACTAGAAAACATGAAAATATTCTTCACACTCCCATAACTTGGGGCTATACATCAAATCAAAATGGAAATCAAGCACCAAATAGTTCTTCTATCCTCAAGCAGACCCTTCTTGTCTCGTTCAAATCATATGCATACATCTTGCTATCATATCATACTCATCACATAGCCACCCAGCCATCACTTCTACTAATAGGGACACTACCGAACATATAAGTTCAAAAACACGTGCTCACACAATCAGCGCCTCAGTGCTCAAGCTATAGGAAAAACCTGGCCTCAAGTCCTCTAGATTGGCCCCAACATCAACACACAGAGATCAAATCTCGCCCCTCGATCAGAGAATCATAAGCCATCGATGTACATTTGATACTGAGTGCTCATATGCGCACACAAACCCGTGGAAGGAATTTAAAGGGTTACATTTCAAGATGAATCAAGGACGCACGATAAGAATTCAAGAATATGAAGTTTTTCCTAAAGGTTCTGTAGCCTCTCGAGGATAAGTACAGACATCTCCGTACCGATCCGCGAGACTCTACTAAACCTACTCATGACTCGTGGGACCTATGTAACCTAGGCTCTGATAACAACTTGTCACGACTACAAACCGAACCCGGTCATGATGGCGCCTCTCGTGAAGACAAGGCCAGCCGACACAATTTTAAAATTCATCTTTAACAGTTTTTAATAAGTCAATTTAAGTCATTTATAAGAAATAAATCCCAAAATTTAGCGAAACAGAACAAGTGTGGAAATAGATACAGCCCCACATCGGGGTGTCACAAGTCACGAGCATTTACTAAGGTCTAAATATAATGAAAAGTCTGAAAATGTACTAAATACAGTCTAATGAAATCAAGAGGGAGAAAAGCAGTGTTGTGAATGCCGGGCAATTACCTTGCTAAACTCCGATGACTCCGCCTCTGATCAACCAATACCCGCTATTAGGTTCAGAAATCCCTGAAACTACACACAAGGTGAAGGGAGTAATATGAGTACTTTGACTCAGTGAGTAATAATAATAAATGAAGACTGAGCGATAAGAATCACGTAAAGGCACGTCAACATGCTATAAAGAAGCAGTAAAAGCTACTAAAAACAATGAAACAGTGGAAATATATAAAGTCACTTTAGTTTAGTTTAAGCTTCTTTAGAAATGCCTTTTTTATAGTTAAGCAATTAAATGCAAAGCAGCTAGAACAGATAAACACATAAGAATCCGCCCCTCGGGCACAATGTCAACAGAATCAGCCCCTCGAGCAATATCATGGAACTATCACCAGCCCCTTGGGCTATATCTCATATCATAATGGGTACCCGCGCTAACTGGAGGTATGCAAACTCCTGGAGGGGCCCCTTACGGCCCAAACACAATTTATCAAGCCATCTCGTGGCATCATCACTAGGCTCTAGGCCTCATATCAACAAGGCACCTCGTGGCGTACAATCTCAGGCCCCCAACCTCATAATCATACTCAGTGTATCACTGCTGCGGCGTGCATCCCGACCCAAAAGTATCCTCACAACACAGGCCCTCGGCCTTATTCACTCAGAATCTCATAAGTCACTCGGGCAACAGTAAAATATGATGCTCAACCCAAAATATTATTTAAAATATCATTTTAAGTGTTAAAGCAGAGTAAGCATGGCTGAGTTATGAAAACAGTAGAGTATAGCATGACTGAGTTCAAGTATAAAGTCAAAAAAGTGAGGAAATATCAATAAAAATCCCCTAAGGGTTCAAATAGTTGGCACGAGGCCCAAATATGGCATTCAGCCCAAAACATGATGATAGCAAATAATTTTCAATCAAATACGCGGTAAAACAGCCATTTGGGATGGACTAAGTCACAATCTCCAATAGTGCATGACCTCACGCTCGTCATCTAGTGTGTGCGTCACCTCAATATAGCACAACGATGTGCAATCCGGGGTTTCATACCCTCAGGACAACATTTACAATCATTACTCACCTCGATCCGGTCCAAACTCTAGCCCGCGATGCCTTTGCTCTCACGAATCGCCCTCCGGATGCTCCAAATCTAGCCACAATCAGTACATAATCATTAAAATATGCTAAGAGAACAAAGCCCACTCGAAAATATCCAATTTACATAAACAATTCCGAAATTGCTCCAACCGCCGGGCCCACATCTCGAAATCTGATAAAAGTCACATCAATAGAATCCTCATCGTCTCACGAGTCTATACACACCAAGAACATCAAAATCTGACCTCAATTGCCCCTCAAATTTCAAATTTACACTCTCCAAATTCAAGCCCTAATTCCACAATTTTAGGCTTTAATTTCCACATATTTCATGATTAAACAAGTAAGAATCAACATAGGATCGAGTATAGAGTTCAAAAATCTTACCTTCAAGTATTTCCCTTCGATTCCCTCATCAATCCTTCTCAAAAGCTCCAAAAACCGTTCAACAATGGAGAAAATAGGCCAAAAATCGCGCAACCCACTTTTAAACATTCTGCCCCAGGTAAAAATTCCTTCTTCGCGAACGCGACTACCTTCTCGCGTTCGCGTAGACCAAATTCACTGCCTCTCCACTTTTTCCTTCACGAACGCGGACGATTTCAGGCGAATGTGATTCTTCGCCATACCATCCTCTCGTGAACGCTATACAAATCTCGCGAACGCATAGCACAAGGTCCTAGGGTACCCATCGACCTTACTCCTCTTCGCGAACGCGACCCCAGTCACGCGTCCGCGATGCACATGAAGCCTTCACCTTCGCGTTCGTGTCCTCTTCCTCGCGAATGCGTAGAACAAAAATATCATCACATAAAAACACCCTTCGCGAACGCGAGTCTCTGACCGCGAACGCGTAGAACAATTCGTCTGCAACAAAAACCAGCAAAAACTGTCAAGTCTAAAGCCCAAAATTGATCCGTTTAACCATTCGAAACTCACCTGAGGCCCTTAGGACCTCAACCAAATATGCCAACATATCCCATTACTTCATTCAAACTTGTCCCAACCTTTGGAACGCTCAAAACAACATCAAAACACAAAAATCACATCGGATTCAAGCCTAAGAATCCCAAGAACTTTCAAATTCCGCTCTCGATCAAAAAGCCTACCAAACCTCATCTGAATGACCTGAAATTTTGCACATACGTCACAAATGACACAACGGACCTACTCCAACTTTCGAAATTCCATTTTGACCCTTATATCAAAATCTCGCATATCAACCGGAAAACGCCAAAATCTCAGTTTCGCCAATTCAAGCCTAAACCTTCCGCGGACCTCCAAAACACCTTCCGACCATGCTCCTAAGTCCCAAGTCATCTAACGGATCTAATCAAATCATAAAAATTCCACTCCGAGGTCATCTACTAACAAGTCAAATCTTGGTCAATCCTTTCAAATTTCAAGCTTCAACTGAGAACTGTTCTTCCAAATTCACTCCGATTACCCTGAAAACCAAAATCGATAATTTACATAAGTCATAATACATCACACGGGGCTAGTCATGCCCGAGAACTGGTGAGCAATGTGCAAAAGCTTAAAAAGATTGTTCGGGTCATAACATATAGCAAATGTTAATACCTTATTTGTTTTAAATAAGTACCATTTAAAAAAATAATATTCTATAGATACCTTTTAGTGTTTATAGCAAAATATCTCATTTTGGTTACCATCTACCCCTAAGCCACTAAATACGCTATTCAGTTGCACTATTTTCTTTTTCTCTCTACTTTGATACATGCCATTCTCTTCCCCCATTCCCTGAAAACATGATGCTCAATCTCAAAATCCCCTATTTTCTTAGAAGAAGGGAAAAACTTACTAATGGAAGAGCTGAATAAGATCGGAGGGAGGAGTATAAAAACCAAAGCAGTCAGAAAAATGAATCTGCGTAAAACCTAAAGGGAATGAAGGAGCTTATATAAAGAGGAGTAATAAACGTTAAGGTTTTATTAGAGGCGAGCCCTCAACCCAGCAACCTCCTTTTAAATTGGAATTTTTACCCCAAGCCAAAGTTTGCATCTTTGGGAACTATATTCAGATTCTTCCTGCCTTTTGTAATGGATTCCAATGGTGCTGAAGCATCTCGTATTCGCGAGCAACTTGATTTTCTGGTAATATATTTCAATGTATTTACAATGTATCCCACTATATTCTATATATTTCATTATATTCACCGTCTCGCTATATGCCATGAAGGTATTCATATGTTTTTTTAATTAATATAATTTATGTATTCAGATATATTATATAATTTCTCTGAAGATTGCTATGTTTTTGGGGTAGTTTTTGGTTGAGAATCTTTTTTATAACTGGAAATACAAAATTTGTGTTATAATTGAGTTTGTTGAGTTATATTAGGAGTCTATTTAATTGGTTCACTTCCATTTAAAACAGTGTAATCCCTTATTTCACGCCGTGAATACAGTCGAATACAATAATCTGCCCAGCTGTAATCCCATGTTTCACGCTATAAATATAGTCGAATACAATAATCTGTCCAACTGTAATCCCATGTTACACGCCATGAATACAGTCGAATACACTCAAATACAACAACTGATTAGGTGGACTTTCCCGATTCACGCCTATTTTTGCTAATGTATACATGAATACAGTAGCTTAAATACATCTAATACATCTTATAACAGAAAACGTATCTACAATCCGTAATATAGCTAATGGTATCTATAGATAACTAATTACCACTAAAAGATAGTGCTTTATGAAAATTTCTCTATAAATTATGGGGTCTTATGTGTAGATACCCAGATGTTATTTCTTGTTTAATGATGCGCTAATTAGAAATACATAAACTTATGCACCTATTGAATGTGTTATGGTCCCCATATCAGACGTAGGTTTTTTTCTAACATCCAATCACGGGAAAGAGTATAACGGCTTACGTCTTGGTTTGGAATAACGTAGACCGCAAGATCCAGTAATCTCTGTGGCACTCATGTATTCTGGTACGCTTCCGCATCTAGTATTTGTTCTTGATGATTTGACATGATAGATCTTGGTTAAAAGATGAAAGTCTTTATCATTAAAGTTTTGGTTCTAACAATTGGTAGCAGGTATCATGTTAAATTATTAAGAAGTAATTTGGTTTAATTGATGTGTATGTTATGAACGAGATTGGCCAAAAGACACACCAGTTTGGAATATTAAAAAAATTTGTGTGGGATCCAGGCAAGAAGACTAGGGTGAAGGCCTATTAAAAAGAGAAAGGATGTTGTAAAAAGGGTTTGTTGTGTAAAATGTCTGCTCCTCCTTATCTCCCTTCTAGAGTGTCTGTATCCTCTCATCCCCATTCTTAGTCTGAGCTTTTCATCCTTCTTCTCTATCCTTTATATTTCAATTCAGTCATTTTTATTTCATTATTCGACATTAGTTCTTATATTTTAAGCTGAGTTATAATCTCATTTCTCCGTTAAAGTAATAGAAAAGGGTGTTTGTGAGTTTAATTGTTACAGTTAGCTACTGGTTTATTTGGGATCATTACATTGGTGCTTTCATTGATTCTTACTCCATGGATTCCTGTAGTCTTTCCTTGCTACTGCAAATGCATGCCAATTACTCGAGTATGTCTAAGCAACTCCACAAAATCCAGTGTTGTCTTTCCCGTATGTCTAGGGGTTCGCCACCAACAGATATGCAGGATTCGGTAGTAGAATATGCATCAGACAGTGCTCCTACGGTCTTTATCGGAGAGATGGATTCTGCTTTGGTTGATGAAAACTCAAACCCTATGGATAATTCCGAAATACTTACTGAGCTGGTAAATCCGAGCGATAATTCTTCGAACTCTATTAAATTTCATACCGTAGTGGCTTCATTAGGTTACCTTGGGACTTTGAGTACCCAACTGGAAGCTAAATATGATGCAGAGGAAAATTCAAAAGTCCATGCATGCACGGGTGTTCACTAAAATACCTGTTAGGGATATTGACATGGAAGTTGAAGATTCAGTGGAGTATGATTTACTAAAGCCAGAAATCCAGGTGTTCGACGAAATGTTTTACACAGTTTTTGCTGTTAAGTGTGATTCCAGTGACCTTGTCAAGCCTAACGAAATCTTTCTAGCATTGCCTTGTATGTTTTCAGCTTGTAGTCATGGCCAACTTATCGGCAGAGGTACATTTGCTTTCTTAAATGAACTTGATCATGCTACACTGATATTACCCTTGCATTGATTTCCACCTAATCAATTCAGATTAGATTTTCCATTTGACCGTGGTTCTAGCTTATTTACCTAATTTTTATCCTTGCAAGATATTGTTCAACCGTGGTTGTGAATGATTTCAAGGAGATCATTAGAATCCTAGAGTGTGATGTTGGTTCCACCTCCAATGATCAATATATTTTGACTCCTTTTCCATTTGATCCCGAAGCGAATTTGTTCATTGTAACCCCTGGTGGATGCCTTCACGTTCCTCAATTACAACCTAAGTCATCTGCACACACACTTACTTGTGAAGCTTTACACATTTCAGCTTTTCAGGGCATTGTCCTACATTCTGAAGTTGGGATGTGATATATGTTTAGTTTTTTCACAAATTATAGCTGCAGGTCGCGATATGCGAATTGTTTTAGAGGGATTGAATGAGGAGGTTAAATTTGTAATCTCCAGTCATGGCATGCGTTTGGCCAGTAATGCATGTGCCGTTGCGTTTGTGGCTAGTGATAATGGTTTTCTTGATATTGCTTTAGCAAGCAAACCGTTGTCCAGATTTATACTAGTTCACAGGAGGTTAGACCTTGAAGTAGCTGAAAATGGAATGACAAGAACAACTGTTGTTTACAATGCAAGTCCAGCTAGTATCGACTGCAAAAGTAAGCGAGTTGCTATACTTAAGGACATGCTTGAACTTGGTCCATCAGAATTCAATTTCAATGGTTTGATGCTACAAAAATATTTGAATCACCATTTAAATGTAGTTGCAAATTTCGGACCAAGGTTTCTAATTGTAACTGAGATTGTAGAGTGTTTTGAGGAGATAAAGCTGGTATGTAGTAACGATTCTCACTGTATGGCTTCTGACATTATCGATTATTTACTTAGAGGTGATATTATTCTTGCTAATGACTGTAGTGAACGACAATTGGGAGTGACTTTGGACCTTGTCAAACTTATTTTCCCTACAGCACTATGTTGTTCAATGGTTAGAGAAGATGCATCAACTGAATCATCTTCATTGAGTTTGAATTTCTGGAAAATGAGATTCATACATGCACACATTCTTGGGAGTAGTTATATATCAAATATCTGCCAGGCTGCTCTAAATGGTTTTTTGATCTCCAATATGTCGTTGATGATGATGGAAGGTGCTATGATCCTTTGTGGACAACAAGCTCTATTAAAGAACCCCAAGATCATTCTGCTTATTGAGTCCACCACTGCTCTTGTTGCTGATTTGCATAGAAGTGTCCAGGAAGCTCAAGTCATGTATGACCCTCTCCTTGGCAAAATGTTAGCTTGCTGCCTTATGATTTGTGCTGACATCTTGCCAAAGGTTTTCAATGCTGCATCGGCCACCATCTCATGTCACTTTGACACAGTGATGATAGATCACATCTTTTCTTATCATATAGACTACCTTTGTATAGATACAATTGGCGGAACAAGTGTTACTAATATTGTTTTTAACGCGAATCTCGAGGAAAAGGTTCTTATGGACGAGGTATTATTATGAACGAGATTGGCCAAAAGACACACAAGTTTGGAATATTAGAAAACTTTGTGTGGGACCCAGGCAAGAAGACCAAGGTGAAGGCCCTATTAAAAAGAGAAAGATGCTGTAAAAAGGGTATGCCTGTTGTTGAGTAAAATGTCTGCTCCTCCTCATCTCCCTTCTAGAGTGTCTGTATCCTCGCATCCCCATTCTTAGTCTGAGCTTCTCATCTTTCTCTATCCTTTATATTTCAATTTAGTCATTTTTATTTCATTATTCGACATTAGTTCTTATATTTTGAGCTGAGTTGTAATCACATTTCTCCGTTAAAGTAATAGAAAAGGGTGTTTGTGAGTTTAATTGTTACAGTTAGCTACTGGTTCATTTGGGATCATTACAGTGCAATATAAAGTTTCGGAAAAGCCTAAATATAGTAGTCAAAGATGAAACAATTTTCAGTTTTTCTTTTTAAAATCGAAAGATTTCGAGACGCTACTGGTGGTGTCCTTATTATGGTATATAAGTTTTCTGAAAATTGGGTATAAAATGGAGGCTTTATTTTCTTTCAGCCGCCAGCCAATACTTCTTTAATGATTAGGCTT
The DNA here is from genome assembly GCF_000393655.2 of Nicotiana sylvestris. Lineage (NCBI taxonomy): Eukaryota > Viridiplantae > Streptophyta > Magnoliopsida > Solanales > Solanaceae > Nicotiana > Nicotiana sylvestris. Next base: position 168,948,398 of record NC_091063.1, read on the forward strand.
TTCAGTGTTCTTTTTTTAATCTATTTTGTTGTTACATAGCACTAGTGATAACAAATATAATAACCTTGGTTTCTGGATTCAATTTGTGGCGTGCTTTATTCAGAGAAAACCATGATTTTAATCTAATGATATATTAATGTCAGACTCGATATTTCAGTTAATATGTTTTTTCTATTGATCTGCTTGCTTTCATGGTTATACTTGAATATTGGCAGTAATTACCTTAGTGAGAATCAGGCCCACCATGATTTGTTTTGTTTTGGATATTTACATGTTCTTGTTTTGGAGAATTTAAATTTGAATATTGATATGATTGTATATATTTTGAGATGAATAAATTTGAAGCTTGATGTTACCAAAGTGACCTCTCTTATGAAAATTTATTTGTTTCAAAATATTTTAAAAAAAGTTGTATATAACCTATGTAAATAATGATCGACCCAAAGGAAGGTCAATGTTTTACAGAATTACATTTGCAGTTTTGTGGTAATAGTTTGTCCAAAGATGAAATATTAATGAGTGACCGGTACCTTGGGATGGAATTTACCTTTAATCGAATTTATTTTCATTTTGGTTTTAAGTATTATGTGAGCTTATTTCATTGTTTTTTGTTCTCTGGATTCAGTTGAAATTACTTATGTAAGTATTACTGCCAACATCAATTCAATTTTAGAAACATTCGGGGGCGTTGTATGCGACGACCCGGTCAGTCGTTTCATGAGTTACCGCTCCGTTTTTTCTATTTTTGCTTTTTATTGCTTTGTCTATCGGTTCTATATGTGATCGAGTTGGTTGGCTCAGGTTCGAAAAGGATTTGGTAAGGTTTGAGACACTTAGTCTCTTTTGAGGAAACTTAAGTTAGAAAAGTCAATCGGATGTTGATTTATGTGTTAGAGGGCTTGGATGTGAGTTCTGATGGTTCGAATAGCTTTTGGTAGGTGATTTGGGACTTCGAGCGTGATCGAAATGTGTTTTGAAGGTCCGGTGTAGATTTAGGCTTGAATTGGCGAAATTAGATTTTTGGCGTTTTCCGGTTGATAGGTGAGATTTTGATATATGGGTTGGATTGAAATTTCGAGAGTTTCAGTAGTTCTGTTGTGTCATTTGGTATGTGTATGCAACATTTTAGGTCATTCGGATGTGGTTTGGTTGGATTTTTGATCAAAAGCGGAATTCGAAAGATTTTTGGAAACTTAGGCTTGAATCCGATGTGTTTTGGTTGATTCGATGTTATTTGAGGTGCTTTGAAGGTTGGTATAAGTTTAAATAATGTTATGGGGTATGTTTGTGTTTTTGGAATTTTGGTGAAGCTGTAGATTTGCTGTTTATGTTGTTTTCACACCTGCGGATTGGGGACCGCAGGTGCGATGCCGCAGATGCGATGAAAAGGACCGCAAAAGCGAAAAGAGCCTAGGAAGGATGGGACCGCAGAAGCGGCTGAGGAGCCGCATCTGCGATAGCGCAGGTGTGGGGAAAAGGATCACAGAAGCAGAAAGTTGTCGTTTAAGTGATGACAACAGAAGCGGTCCATTGACCGCAAAAGCGGTACTGCAGAAGCGGATAATTAGCCGCAAATGCGAAATCCCTAGGCCAGAAAGTATAAATTGTTTACTTCATTCCACCATTTCTAAGTCGGCTTGAGAGCTTTTTGGACGATTTTGAAGAAGGATTTCAAGGGAACTCCATTGAGGTAAGGATTTTGGACCTAAAACGCGTTTCTATGGTATTATTTTATGGATTTTGGCTTGTAATTAATGGAATTTAAGGATCAAAAGTTTGGAAAAACTAGAGCTTGGTATTGGAGACCTAGACTTGAGGATTTGAGGGACTATTTGTGGTCGAATTTTGGTACTTTTGATATGTATGAACTCGTGGGGAGATGAGGAATCTATTAATGTGAATTTTATCGAATTCCGAGATGTGGGCCCAGGGTTCGGGTTTTGGTAATTTCGGGATTTGTGTTGTAAATTGATTATTTTTGTTTGGGCTTTGTTCCCTTAGCATATTTGGACATCGTGATTCTAATTTTGGATAGATTCGACGCGAGTGGAGGCCGATTCGAGGGGCAAAGGCATCGCGAGATAGAGTTTGGACCGGATTGAGGTGAGTAATGATTGTAAATGATGTCCTGAGGGTATGAAACCCCGGATTGCACATCGTTGTGCTATATTGAGGTGACACATACGCTAGATGATGAACGTGAGGTCGTGCACTATTGGGGATTGTGACTTAGTCCATCCCTAATGACTGGTTTTACCGCGTATTTGACTGAAAACTATTTGCTATCATCATGTTTTGGGCTGAATGTCATATTTGGCCTCGTGCCAACTATTTGAACCGTTAGGGGATTTTTATTGATATTTCCTCACTTTTTTGACTTTATACTTGAACTCAGTCATGCTATATTCTACAGTTTTCATAACTCAGCCATGTCTACTCCGCTTTAACACTTAAAATGATATTTTAAATGATCTTTTGGGCTGAGCATCATGTTTTACTGTTGCCCGAGTGGCTTGTGAGATTCTGACTAAGTAAGACCGAGGGCCTATGTTGTGAGGAAACACTGATTATGATTACGAGGTCGAGGGCCCGAGATTTGTACGCCATGAGGTGGATTGTTGATAAAAGGCCGAGAGCCTAGTGATGATGCCACGAGATGGCTTGATATTGAGCTTGGGTCGTAAGGGGCCCCTCCAAGAGTCTGCACATCTCTAGTGAGCGCGGGTACCCAATGTGATGTGAGATATAGCCCGAGGGACTGGTATTGTCCTATGATATTGCCCGAGGGGCGATCCTTTATGTGTTTACCTTTCCTAGTTGCCGGTCATTTACCTGCTTAATTGTTAAAAAGGTATTTCATGAAGTTAAACTAAACTAAAATGACTTACACATATTTACTGTTTCACTGCTTTTACTGATTCCTTATAGCATGTTATGTGCCTTACGTGATTTCTTACTTCTCAGTCTTTATTTATGATTATTACTCACTGAGTTGGAGTACTCACTTTACTCCCTGCACCCTGTGTACAGATTCAGGCGCATCAGGTCCCGCTATCGAGTGTTGATCTTTCCAGCTCAGGAGGATTCGAAGATTCTCTAGGTAGATGCCGGCGTTTGCAGCCCAGAGCTTCTTCCCTCATCTTATCTTTCTCTATTTTAGATCTGTATTAGACTATGTAGACATTTCTTGTATTATCCAGATTTGTAGTTGCTCATGATTGGTGATACCCTAGTATCAGGCTGTGTTGGTTTTACTTCCGCAATGTACTATTCACTACTTACTTTGGGGTTATTTATGATTTTTAAGGCTTAATTCTTATTGTTTAATTGCTTAAAACTGAAATGGGAAAGTGTCGGCTGGCCTTATCTTCACGAGAGGTGCCATTACGAAAGGTTCTGCCGAACCTTTAGGAAAAACTTCATATTCTTGGAATTCTTGTCGTGCGAATTTGTTGTTCTGAGTACTAAACTTTTGTTATTCTATTCTCTCATAGATGGTGAGGACACACGCTACCGGTCAGGATGGACGACCACCAGTACCACCAGCCGAGGACACGGTCGTGGTCGCGATAGAGGAAGAGGTGTGGCCTGCACATCACCTAGGGCAGCACCTGCAGATCCACCATCCGCCCTAGTTTAGGATCAAGTCCCAGTTGTGGATGCTCCAGCAGCACCAACTCATGCACAAGTTGTGCCCATTGTGATTCCGGGTCTTCAGGAGGCCTTGGCTCAGATTCTATCAGTTTGCACTAGCCTAGCTCAGGCAGTCTTAGTTATTACAGCCACAACTACTTCTCAGGCCGGGGGAGGCACTCAGAATCCCGCCGCTCACACACCTGAGCAGGTCGTGCATGGACTTCAGACACCGGGGACACATCCAGCCCAGTCAGTTGCAGCCGCTCAGGACTATGTAGTTTCTGCCATGCCAGAGGACGAGCAACGTATGTTGGAGAAGTTTGGTAGACTTCAGCCTCTGACCTTCGGTGGTGTAGAGGGCGAGGATGCTTAGGGTTTCTTAGATAAATGTCAAAGGATGCTTCGTACAGCAGGTATTCTGGAGACCAGCGGGGTCGCTTTCACTACTTATCAGTTTTATGGAGCTGCCTTCACTTGGTGGGAGACTTTTGAGAGGCATAGGCCTATTGGTGCAACATCCCTTACCTGATAGCAGTTCTTCGTTCTCTTTCTGGAGAAGCATGTGCCACAGTCTCACATAGAGGAGCTATGCAGGCAGTTCGAGTGGTTGCGTCAGGGAGAGATGACTGTGACGCAGTATGAGATGAGGTTCTTAGAGTTAGCTCGTCATGCTACTTGGTTGGTTCCGGCAGTGTAATGATCTGATAAACCATTTTGAGCTTTTACACTTTGCTCGCCAGTTCTCGGGCATGACTAGACTCTCTTGATGTATTATGACTTATGTAAATCGTTGGTTTTGGTTTTCAGGGTAATCGAAATGAATTTGGAAGAACAGTTCTTAGTTTGAAGCTTGAAATTTGAAAAGTTTGACCAAGATTTGACTTATTTGTATATGATCTCAGATCGGAGTTTTTATGATTTGGCTAGCTCCGTTAGGTGATTTGGGACTTAGGAGAATGATCGGAATGCATTTTGGAAGTCCGTGGAAGGTTTAGGCTTGAATTGGCGAAATTGAAATTTTGGCGTTTTCCGGTTGATAGGGGAGATTTTGATATAAATGTCGGAATGGAATTCCGTAAGTTGCAGTAGCTCCGTTGTATCATTTTTGATGTGTGCGCAAAATTTCAGGTCATTCGAACGTGGATTGGTTGGGTTTTTTATCAAAAGTGTAATTCAGAAGATTTTAGAATTTTTAGGCTTGAATTCGATGCAAATTTGGAGATTTAATGTTGTTTTGAGCGTTACAAAGATTGGAACAAGTTTGAATGATGTTATGGGATATGTTGACATATTTGGTTGAGGTCCCAAGGGCCTCGGGTGAGTATCGGATGGTCCATTGGGCCATTTCATGTTTTGAAAAGTTGCAGAAATTGCTGATCATTGCAGAGAAAAAGGCCTTCACGTTCGTGAGTAGGCCCTTGCATTCACGAAGGTTTAGCTGGTGAAGGATGGAATTTAGCCTTCGCGTTTGCGAGGCAGGCTCCGCATTCGCGAAGGGCTGTGTAATTGGGCATCGCGTTCGCGAGAGAGTTTACGAGATCGCAAAGGTTTAGTCTGTGGAAGCATCACTTTCGTGAGTGGCAAGACGCGATCGCGAAGAAGGATTTTTGGTCAAAGCTGGATTGCTCTTCACAAACGCAAGGCATTGACTGCGTTCACGAAGAAGGTTTTTGATGCCTGGGCAGAATGTTTAAATAGCCATTGTCTGCGATTTTGCGGCTATCTTTCACCATTTTTGGGATATTTTGGAGCTTTTTGAGAGGATTTGAAGAGGGATTCAAGATATAATCCCTCGAGGTAAGATTTATAAACTCAATACTCGATCCTATGTTGATTCTTACTTGTTTAATCATGAAATATGTGGAAATTAAAGCCTAAATTGGGAAATTAGGGCTTGACTTTGGAGAGTGTAAATTGGGAATTTGAAGGGGCAATTGAGGTCCGATTTTGATGTTCTTAGTATGTATAGACTCATGAAAGGACGAGGATTCTATTGACGTAACCTCTATCAAATTCGAGAAGTGGGCCCGGGGGCCGGGTTTGAGCAATTTCGGGATTGTTTATGTAAATTGGATATTTTTGAGTGGGCTTTGTTCCCTTAGCATATTCTAATGGTTATGTACTGATTGTGGCTAGATTTGGAGTATCCGGAAGTTGATTTGTGAGGGAAAAGACATCGCATACTAGAGTTTGGACCGGATCGAGGTAAGTAATGATTGTAAATATTGTCCTGAGGGTTTGAAATCTCAGATTTCACATCGTTGTGCTACTTTGAGGTGACACACACGCTAGGTGACGAGCGTGGACTCGTGCACCATTGGGGATTGTGACTTGGTCCGTCCTGTACGACTGTTAAGTCGCGTATTTGATTTGAAATCTTATGATATTCTATATTTTAAAGATTTATATTATATTTTGGGTTGTATGCCATGTTTGGGGCCTTGAGCCGACCTGTTGAGACCCTTAGGGGCATTTTTACTATTTTCCCTCACCCTATTTGTTTTGAAAGCATATCCTCAGTCATGTTTTACCTGTTTATTATTTAAATCTAGTTTTATCACTTTACTTCTTAAAATGTGAAAACTGTTTTGGCTGAGGTCCCTGTTTTACTAATGGTCTGAGTGATTATGAGGTTGATGACTGAGATAGACCGAGGCTCTGATTGTGAGGGTATTGACTGAGATATACCGAGGGTGTGATTGTAAGGTTAGTGACTGAGATAGACCGAGGGTCTGATGATGAGGTTAATGACTGAGAGAGGTCGAGGGCCTGGTTGTGAGGATTATATATTTATGGATCGGGTTGCACACCGCAATAATATATATATATATATATATATATATATATATATATATATGGATCGGGTTGCACTCCGCATCGATATATTGGATCGGGCTGCACGCCGCAACGATATAACACTTGGGTTGTAGGAGTCCCTCCGGAGTCTGCACACCCCCAATGAGCGCAGTCGACTATATATATGGATCGGGCTTCATGCCGCAGCGGTTACTATATGGTACTTATTGAGTGTGAGTGCTGACTGATGAGAGTTAAGTCTCGAGTGACTGAGAGGCTTGCCTGAGGGTCCGTATACATATATGAGTGATGATATGCCAGAGGGGCTTGTTTTGTTGTATTGTTGTTTTCACTCCTCTTTATAATGAGCCTCTATTGAAAATGTTGAAGAAATGCTTTTAAACAACTCTCATTTAAGTTGGAGTTTTTATAATATATTCGGTATTTAATCACTGATTTTGGCTTCGTTATTTCCACTGAGACTTTTATGATATGAGGTGTTTATGATTCCTGTTTTGCCCGAGGGGCCGATTATGATTTTCATCTATTTTATTATATATGGTATTGAACCCCTACTGAAACTGTTGGAAAGCATTGTTAAATGATTTTTACCAAAAGCTGGATTTTAAATGAGATGATTGACTCGTATTCTGATTTGAAAGCCTGTTGTGCTTATTGAGTTTATCATAAATGTGATTCATCATTTCCTACTACTCAGTCTTTATTCACCCTTATTATTTACTGGGTTGGAGAACTCACATTACTCCCTGTACCTCGTGTGCAGATTCAGGTATTTCGGAATCCGGTAGCAGGTGTTGATTACTCAGAGGTGAGTCATCTGAGTTAGCATGGTGGTTGCACGACGTTCACAACACCGCTTCCTTCCTCTCATTTTCATTACTACACTTAGTACATTTTTGACTGTTTTTGTTGTATTCAGACCTTGGTTGATGCTCATGACTAGTGACACCCCGTTGTCGGACTTGTGTAATTATTCCACATTTTTCTTTGAGTTTTATTATGAGATTATTGGTTAATAAACAGTATAAAAACAACTTTTATAGGAAAATGGTTGATTCGGGAGTTGTGTGGGTTGGCCTAGTTTCACGAAAGGCGACATCATGACCGGCCGATTTTTGGGTCGTGACAAGTTGGTATTAGAGCCTAGGTTATATAGGTCTCACGAGTCATGAGCATGTTTAGTAGAGTCTCGCGGATCGGTACAGAGACGTCTGTATTTATCCTCGGGAGGCTGCAGAACCTTTAGGAAAAACTTCACATTCTTGAATTCTTATCGTGTGTCCTCGATTCAGCTTGAAAAGTAACTCTTTGAATTCCCTCCACGTGTTTGTATGCGCGCATGAGCACTAGGTATAAGATGTGCATCAATGGCTTGTGATTCCCTGATTGAGGGGCGAGATGTGATCTTTGTGTGTTGATGTTGGTCCAGTCTGGAGGACTCGAGGCCGGATTTTTGCCTATTGCTTGAGCATCGAGGTGTTGATTGTGAGAGGAAGTGTTTTTTTTGAACTTATACATTCGGTAGTGCCCTATTGGTAGAAGTAATGACTGGATAGTTATGTGATGAATATGTTATGACTGCGAAATGTATTCACATAAGTTTGAAGTGACCAGAAGGGTCTGCTGGAGAGTGGAAGAACTATTAGGTACTTGATGTTATCTTTAATTGAGGTATAGCCCCGAGCTATGGGCGTGTGAAGAATCTTTTCATGTTTCCTAGTTAGGAGTGAAGTAAATTTCATGTTGTAGTATGAGAATCAGGAAGACTAAGTGACTGCGTAATATTTATGATGGTGGAAGGTATATAGAAATGTTAGTTGGAGGCAAATCAGGTGGGTTATCTCCTGCGGGGTGTTCTGAGGTTGTGTGATCCTTATGTTGTTTGTTAGGAGCTCTCATTTACAAGTGTAATATATATGTTGCAATTTAAATTTGGGTCACTTAAGAGAGTGGGGTTCAACTGCTACGAGAGTGAATGCGAAATTGACATAAGATTTAAAGTACCAGGTGGTCTGTGTTTCACGAGTGTATGAAGGGTTGAGTGTAAATCTCACTATGGTATTAAGGTACCAATAGAGTACATGCGTTACGAGTTATTATGTGTGTTTTGGTCTATGGCTTCGAACCAAGTAGGGGAGTCTACAATTGATTAGTTGATTGTTCGGTTATGTGTTATGTTGGTTCCAGTTTGAGGCATACTGGTGAATCAGTTATGGCCTACGGAGATTGAGACCGAAGATGGCTCAAGTAAAGGAAATTTTTGATAAAGGTTGTAGTATGCTTCATGGGTTTGTGATAATCACGGAATGTCTTGAGTTATTATTGGTAAAGGATGCTCGGTGCATAGAGCAGGAAGTTGCTTGGTTGTATCGGGATGAGTTTGCATTCTACAGTGTCTGAAATGCTAATGAGGTACAGGTTGTTCGGTTCTTTTGATCGGGCTAATTACGATTTGAGTAGAACGGATGACTCCCGAGAATGGTTCTATTGTGTTCAAGATTTTTCATGTAACAATTGGGTTTTTTCAAGTTGTATGTGTGGCTAGAAATTGAGTTTTCATTGGGATATGTCCAGACTTGTGGTATTTTCCATATCAATTATGGGATTCTATGTATCAGTATCAGAAAGGTAAAGGTAACCGATTTAGATTTGCAGGAAGTCTCTTCAGAGTAAAGTATTTTGAATGTGGCACTTTTGGGAATATTTAAGAGAGTATTCAGCAGCTTATGAGTCTTAGACGGTGTGGTTTTGTGCTTGGGTCTCGTGTGGTGAGTCTGGGCTGAGGAATTGTGGTGTTGTAGCAAGAAGAAGTGTCAAGTTGATGGTAGATCAGAAGGAAACTCGGATAGATGGGATAGCTTGGTAGTAGGCCGAGTCGGTATGATAAGGATATGATTAGTTCTTGGATGCTTACGACGTAATGAGTTTCTACAGGTGTTTCACGGCAATTGTTTTAGGTTCTAGTGACCTGTGTAACCTGGTTGAATTAGAAGGATCCAGTCCTAACGGTTTAATGTTGTGCAAATGGAACTCGGAGAGCTCTAGATGGATTCCACCACAGTTAGAGAGCTATATTTTTTCTATTGGCATGGGGAGCATGGTATGTATAATGATCTTCTCCTAGATGGGATCGAATAAAAAAGTTCTTGGTTGGTTGAGTAAGTAGTATCTTGTAACTCGGAGTGGATTGCAAAGTTCTCATAATTTTCATTTAGGTGGTATATTATATGCGGTATGTTATGTGGGGTTGAGGTTTGTATGTGTAAGGTCACGGTTCAGTTTTGAAAGAAAGGTCATAAATTTTTAAATAGAATAGGCAGCTTCAAGTGACTAGATAAATGAGATCACTGATTGGTGTGGCTTGATGAGGGTACACATTTCAGAAGGGGGATGTTTTTGAGTTATGGATGCTTTATTTTTATTGCGGCACTATCTCATCTAATCGACTGATGATATTCGAGTTTGTTCTGTGGCATAGAAGAATTATGGGTGTACCCCTCAAGGGATGATTGAATATTAGAGTTCTGTAGTATATTCTAGCGCCGAAATTCGGATCAGATATGGTAATTCATGTGCCTTATGGACTTGGAGACTGAAAGTTCTCATAAACAAGTTAACTCTTGGTTATGAATGGTAAAGATGTTGGCAAGTTAGTCAGATGATAGTATGTACTATGATTCAATCATTGTGAACCTTCGGAGGATTATTTATCTATTGTGTGTGACTAAAATTGATGTGTGGTTCATTGGTAGCCCTATATGGATGTGTGTTTTGCATCGAGACGGCTTTGTTGAGTTCGAGTCACTATTGGTAAGGGATGTGTTGATTCGGTTGTTATTGAGCTATTAGTGTTCTGAGGTGATCTATGGATTACTATTCTGTGTTGTGAGACGTTAGGATTTGCTGGTTATAGGCACAAATGGTGCGGTTCCATTAGGGTTTCATAGTGGAATTCGAGCGGGAAGAGCACTGGGTATTTCTCGATGGATGGCGTATCAGTTATGTCCTTTAGCGTTGTGTGGTGTTACGTAATTGCCTCGCGGTGGTTATGATGATTGCTTTAGTTTTAGACATCATATTGCACATGGTTGTCGATTTTGAGCATTGTAACTTAAGGTGTCTCATATGGACCATTAGTTGGATGAGATCGCGCATTGGAGCGAAGTTATATGGAAGTATGATCCTGCGGGCTAGATTCGTGTGTTTTGTTTCTACAATGTATGGCGGGTTCTCAGTCTTGTGTTGTGGTGGTACTAGTGAGTTTGCGGTACAACTCGTTATTTTGAGTCATTTTCATGATTTGAGTAAGTTCGGATTGTGGCTTATTGGTGCACAGATTACACAAGTCATGGCTTTAGTCTGTATTGATGTGTCAATGTCACCAGAGTGGTTGTGTTGGATTAGATGAGATCACCGGGATCTTTAATGACTGCAAACGGATTTGATTTCAGCATGTTAGAAGGATAACATCGAGGTTCAGCGAAGAAATTTGCTATGGTCTTTTCCAAAGGAGAAGTGGCTTCATGAATGGTTGATCTGGGAAATGGTTACGACTTACTGCATGTTTCATTTATCATTGGCAGTATATGAAAGTGTTGGAATGGGACTTTAGTTGATAAGAGGTTTCCTATCGATATTCGGTTGTTGTGTGCAACTGCTATGATTAGAAGTTATTGCTGCATGCGTTTGAGTTATATAGTATATCATGTAATCGTACCGAGGTTGCGGGTGTGGATTATTACAGCTTGTTTGGGCTTAGTCAGAGTATAGATTTGAGATTTTGATCTTGTAATGGTTTCAGAAGTGGAAATATCGTTCTAAGGTTCATGAGCTAGGTTGGACTGTGAAATTTCAGTTACATTGTGTTATCGGACCTATACGAGATAGGGTGACGTGGGATCACCCCGGGTATATGTTCATGGTAAGGTTATTCACCGATTGGTTGGCTTTTGGAACAACTCTGAGCACGTTCGAGGACGAACGTATGTTTAAGTGGGGGAGGATATAACGACCCGACCGATCGTTTTGAGATTTTACACTTTGCTCTCTTGTTCTCGGGCATGACTAGCCCCGCTTGATGTATTATGACTTATGTAAATCTTTGGTTTTAGTTTTCAGGGTAATCGGAATGAATTTGGAAGAACAGTTCTCAGTTTGAAGCTTGAAATTTGAAAAGTTTGACCAAGATTTGACTTGTTTGTATATGATATTGGATCAGAATTTTTATGATTTGGTTGGCTCCGTTAGGTGATTTGGGACTTAGGAGCGTGATCAGAATGCATTTTGGAAGTCCGTGGAAGGTTTAGGCTTGAATTGGCGAAATTGAAATTTTCGTGTTTTCCAGTTGATAGGTGAGATTTTGATATAGGGGTTAGAATGGAATTCCGAAAGTTGCAGTAGTTCTGTTGTGTCATTTGTGACGTGTGTGCAAAATTTCAGGTCATTCGGACGTGGATTGTTTGTGTTTTTGATCAAAAGCGTAATTCGGAAGATTTTGAAATTCTTAGGGTTGATTCGATGCAAATTTGGAGTTTTAATGTTGTTTTGAGTGTTCCAAAGGTTGGAACAAGTTTGAATGATGTTACGAGATACGTTGACATGTTTGATTGAGGTCCCGAGGGCCTCAGGTGAGTTTCGGGTGGTCCATCGGGCCATTTCATGTTTTGAAAAGTTGCAGAAATTGCTGATTAGTGTTGTAGACAAAAAGGCCTTCGGTTCGCGAAGGGTTAGCTGGTGAAGGCTGGAACTTAGCCTTCGCGTTCGCAAGGCAGGCTCCGCGTTCGCGAAGGGCTGTGCAATTGGATATCGCGTTCGCGAGAGAGTTTACGCGATCGCAAAGGTTTAGTCTGTATAAGCATCGCGTTCGCGAGTGGCAAGACGCGATCGCGAAGAAGGATTTTTGTACAGAGCTGGATTGCGCTTCACGAACGCGAGGCTTTGACTGTGTTCGCAAAGAAGGTTTAAATAGCCATTGTTCACGATTTTGGGGCTATTTTTCACCATATTTGGGCGATTTTGGAGCTTTTTGAGAGGATTTGTGAGGTATTCAAGATTTAACCCCTGAAGGTAAGATTTATGAACTCAATACTCGATCCTATGTTGATTCTTACTTGTTTAATCATGAAATATGTGGAAATTAAAGCCTAAAATTGGGAAATTAGGGCTTGATTTAGGAGAGTGTAAATTGGGAATTTGAAGGGGCAATTGAGGTCCGATTTTGATGTTCTTGGTATGTATAGACTCGTGAGAGGACGAGGATTCTATTGACGTAACTTTTATCGGATTCCGAGACATGGTCCCGGAAGCCGGGTTTGAGCAATCTCGGGATTTTTTATGTAAATTGAATATTTTCGAGTGGGCTTTGTTCCCTTAGCGTATTCTAATGGTTATGTACTGATTGTGGCTAGATTTGGAGCATCCGGAGGTCGATTTGTGAGGGAAAAGGCATCGCGGGCTAGAGTTTGGACCGGATCAAGGTAAGTAATGATTGTAAATGCTGTCCTGAGGGTTTGAAACCCCGAATTTTACATCGTTGTGCTGCTTTGAGGTGACACACACGCTCTATGACGAGCATGGAGTCATGCACCATTGGGGATTGTGACTTGGTCCATCCAGTACGATTGTTAAGTCGCGTATTTGATTTGAAATTTTATGATATTCCATATTTTAAAGATTTATATTATATTTTTGGTTGTATGCCATGTTTGGGGCATTGAGCCGGCCTGTTGAGACCCTTAGGGGCAATTTTACTATTTTTCCTCACCCTATTTGTTTTGAAAGCATACTCAGTCATGTTTTACCTGTTTATTGTTTAAATCTGGTTTTATCCTTCTTAAAATGTGAAAACTGTTTGGGCTGAGTTTCCTGTTTTACTGATTGCCCGAGTGATTGTGAGGTTGATGACTGAGAAAGACCGAAGGACTGATTGTGAGGTTAATGACTGAGATAGACCGAGGGTCTGATGGTAAGGTTAATGACTGAGAGAGGCCGAGGGCCTGGTTGTGAGGATTATATATTTATGGATCGGGCATGCCGCAACGATATAGCGCTTGGGCTGTAGGAGTCCCTCCAGAGTCTGCATACCCCCAGTGAGCGTAATCGACTATATATATGGATCGGGCTGCACACCGCAGTGATATATGGTTCGGGCTGCAGCCTGCAACGGTTACTATATGGTACTTATTGAGTGTGAGTGCTGAGTGTGAGCACTTACTGATGAGAGTTGTGTCTCGAGTGACTAAGAGGCTTGCCCGAGGGCCGCATACATATATGAGTGATGCTTTGCCCGAGGGGCTTATTTTGATGTAATTGTTATTTTCACTCCTCTTTATACTAAGCCTCTGTTGAAAATGTTGAACAAATGCTTTTAAACAACTCTCATTTAAGCTGGAGTTTTTATGATATATTCGGTATTTAATCACTGATTTTGACTTCGTTATTTCCACTGAGACTTTTATGATATGAGGTGTTTATAATTCCTATTTTTCCCGAGGGGCTGTTTACGAACTATGTTTTGCCCGAGGGGTCGATTATGATTTTCATCTCTTTTATTATATATGGTATTGAACCCCTATTGAAACTGTTGGAAAGCATTTTTAAATTATGTTTACCAAAAGCTGGATTTTAAATGAGATGATTGACTCGTATTCTGATTTGAATGCCTGTTATGCTTATTGAGTTTATCATAAATGTGGATTCATTATTTCCTACTACTTAGTCTTTATTTTTTTCTTATTACTTACTAGGTTGGAGTACTCACATTACCCCCTGCACCTCGTGTGCAGATTCAGGTATTTCGGAACCCGGTAGCGGGTATTGATTGCTTAGAGGCAGAATCGTCAGAGTTAGGAAGGTGGTTGCACGACGTTCGCAGCACCGCTTCCTTCCTCTCATTTTCATTACTGCACTTAGTACATTTTTGACCGTTTTTGTTGTATTCAGACCTTGGTAAATGCTCATGAATAGTGACACCCCGATGTCGGGCTTGTGTAATTATTCTGCACTTTTCTTTGAGTTTTATTATGAGATTATTGGTTTATAAACAGTATAAAACAACCTTTATTGGGAAATGGTTGATTCGGGAGCTGTGTCGGCTGACCTAGTTTCATGATAAGCGCCATCACGACCGGGTTGGTTTTTGGGTCGTGATAGACAAATAGAGAGAGGATTAAGAGGTTTGTTGATGGCCTCACTTATCAGCTTCGTATTCTCATAACTAGGGAGAAGGTGACTGGTGATACTTTTGAGGAGGTGGTAGACATTGCTCGTGAGATTGAGTCTGTTCGTCGCTAGGAGCGAGAGGAGAGGGACTCCAAGAGGCCTCGAGGATCTAGTAGTTATAGTGGTGCTCCTTCGAGAGGTTAGTTTCAGCACATCAGAGGCCGTCCATTCAGGCATGCTCAGCCAGCTTGCCCAGGTTATCGTGAGGCGTATCGGGTCATGGTTCTTACAATTCTCATCAGGGCCAGTCATCACTTAGTGCCCTTCTAGCTCAGAGTTCGTCCCGTGCCCCATCATTTCAGGGCTCTTCTATGCTAGGTGCATCTGTTAGTTATTCCGGTGCTAGGGGTTCCCTTCAGTCCCCGTCTCTAGCACCCGGAATTGCTATGAGGGTGAAGAGATGGGTCATATGTGGAGGCAGTGTCCTCATCGTCTTGTGGGTCCATCTCAGTAGAGGGGTCAGTATCGGCTTCAGTGCCAGTTACTTCATCATCACCCACCCAGCCAGCTAGGGGTGGAGGTCAGTCAGCTAGGGGTCGCCCTAGAGGGGGAGGTCGATCAAGTGGCGGTCAGTTCCATTTCTATGCACTTCCAGCTAGACTTGATGCTATTGCTTCTGATGTTGTTATTACAGGTATAGTTTCAGTTTGCCACAGAGAAGCCTCTGTATTATTTGATCCCGGTTCCACCTTTTCTTATATGTCATCATACTTTGCTCGTTATTTGGGTATGCCTCGTGAGTCTCTTGTTTCACTTGTTCATGTATCTACCCCAGTGGGCGATATCGTTATTGTAGACCGTGCGTACTGATCGTATGTGGTGACTATTGAGGGTCCGAAGAGCTGAGTGGATCTATTATTATCGTGTATGGTGGATTTCGATGTTATTTTGGGCATGGATTGGCTATCTCCGTGTCGTGCTATTCTGGACTGTCATGCTAAGACAGTCATATTGGCTATACCGGGTGTACCACGGATTGAGTGGTGAGGTTTGACTGATTATGTTCCTAGTAGAGTAATCTCATTCTTGAAAGCCCAACGTATGGTTAGGAAGGTATGTCTTTCTTATCTAGCCTTTGTGAGGGATGTCGGTGCAGAGACTCCTAGTATTGATTCTGTTCCAGTTGTGAGGGATTTTCCCGATGTGTTTCCTGTAGACCCATCGGGCATGCCACCGAACAGGGATGTTGATTTGGTATTGACCTGGTGCCGAGCACTCAGCCCATTTTTATTCCGCCGTATCGTATGGCACCAGCGAAGTTGAAGGAGTTAAAAGAGCAACTTTTAACTCCTTGATAAGGGGTTCATTCGGCCGAGTGTGTCACCCTAGGGTGCGCCAGTTCTATTTGTGAAGAAGAAGGATGGAACTATGAGGATGTGCATTGATTATAGGCAATTGAACAAAGTAACAGTTAAGAACAAGTATCCTTTGCCTCGCATTGATGATTTATTCTACCAACTTCAGGGAGCGAGAGTGTTCTCCAAGATTGATCTCCGTTCGAGTTATCACCAATTGAAGATCAGGGACTCAGATATTCTTAAAATAGCTTTCAGGACCCGATATGGTCATTATGAGTTCTTGGTGATGTCTTTTGGGCTGACCAATGCCCCAACAACGTTCATGCATTTGATGAACAACGTGTTCCGGTGTTATCTCGACTCGTTTGTCATAGTCTTCATTGACGATATTTCTGGTGTATTTGCATAGTCAAGAGGAGCACGCAGAGCATTTGAGAGTTGTGTTGCAGAGATTGAGGGAGGAGAAGCTTTATGCAAAATTCTCCAAGTGTGTGTTTTGGCTCAGTTCAGTGGCTTTCTTGGGGCACATGGTGTCCAGCGAGGGTATTCAGGTTGATTCGAAGAAGATAGAGGCAGTTCAGAGTTGGTCCAGACTGTCCCCAGCCACAGAGATCCGTAGCTTTCTTGGTCTGGTGGTTATTGTCGTCGGTTTGTTCAGGGATTTTCATCCATCGCATCGCCCTTGGCCAAGTTGACTCAGAAGGGTGCTTCATTTGTATGGTTGGATGAGTGTGAGGAGAGCTTTCAAAAGCTCAAGACAGCCTTGACCACAACTCCAGTATTAGTTTTGCCATTAGCTTCAGGTTCATATATCGTGTATTGTGATGCTTCTAGAGTTGGTATTGGGTGTGTATTGATGTAGGAGGGTAGAGTTATTGCTTATGCTTCTTGTTAGTTGAAGCCCCATAAGAAGAACTACCCCATTCATGATTTGGAGTTCGCTTCCATTGTGCACGCATTGAAGATTTGGAGGCATTACTTGTATGGTGTGTCTTGTGAGGTGTTTACTGATCATCGTAGCTTCCAACACTTGTTCAAGCAGAAGGATCTTAATTTGAGGCAGCATAGGTGGTTGGAGTTGCTAAAGGATTATTACATCATTATATTGTACCATCCGAGAAAGGCCAATGTGGTGGCCGATGCTTTGAGCCGAAAGGCGGTGAGTATAGGGAGTTTGGCATATATTCCAATTGGGAAGAGTCTTGCAGTTGATGTTCAGGCTTTGGCCAATCAGTTCGTGAGGTTAGATATTTCGGAGCCCAATCGGGTATTGGCTTGTGTGGTATCTCAATCTTCCTTATATGATCGCATCAGAGAGCGCTAGTATGATGATCTGCATTTGCTTGTCCTTAAGGACAGAGTTCAGCATGATGATGCTAGATATGTGAATATTGGTGATGATGGGGTGTTGAGGATGCAGGACTGGATATGTGTGCCCGATGTGGATGGGCTTCGGGAGTTGATTCTAAAAGAGGCCCATAGCTCGCGGTATTCCATTCATCTGGGTGCCGCAAAGATGTACCAGTATTTGAGGCAGCATTATTGGCGGGGGAGAATGAAGAAAGACATTATGGGATTTGTAGCTCGGTGTCTCAATTGTAAGAAGGTGAAATATGAGCATCAAAGACGGGATGGCTTGCTTTAGCGGATGGATATTCCAAAGTGGAAGTGGGAGCGGATCACTACAGACTTTGTAGTTGGACTCCCATGGACTTTGAAGAAGTTCGATGTTATTTGGGTGATTGTGGATTGGCTGACCAAGTCCATGCACTTCATTCCTGTGTGTACTACCTATTATTCAGAGCGGTTGGCAGAGATCTATATCCGGGAAATTGTTTGTTTGCATGGTGTCCCAGTTTCTATCATTTCAAATAGGGGCACTCAGTTTACTTCACAGTTTTGGAGGTCTGTGCAGTGAGAGTTGGTACTCGGGTTGAGTTGAGCACAGTATTTCACCCAGACGCACGGGCAGTCTGAGCGCATTATTCAGATATTGGAGGACATGTTGCATGCCTGTGTCATTGATTTCGGAGGGTCATGGGATCAGTTTCTATCGCTTTTAGAGTTTGCTTATAACAATAGCTACCAGTCGAGTATTCAGATAGCTCCATATGAGGCTATGTTTGGGGGATGGTGTAGATCTCCAGTTGGTTGGTTAGAGTCGGGTGAGGCTAGGTTACTGGGGATAGACTTGGTGCAGGATACTTTAGACAAGGTGAAGATGATTCAGGAGAGACTTCGTACAGCACAGTTGAGGCAAAAGAGTTATGCTGATAGGAAGGTTCGAGATGTGTCCTACATGGTTGGTGAGAAGGTTCTGTTGAAGTTTTTGCCCATGAAGGGTGTTATGAGATTTGGGAAGAAGGGTAAATTGATTGTAAATTGAGGGTGTTATGACCATGAAAGGTTCTGGCTTTTGAGCTTTCTTTGCCACCCAGCTTATCGAGTGTGCATTCGGTATTCCATGTTTCTATGCTCCGGAAGTATATTGGGGATCCGTCTCATGTTCTGGATTTCAGCACGGTTCAGTTGGATGGTGATTTGTCTTATGATGTGGAGCCAGCAACTATTTTGGAGCGTCAGGTTCGAAAGTTGAGATGAAAGGATATAGCATCGGTGAAAGTGCAGTGGAGAGGTCGGCCCGTGGAAGAGGCTACCTGGGAGACCGAGGGGGAGATGCGGAGCAGATATCCTCACCTGTTTGAGGCTTCCGCAGATATCCTCACCTGTTTTAGGCTTCAGGTATGTTTCTTGACTCATTCGAGGACGAACATTTGTTTAAGAGGGGGAGGATGTGACGACTTAAACAGTCATCTCATAAGTTACCTCTCTGTTTTCCACATTTCTACTTCTTATTGCTTTTTCTATCGGTTCTATATGTGATCGGGTTGGCTGGATCGGGTTTAAAAAGGATTTGGTAAGGTTTGAGACACTTAGTCTCTTTTGAGGAAACTTAAGTTGGAAAAGTCAATCGGATGTTGACTTATGTGTTAGAGGGCTCGGATGTGAGTTCTGATGGTTCGGATAGCTTCAGGAGGTGATTTGGGACTTAGGAGCATGATTGGAATGTGTTTTGGAGGTCCGGTGTAGATTTAGGCTTGAATTGGCGAAATTGAATTTTTGGCGCTTTCCGGTTGATAAGTGAGATTTTGATATAGGGGTCGGAATGGAATTTTGAGAGTTGTAGTAGTTCCGTTGTGTCATTTGGGATGTGTGTACAAAATTGCAAGTCATTCGAACGTGGTTTGGTTGGGTTTTTTATCAAAAGCGGAATTCAGAAGATTTTTGGAAACTTAGGCTTGAATCCGATGTGTTTTGGTTGATTCAATGTTGTTTGAGGTGCTTTGAAGGCTGGTATATGTTTGAATAAGGTTATGGGGTATGTTTGTGGTTTTGGTTAAGGTCCCGGGGTCCTCGAGGTAATTTCGGATGGTTGACGGAGAAGTTTGGAATTTTGGTAAAGCTGCAGATTTGCTGCTTCTATTGTTTCCGCACCTATAGATTGGGGACAGCAGGTGCGATGAAAAGGACCGCAAAAGCGAAAAGGGCCTAGGAAGGCTGGGGCCACAGAAGCGGCTGAGGAGCCGTATCTGCGATAGCACAGGTTTGGGGAAAAGGATCGCAGAAGCGGAAAGTGGTCGTTTAAGTGATTTCCGCAGAAGCGGGAAATTGGCCGCAGATGCGAAATCTCAGGGCCAGAAAGTATAAATTGTTTCCTTCGCAATTTTTGAGCTATTCCACCATTTCTAAGTCGGTTTGAGAGCTTTTTGGATGATTTTGAAGAAGGATTTCAAGGGAACTTCATTGAGGTAAGGATTTTGGACCTGAAACTCGTTTCTATGGTATTATTTCACGGATTTGGCTTTTAATTAATGGAATTTAAGGATTAAAAGTTTGGGGAAACTAGGGCTTGGTATTGGAGACCTAGACTTGAGGATTTGAGGGATTATTTGTGATCGGATTTTGGTACTTTTGATATGTATGAACTCGTGGAGAGATGAGGAATCTATTGATGTGAATTTTATCGAATTTTGAGATGTGGGTCCGGGGGTCGAGTTTTGGTAATTTCGGGATTTGTGTTGTAAATTGATAATTTTTGCTTGGGCTTCGTTCCCTTAGCATATTTTAACGTCGTGATTCTGATTTTGGATAGATTCGACATGAGCGAAGGCCGATTTGAGAGGCAAAGGCGTCGCGGGCTAGAGTTTGGAGCGGATTGAGGTGAATAAGGATTGTAAATGATATCGTGAGGGTATGAAAGCCTAGATTGCACATCGTTGTACTATATTGAGGTGACGCACTCGCTAGATGACGAGCGTGGGGTCATGCACTATTGGGGATTGTGACCTAGTCCATCCCGAATGACTGTTTTTACCGCGTATTTGACTGAAAACTTTTTTCTATCATCATGTTTTGGGTTGTATACCATATTTAGGCCTCGTGCCAACTATTTGAACCCTTAGGGAATTTTTATTGATATTTTCTCATTGTTTAGACTTTATACTTGAACTCAATCATGTTATATTCTACTCTTTTCATAACTCAGCCATGTCTACTCTGCTTTAACACTTAAAATGATATTTTAAATGATCTTTTGGGCTGAGCATCATGTTTTACTATTGCCCGAGTGGCTTGTGAGATTCTGACTAAGTAAGGCCGAGGGCCTATTTTGTGAGGAAACACTGATTATGATTATGAGGCCGAGGGCCTGAGATTTGTATGCCACGAGATGGCTTGTTGATAAAAGGCCGAGAGCCTAGTGATGATGTCACGAGATGGCTTGATATTGAGCTTGGGTCGTAAGGGGCCCCTCCAGGAGTCTGCACACCCCTAGTGAGCGCGGTACCCATTGTGATGTGAGATATAGCTCGAGGGGCTGGTGTTGTTCTATGATATTGCCCAAGGGGAACCCTTTATGTATTTACCTTTCCTAGTTGCCTGTCATTTACCTGCTTAATTGTTAAAAAGGCATTTCATGAAGTTAAACTGAACTAAATGACTTACACATCTTTACTGCTTCACTGCTTTTACTGGCTTTTACTACTTCCTTATAGCATGTTATGTGCCTTACGCGATTTCTTACTTCTCAGTCTTTATTTATGATTATTAGTCATTGAGTTGGAGTACTCACTTTACTCCCTACATCCCATGTGTAGATTCAGGCACATCAGGTCTTGCTACCGAGTGTTGATCTTTCCAGCTCAGGCGGATTCGAAGATTATCTAGGTAGCTGCCAGCGTTCGCAACCTAGAGCTTCTTCCTCATCTTATCTTTCTTTGTTTTAGATCTGTATTAGACTATGTATACCTTTCTTGTATTATCCGGATTTGTAGTTGCTCATGGCTGGTGACACCCCGGTATCAGGTTGTGTTGGTTTACTTTCGCAATGTACTATTCACTACTTACTTTGGGGTTATTTATGATGTTGAAGGCTTAATTCTTATTGTTTAATTGCCTAAAACTGAAATGGAAAAGTGTCGGATGGTCTTGTCTTCACGAGAGGCTCCATCACGATCGGGTCTGGGTTTAGGGTCGTGACACTATATATGAAAATACTATGACGTCTAAGGAATTCATGACCAAAATTGAAAACGAATTTGTTGAGAATGAAAAGGCGAAGAATCATACACTCTTGACAAATTCGAATTCAATGTGGTACAGAAAGAAAAAGAAAGTTATGGTTACATCAACAGAAAAGAAACAATATACGAATTAACTAATGATAGTTGTTTCTTTAATGAAGCTGAAAGTTACCAGAAGAAGGGTATTCTTCCTAATTTTGTTTGTTCTAAGGTTAATTTGACTTCGGCACCATGACACACGTGGTGGTTAAATTCTAGTGCAACAATTCACTCAGTGTGTCTATACAGGGTTACCTGAATTGCCGAAAGTCTAAAGATGATGAAAGATACATCTACGTTGGTGAAGTCAAACCGGTGAAAGTCAAAGCAATTGGAACTTTTAGATTATTGTTAAGATCTGGTTTTTATTTGGATTTGAATGACACTTTTGTGGCACCGTCTTTTAGATGAAATTTAATTTTTTCCTGTATTGGACAAGTCTGGTTATTTTTGTTCGATTGGAAATGGAAAAGTCAGTCTGCCTCATAATTCAATATTGATTGGTTCTGGTTCTTTATCAGGTTACGATAATCTATATTTACTTGATATAGTTGCTTCGTTCAGTGAATCCTTGCATGTTAACATAACTGGTAATAAGCGCAAATTAACCGGTGAAAGTTCAGCTGCATTGTGGCATAAGAGATTAGGCCATATTTTCAAAAGGAGAATTGAGAGACTTGTGTCCTATGGTTATTATCAATCCCCTTGATTTTTTTGAATTTTGAGGTCTATGTTGATTGTACTAAAGGGAAACAAACAAATATTAGGAGCTTTAGATCTAACAGGAAATCAGACGTCTTAGAACTAATACACACTGATATTTGTGGACCGTTCCCTACAGCTTCATGGAATGGTCAACAATATTTTATAACATTCATAGACGACTTCTCAAGATATGGCTACCTTTATCTCAATCATGAAAAATCGCAATCACTGGATGCATTAAAAAATAATAAAGTTGAAGTTGAGAACTAACTTGGCAAAAGGATTAAAAGTGTTAGATCTGACCGTGGGGGTGAATACTACGGTAAATTTCATGTATCAAGTAAACAACGTCCAGGTCCATTTGCGAAATTCCTAGAGTAAAGCGGTATTGTCCCACAATACACCATGTCGGGTTCGCCCACTATGAATGGTGTTGTTGAAAGATAAAATAGAATGCTTAAAGATATGGTAAGGAGTATGATTAGTTATTCTACCTTGCTTGCATGACTCTGGGAGGAACATTAAGGTCGAATCATATATACTAAATAGAGTTCCGTAAAGTGACTATTAAGACACCTTATGAGCTTTGCACTGACAAGAAGCCTAGTTTAAAGTAATTGCACATTTGGAGATGTCCAACTGAGGTAAGGCCTTATAGACCAAATGAAAAGAACTAGACTATAGGACTATATATTGTTATTTTATTGGATACTCTGAAAGATCCAGGGGTTACAATTTTTATGATCCCACTACTAAGGCTATTTGTGAGACGAATAATGCAAGATTCTTTGAGGATGTTGAGTTTGGGGGGTGAAAGATTTAAGGATTTTGTGTTTAAAGAGAAACATATTGACATTCCTCTAGTTGCTATTGATAATGCTTAGGAAAAACTTCCCATACCTGACATTGTTCAGGAAGCAAATTCGGATTAAGACAATATCATTCATTCTCATGTTCAAGAAGTTGTTCCAAAAGAACAAACTGTATAGTCTCGAGAACCAATGCCATTAAGAAGATCCACTAGATATAAGAGAAATGTAATTCTAGGTGATTACATTGTATTTCTCAATAACATGAAGTTGACCTTGGAATGATGGGAGATGATCCAATCAACTTCCATCAAGCCATGGAAGTTCTTACTCTCAAAGTGAATTGATACCATGAATGAAGAGATGAAGTCCATGAAAGACAAATGACGTGTGAGACCTTGTTCAATTACCTGAAGGTGTGAAGCTCATTGGCTGTAAATAGATATTTAAAACTAAAAGTAATTCTACGGGCAACGTGGAGCGATATAAGGCATGTCTTGGTGCTAAAGACTTTTTCTCCAGTTTGATCGAAAGACTCTTTCAGGATTATAATGACATTAGTTGTATATTTTGATCTTGAACTACATCAGATGGATGTCAAGATAACATTTCTCAATGGTGACATTGATGAGATAATTTATATGGTGCAACGAGAAAACTTTGCATCCAGTGATGCAAAGTCAATGGTTTGCAAACTAAAAAAATCTATCTATGGACTTAAGCAAGCGTCTCGTCAATAGTATTACAAATTTCATCAAGTTTTTGTCTCATTTGGTTTCGAGATGAATCTTGTTGATGACTGTGTATACCATAAGTTTCGGGAAAGTAAGCACATTTTTCTGATTTTATATGTTGATGACATATTGCTTGCCACAAATGATATAGGCTTATTGCATGAAACTAAGAAATTTTCTGACAAAATATTGAGATGAAAGATCTTAGTGATGCAAGTTTTATGTTAGGAATTCAGATACATCGAGATCGCTCTCGAGGTACTCTTGGACTATCACAAAAGTCTTATATTGAAAAGGCACTCAAGATATTTGGCGTGCATGATTGTAAACCAAGTGATACCCTGTTGCTAAAAATGGCTAAGTCTAGTCTCAAACAATGTCCCAAGAATGATTCTCAAACTAAGGAAATGCAGATGATTCCCTATGCTTCAACAATAGGGAGTTTGATATATGCTCAGGTTTGTACGCGTCCGGATATTGCATATATTGTTGGGATGTTGGGCACATATTTGAGAAATTCAATACTTGATTATTGGAAAGCAGCCAAATGAGTCATGTGGTATTTAAAGAGAACAAAAGATTACATGCTCACCTACATAAAGTCAGATAAGTTAGAAATCCTTGGATATTCAGACGCTAACTTTGCTGGATGCCAAGATAACATGAAATCTACTTCAGGCTACATCTATTTGCTTGCTGGAAGAGTTATCCCCTAGAGGAGTGTTAAACAAACACTTGTTGCTCTATCTACCATGAGAGATGAGTTTGTAGCATGTTATGAGGTATCTAATCATGAGATATGTATGAGAATTTTTATTACCGAGCTGCGTATTGTGGATGGTATTGAAAGATCACTTAAGTTATTTTGTGACAATAAGTCAGCAGTCATGTATTCCAATAACAACAGGAGTTCAACAAAGTCAAAGCACATTGACATTAAGTTCCTGGTTGTTAAAGAAAGAGTTCAGAGTGGCCAGGTATCTATAGAGCATATTGGAACAAGCTCTATGGTTGCAGATCCTCTTACTAAGGGACTACCACCCAAGGTCTTTCATGAGCATACTACTTATATGAGTGTCATGTCATTTGAGGATATTCAGTTTTAGTGGGAGTTTGTAACCTTTTAAATTCTCTTTTGTTTTAGACACATTTTAGTTTTCAGTTTATGGTTCCAATTTTACGGATATTTTGAGTATATTTCTGCAAAAATAAAGTATTCAGTTTATTTTTCACTCCGACTTGTTTTTCAGTTGGACCAGCTAGAAATAGGCATACTTAGATCATATTGCATGTAATTTTCATGCTACACATCTGTCACGACCCAAACTCAACATGTCGTGATAACGTCTATCATGAAACAAGGCAATCCGACAATCACTATTAACTACATATTTTTATATTAAAAATAAGACTAAACAAGTGCAACAGTAAAAAATTCTTATAAATAATCGATAAAAACATATTGTGACTCAATACAAAATTCCCCAAAATCCGGGTGTCATTGAGTACATGAGCATCTAAATGAAAATACAATCTAACTGCTAAAACAACTGTCTAGAAAAATAGAATAGTGCTAATAAACTGAAACGAAGGAGAGTCGAGGTCTGCGAGTGCCAAGGTAGCTACCTCATTAGTCTCCAAATAGATGAAGCTCCAAATCTAGCAACCGTTGTGCCCAGAAGTACCTGAATCTGCACACGAAGTGCAGAATGTAGTATGAGTACAACCGACCCAAAGTACTCAACAAGTAATAAGACTAACCTTGGGCTGAAAGCAATGATGAGCTCAGAAAGGTACAGTCCATATCCAGATAATAAAAATGCATATATGACAGAAAAATGACAATAATAACTTAGAGAAATCCTTTTAATCAGTTTATAAACAGTTCAAAAATGTAGACATACATTCAAGTATTTAACAGTTTGAGCTCAATACGGATAAAATATGTCAAGTATGACCAATATGAGGTATTCCACATCTCGATATCTATATGTCAAGTATGCATGTCAACTTTAATGCAACACAGTGATAAAGTCATATACAAACTCTCGGAGTGTTCAACCCCACAACACGCTCAATCACTCAGTATTCTCAATCACTTAGCACTCTCAATCACTCACCACTCCCAATCACTGGGCACTTGCACTCGGCATTCGCACTCGGTACTCGATACTCGCACTCAATAGGTACATGCGCTCACTGCTGGCATGTCAGACTCCGGACGGGCGGATCCTGCCCAAGTGCTAATATATGCCAAAATAAAGCCTGATGTGGCGTGTAGCCTGATCCCATAAATATCACTCACAATTAAGACCTCGGCCTCACTCAGTCATCAATCTCTCCAGTCTCTCGGGCTCACAGATCTAATAACAATTAGCCCAAACAATAATAATATGACGTAACAATAAATAACAACAAATACTGAGATATGATATGCAAATAATATATGTAACTGAGTACTTTGCAAATTAAACAACAAAACAACCTCTGTGGGTCCCAACAATACCAGTATATAGCCTAAACATGATTTCTAACATGAATTATATCCCAATTTCTATAATAAATGGAGAATAGGTGAATAATAACAAGATTAGATGACCACACAGTTCCACGGAATCAACCGGGTACCTAGCATGTGAGTCTCCTCAACGCAAACCACATAACATGTATTTTTGGGATTAATACTCTCAAAATCAAGTTTACAAGTGATACTTACCTCAAACCACGCAAATCCTTACTCCAACAAGCCCTTGCCTCGCGAATTGGCCTCTGGACAACTCTATCCACAAACAGCTTAATCAATCAACACAAGCTATAAGAATCAATTCCATATGATAAAGCTAGGTTCTTTAACAAAAGTCAAAAAAGTCAACCCCGAGCTCACATCTCGGAATCCGACATAATTAATAAAATCTGAATAACCCTTCAACAACGAGTCCAACTATACCAAAATTACTCAATTCCGATCTCAACTCAACCTTCAAATCCTCAAATTATAGTTTGTGAAGTTTCTACAATTTTTTCAATCCAAAACACTAATTAAATGGTAAAAATAATGATAGATTTATGTATATAAATCAAATCCGAGTTAGAATCACTTACCCAGATCAATTCATTGAAAATTCCTCCAAGAATCGCCTCAATCCGAGATCCCAAAGTCCTAATACTCTAACCCTTATTTTTGAAATCTTATATTCTGCCAAATGCTACTCTTCGCGATCGCGAAGAACAAAAATCATGCTGCCCTCAAAGTACTCTTTGCAAATGCGAACAAATTGTCAGGAAAGCAGTGAACAGAGTCATCAACCTACGCAATCATGGACTCCTTCACTCGACCGTGAAGAACAATCGTGTGGACACCCAGGCCTCCCCCTTCTTTCTTCACGCAAGCGCCCCAACACTTGCGTTCACGGTTCATAAACGGCCAAAGCTCCACGATCGCAAACCATTTCTCGCTATAGCAAAAAATATTTTCCTTAGCTGCCAAAAACAATTCTTCGCGATCGCGTCCTCTTCTCCGCTATCGCGAAAGAGGAAACCAGAAGCAGAAATTAGCAATTCCTCAAAGTCCAAAAATGAGCCGAACATGATTCGAATCACACCCGAGGCCCCTAGGACCCCATCCAAATATACCAACAAGTTCTAAAATATCTTATGAACTTATTCGAAGCCTCGAATAACATCAAACAACACAAAACCACGAATCGTATATCTATTCAGGCCTAATGAACCTATGAACTTCTAACTTCCTAAACTAACGCCGAAAGATACCAAACCAGCTCCGATTAACCTCAAATTTTGCACACAAGTTAAAAATAACACATCGGACCTATTCTAACTTTCGAAACTAAAATCCGAGCCTGGTAACAACATAGTAAACTCTCAGTTAAACTTCTCGATTCTCCCAACTTCAACTTTTTCAACTTTCGCCAGTTCGAGCCAAAATCACCTACAGACCTCCAAAACTACAGAACTATCAAAACTATATTTAAGAGTCATTTATACATAAGTCAATATCCGGTCATTTGTTTCAACTTAGGCTTCCAACCATGTGACTAAGTATCCCAATTTATTTTGAAACATCCCTAGAATCAAACTAACCACCCCGGTAAGTTACATAAAACAAACAAACACAGAATAAGCAATAAATGGGAAAACAATGCTACAATATTTTAAATGACTGACTGGGTCGTTACAATATCCATATTTGATCTATGTCATTTGGTTATGTTAGTATTCATGATCAAGAGAGGTTTAGTTGCGATATATGTAACAATTGTCGCCTTGGTCAAATATTGGCATGATTGATGGATGAGATTATTTTGATATATTTTAGATTGTGATAGCAAATATTTTGAACTCATAAGGTGGCATACAAATATATATATATATATATATATATATATATATATATATATATATATATATATATATAGTCCAAGTGTGAGATTGTTAGAATTTATGGACTTGCACATATATTGAATTAAGAATAATTGTGTGTTGGTTATTGTCACTATAAGGTTATCCTAAATTAAAGTGATTTACTAAAGTTTAAAGTTAAATGGGTCAAAAATGTATCTTATAAAGTATGAGGTCATATGTATAGATACCTTGATGTTATTTCTAATTTAATGATGGGCTGAATTGGAAATACAATTTATTTTTAGTTTAATGATGGGCTAATTTAGAAATACATAAAATTGTGCACCTATCAAATGGATTATGGTCCCCAAATCAGACGTAGGGTTTTCTTTCTAACATCCCATTGCTGGAAGAATAGAACGACTTACGTCTTGGTTTGGAAGACCGTAGACCGAAAAATCCAGTGATCTCTATAGCACTCATAGATTCAGGTACGCTTCCGCATCTAATATTTGTTCTTTTAATGATTTGATATGATAGGTCTTGGAAAAAAGATGAAAGTCATCATCTTTAAAGTTTTGGTTCTAATATATATAACTTGAGATTATATAGTAGAAATTAGGGACTTCGTCTGAGTGCCTCAAGACTGGCTTTTGCACTTGCGACATGTATTGCGTTAGGTACCTAGAGAGGAAGCAGACAAGGTTAGTCAATTGCTGAAGAATCATATCCTACCGTAAAACAGCATGGAAAAACAAGTTTAAAAGGCAACTATATAACAGAATATCATGACTCGTATTATCACTCTATTTACATACCAACTTTTTTTCAACACTTAAATGTACAAATTGCGAGTCCGTAACATACATAGACTCTAGATACACCACATATATAATTAAAAGAAGGATGAACATCAGTTATCTTTCAGAATAATCAGTAAACTACGATTCAAACAGATGGATAAGATGTTTGATACCAATCAGTGACAAAGCTAGGAATTTTTTCAAGGGTATTCAAATTTGAAAGAAGTGAAAAACAATTCCCGACAAAGGATGTTCAATATGTTATATACCTCTAAAATGTAATATTTTAGTAATGTACACAATGCAATTTATTGACGAAGGGTGGTCAACTAACCACCCTTGTGACCATGTGGCTTCGCCGCTAATAGCAATTTCGCAGGTTGATGTTGCTTACATACTTGGAGAATTTGTTGTATGTTTGTGATTGTCTCATGAGTTGAGTTGAGTTGTATGCTTATAGACAATGAAGATTATGACAAGAACCATCCTGCTTGAGATTCGGAATGGGTAATAAAATTCTTATATTTAGAATATGGTGTTATTATTTATAGTGGATCATAGGAGATTAGGGTAGAATGGTAAAGTTGTGATTCATCTTCAGCGGAAGATCTTGAGTTAGAGATTACATGAGAGATTTAAGATGCTTAAGAGTATGGTGATACTATGCTGCATCACCCGAGAAGGATGCGGGTTACATAAGATGTATTGAGAATAAAATTTACAGATTACTTGGCTGAGAATTACATAAATTATGTGATTGATGGCCATAGTACTCAAATTTTATGGTTGTACATAGGAAGTGTTTAACCAAAAAGTGGAATTTCGGTTAAAGCCTTAATTTAGAAGAACTCGGGATACTGATAATCAAAGAATGAATAAAAGAAAGTGATTTTTTCCAACAATAAGATAACAAAGTAAACCAATGTATTCAGATTGTATTTCGTGTGTTTACAATTGACCCATTCTTTACCTTTTATAGCTATCTTGAAAATATGTGTTTTGTCTTTGTCATAATAAGGCCATTATAGACAATTAAAGACATTAAATGCTACGTTATATAATCATTGTATTTTAATACGGATTCTCTAATGTTTTTAGTACTTAATGCTCATTAAATACTGTATCTGTACTCTCTTGTGCTGTCAGATTTATTCTCCTTAATTCTTGGACTTAAATAGGTACGGACGTTGAATCTTTTGAGTATCCGCTCGTACCTCCTCTTATGCCTCTGCTCGTATCTGTTGCAACTCGTGCTTCTTTGCCAATCATAACTCTTTGACCAGTCTACGTGTCATGATACGTCATCTTCCAATCACTTTAATATGTAAACTCAATTTTTCCCAATAAAAATAGTCCCCCCACTTGCCATTTATTCATCAATTGAATATTTGGGAAGTGGAATTCATTAAAGTGGGAATTTTTGTCACCATTAATGCTATAGCAGAATCAACGTTTCATTTGTCACTTCCATTTAATGCTCTTCACGCGTGGCACCCCTTTTACTGGTTCTGCAACTTTGCAGTGCTTTTTAGGGATTTTTCACGGCTTCACTAACCACGAAGCGTCAGTTCTCATTACGACTTATCCATCATTGAACTTTTTCCTTTGACGGTTGCTTCGCAGTATAAATATAGTTTTCTTCTTTGTCTTTATCACATAAAGTTCTCAAAATATTTAGTTCTTGAATCTTTGTTTGTTTCTTCCTCGTATTATCATGTCTTCATCAAACCCTAACCCTAGAAGGGTCCCCATAGTTGATAACTTCCCTAATGCCCCCAGTAGGAGCAGAGGAGGAGGTAGGCTTCGTAATTTAGGATCTTCATCCCTATGCGGTTCTTCTCTTCCTTCGTCTAGTTCTGGCTCTTCTTCTAGAACTAGAGGTTCTCTTTCACATAGATCTTCTTCTAGAGGTAAAGAATCTTTTGAACCTTTTCGTAAACCTCTAGTAGAGGAGATAGTTCTTGCGGAACTATCTTTCTATAATGACAGAGAATCTCTTAGAAATCAAGTATTTTCTTTAGATCGTGCTGATATCTATCCCATTCAAATTACTGAAGTCTTGATTTCTTTAGTTTGCAGAGACTGCCATTGGAGTCATGACTTTCCTATCATTATTCCTAATCGGAATCAAAGAATTACCTCTTACTTAACTGGTTTTTCCTTTGTCTATACGTATCCTTTCAGATTAGGATTCAAACCTGCTATTGATCATATTATTCTCGAGTTTCGTCATTTCTTTGATGTTTGCTTAGGTCAAATTGGCCCAATAATATGGAGGGTTGTTGCCTGTTTGAGGTATTTGACCAACATATCCAGTGTGCCTTTTACTTTCCCACATCTAATTCATCTTTACTCCCCTAGACTCTTTCGCAATGGTGTTTTTACACTAGTATCCAAGAGCAAATGAGTTCTAGTTAGCCTTGAAGATGACAAAGACCGTGGCTGGTATGCCAGGTTTGTTGTTGCCCCACTGTTGGTTTAGTGGGTGATGAAAATGTTCCCTTCCCTGAGAAGTGGAATTTTGCATGTGAGTCTTCTAACTTTCTCATACTTTTTTCTTCAATTTTGTTGATTTTTCTAATTTTAATTTTCTTTTCTAGCAACCATGGGAGTTGTGGAAGATGTTCCCAATTTCCGTGATTGGGTAGGAAGGCTGTTGAGTATTGCACCAATGGATGGTAGATACCATTTCCCAACGTTTTGGTTGGAAAGTAAAAACTCATGGTAAGAGCTTTTATTTTATTTTACATATTGTTTTTTCCCGAACTTATCTCAATCCTTCTTTCTATCAGGATTTACTATTCAAGGAGTTACTGTTGAGGCAGTTGTGTCTTCTTGTATCTCTTTGGAAAAGGCTCAAGAAATAATTTTGGGCTCTTCATCGAAAAGAAAAGCCATTGAGGACCAAGATTCCGAAAAAGAGGAAAGCGGGGGTTCGTTTGTAACAAGGCCACGGGCTCGTAGACGCATTATTTCTGATGATGAAGCAAAATCATCCCCCGCCATTCTATTCCTCTTACCGAATCTATTGAAGCCTTGGTAGTGATCCCTGATGATGCTCCCGCTGCTGCTCATGATTCTGTTGAGCAGTGTTTTGACCGCAGATTTGGTAGTGAAAGTTTAGGTCCCATTTCTGATAAAGCTCTCTTGGCTTCTATTTCTCCTCCCGTGCCTGTGACTCCTACTTTGCCGATTTTGGCTGCTTTCGTTCCTCCCCAGGTTGTTTTTACTACTTCTATTGTTCCTCCTTCGACAATTCCTCCTCCACCTGCTCACCGTGCTGAGGTTGGATCCTCAAGTAGGAGTGGTGCTATGATACAAATGATTATTGAAGTCCCCGCTGAGGGTAACCTTTTAAGGAAAACGGGTCAAGCAGATGTATGGATAAATCCTTTAATTGGTCCTGTTGAGAGAGCCAAGCTAGAGAGCCATAGTTCTTTGACTTTGATGAATGATATTGTGCATGCTTCTTTAAAGGTATTCTTTTTTCTAACTCTTACTTTGTCATTTTTCTACCTTTGGGATTCTCATTTCCTTCCCTTTCCCCCTTTTTAGGCCAATCTCATCGTCAAAGAGATGATGAAAAGGGTTACCCTCTCATAGCAGTTAGTGCGTGATTACCAATTGGAGGCATATAATTGGAAGGAACAGTATAAAAGTCTCCAGATCGACGTGGAGTACTTAGAAGAAAGTAAAAGTATCTTGGAGCAGCAAGTGCGTGCTTTGACTTCAGAATTGGCAGTTGAAAAGGCTTCCTCCAGTCAAGAAGACAAGGAAAAGGCTTGTCTTGAAACTTCTTTTTCCGAGCAGCTTTCCAAGGAAAGTGAAGATATTAGAGAGTTGAAGGATCTCTTGGATGCAAAAGAAGCCTATGCTAGTGAACTTGTGTAGAATTTGACTCAAGCCCAAGAAGACCTCCGGGTTTCTTCTGATAAGGTTTGTTCCTTAGAAAATTTCCACGCCTCTCTTCAAGCTTCTTATGAATCTACCTTGGCTGAAAATGAAAAACTAAAGAACAAAATCGCTGACTGGGAAAGATATTATGAGATCCTTGAAGATAAGTCTGCCATTGAAGTGAGTTGGGCGTTTTTGAATTCTCGCCATGATACCCTTGTTAAAGCTAGCCAAGAGAATTTTAACTTGGAATCAGAGTTATCTAAGATCAATGAAACTATTGAGAAGACTCAGCAGAACCAAGATTTTCCTTCTCCCGTGGTCGAAGCTTCCGCAAATGTTGAAGATGATACGGGTATCCCCACTTCTTCAAGTCAAGTTGAACCCGTTGTTGTTGATGTACCTGCTTCAGTTCCTTCATCTTCTCAGTGACAAGTTTAAGTTGTTTGAATTCCTTTGTATCTTTTCTTTTTCTTTTTGGAAAATTGTGGTTAAAACCCTTGGTCTCATTTGAGGGTTTGTTTTGGAAACTTAAGTCCCCACACCTTTTATGAGGCAATATGTATAAATAATTTTCAGTTTATGACTAAGTTCATACCTAGTCTAAGGTTTTTAATATTAAGAAGTTTTTCGTTACTATTTGAACTTCTGTTTTATTTATTCTTGCCTTTATTTCTAAGGACTTACTAAATAACTTGCATTTTTACTCTTCAAAAAATGCTTCTGTTAACTTCATGAATACTTAAATTAATCATGAATTTTATAAAAGAGGGCCCTTTTATTTTGCGACACTTAATGATGAAGACGTCTCAACTTCATAACAGTGTTAATATACGATAAAAGAAATAGGGATACACATGTTTCTTGAAATAACTTTGAAAAGTTTTTATTTGAACTTTGTCTAGTTTTGAATAACACTTTACATGTATTTTAATTACATCTATAACTTTCTCGTAACTGCTTTTATTATAACAGATTTAAAAAATAAAAATAAACACGAGGTTTTTATTTATAACCCGTTTGAGTACATTGCCTTTACCCTAGCTATGGTAAGGTATTTCTATAGGCTTAGCTTGTGACTTTACTCTGTACTTGACTCATTCATTGAGTGACTTTTCAGGCTTGATCTTTGATTATTTCCCAATCTTCTTTGCCTTCTTTATACACATGACTGTGTATACTATATAGCCCCCCGAGTGTTTGAGCGTTGAATTATGAAGCCTCGAGCACTTGATTGTTCCTCTCATTTGGTACTTTCTCTGAAAAGGAAAAACATACAGGACTCGGAGGTACGATTATAGATGAAGACTGCTTAGTGCGTTTGAATTTCTATCAGAATAATTGTAACCCTAGACCGGAAAGTTTAATTTATTCCACGTGCCTTGTAGGTCGTGACTCATCATTTAGTATGGGCTAGCTTTTTGCCTATCATCTAAAATCGTTAGTAAAATTTAACTATTCAAAAATTAAATTTTAAAATATGAATACCTAACCGTGGGTATTTTTTAGAAATAATATCTCTTCAGGTGAACAATATTCCAATGTGAAGGTAGTATCTTGCCATCCATTGTTTCCAGCTCGTATGCTCCTTTACCTATAATATCATGAATCCTATAGCGTCCTTCCCATGTTGGACTTAATTTTCCTGCATTAGCTGCCTTCATAGATTGAAAAACCTTTTTGAGCATGAAATCCCCAATTTTGAAGAATCTTAGGCGTGCTTTTCGGTTGTAGTATCGTTCTATGACCTGCTTTTGTGCTGCCATTCTTATTAATGCAGCTTCACTTTTTTCTTCAAGCAGATAAAGATTTATGCGCATTTCTTCGTTATTAGACTCTTCTGACGCCTGTGTAAATCTTGTACTTGGCTCTCCTATCTCTACTGGAATTAAAGCTTCAGCTCCGTAAACCAATGAAAATGGTGTTTCTCCTGTACTTGTTTTTGCTATTGTGCGGTATGCCCATAAAGCACCAGGTAACACATCCGGCCAATTACCTTTGGACTCCTCTAAACGTTTCTTTAAATTATTGATAATGATTTTGTTTGTTGACTTAGCTTTCCCATTACCCACTGGATGATAAGGTGTGGATGTAATTCTTTTGATCTGCCAACTTTGAAAGAACTTTGTGATTTGCGTGCCTATAAATTGAGGGCCATTGTCGCATACGATTTCCTTTGGTACACCAAAGGTGTATGATATTCCGCCAAATGAAATCTTTAACTTCTTTTTCACGTACATGTTTGAATGCTCCTGCTTCCACCCATTTAGTAAAATAGTCAGTGAGTACGAGCAAAAATTTTACCGGTCCTTTTGCTTGTGGTAGTGGACCCACGATATCCATCCCCCATTTCATGAACGGCCATGATGCAGTGACCGGATGTAGCACCTCTGTAGGTCTATGCATATTATTACCATACCTTTGGCATTTATCATATTTAGCCACGAAACGTTTCGCTTTTTCTTCCATTTTGGGCCAATAATAACCTGCCCTAATTAGGGTTCTTACTAGTTATCTTCCTCCTGCGTGATTCCCACAATGCCCCTCGTGTATTTCTCTCATCACATATTCTGTTTGAGAAGGTCCGATGCATCTTTCTAAGAGACCACCGAATATTTTTCGATAAAGATTGCCTTGCTTTAGGCAATATCGAACAACCTTTTTTCAAAGTGTGTGAGCTTTCCTCTTGTCTTCAGGAACAATACCATTCTGCAAAAAGGCAACAATCTCGTTCCTCCAATCCCAGGTTAAGTTGTTAAAATTTACCTCATTTTTATCTGGATCGAGCACTGAATGAAACAAATGTATTACAGAAGCATTTTAATTGCTTGCCACATCTGCTGCAGATGCGTGATTAGCTAAGGCATCCCCCTCAACATTTTCATCTCTTGGTATTAGCGTAACCTTCCAGGTTTGGAATTGCCTTATTAGATCCCGTACCATTTCTAAATACTGTTGCATTCGTACTTCCCTGGCGGTATAAGTCCCCAACATTTGGTTAACCACGAGCTGTGAATCGCTCTTGATTACAATCTGATTAATGCCAAGTTCTCGTACTAGTTCTAAACCTGCAATCACTACCTCATACTCTGCCTCATTGTTAGTTTAGAATGACATTTAATGGCTTGACGAATGGTTTCACCCCTAGGTGGTACCAAAACGATCCCTAAGCCTACACCCTTTATGTTAGATGAACCATCAGCAAATAAGGTCCAAATTCCTGGGTTAGCTCCGTTGAGCACCTACAATTCTTTTTCTGCTTCTTATTGCACCCCTTGGCTAAAATCAGCCACGAAATCAGCTAACACTTGAGATTTTATAGTAGTTCTAGGTTGGTATGTGATATCATATTCACTTAATTCTATAGCCCACTTGGCTAACCTATCTGACAACTCATGCTTGTGTAATATATTGCATAATAGATAAGCAGTTACTACAACAATAGGATGACATTGAAAATAAGTCCTTAATTTTCTAGATGCCATGATTAATACAAATGCAAGCTTTTCTAATTAAGGATATCGCGTCTTCGTATCTAATAAAGATTTGCTGACATAATAGATCAAAGATTGTTTACCTTGGTCTTCTCGATCTAAAACAGCACTTACCGCTACTTTTGAAACTGCAATGTAGATGAGCAGTCTTTCCCCAACCTTTGGTTTTGCGAGCAGTGGTAGATTTGATAAGTATGTCTTCAAATTTTTGAGTGTCTGTTGACATTCCTCATTTCATTCTAAATGATCTTACTTTTTAAGAGCTGAAAAGAATTTAAAACACTTCTCTGATGATTTAGAAATGAATCTTCCCAAGGCTGCAATTCTTCCTGTCAACCTCTGCACTTCTTTTTTACTTGTAAGTACGTCAGGGATTTCTTCAATGGCCTTAATCTGTGTGGGATTCACTTCAATACCACGGTTAGAGACAAGAAAACCTAAAAACTTACCTAATGCATTACCGAATGCACACTTCTCAGGATTTAATTTCATATTAAATTTTTGCAAAATCTGAAATGCATCAGACAAGTGTGATATATGATCCCATGAATGTTGAGTTTTGACGAGCATGTCGTCTATATAGACTTCCATAGTTTTCCCCAAATGTTCTTGAAATATTTTAGTCACTAGTCTTTGATATGTTGCACCAGCATTTTTGAGACCAAAAGGCATTACTTTATAACAGTAAGTCCCCATGTCAGTTATGATGGAAGGTTTTTCTTCATCTATTGGATCCATTTGATCTGATTGTATCCTGAATACGCATCTAAAAACTTAATAATTCATGTCCTGCAGTAGCATTAATTAGTTGATCATACGCGGTAGTGGAAAAGAAACTTTAGGATAGGCTTTGTTAAGGTCTGTGTAATCTACACAAACTCATCACTTACCATTCTTCTTCGGTACCACAATAGATTGGCTAACCATTTAGGATACTTTACCTTATGGATAGACCCTATCTTTAGTAATTTTTGAACTTCATCTTGAATCACCTAATTTTTGAAAGTTCCTTGCTTTCTCTTCGTTTGTTTGACAGGAGGATACGATGGGTCTTCATTTAATTTGTGATTCATTACCTCTGGTGGTATTCTTGTCATATTAGAGTGGGACCAAGCAAAACAATCCACGTTAGTTTTAAAAAATTCAATCAACTTACCTTTCATGTCCTCGCTTAGATTGGCCCCTACGTAAACTTTCTTATCAGGCCATTGTGCAAATAACACCACAGCCTCTAGTTCTTCAATTGTTGTCTTGATATTTTTGTTTTCCTCTGGTTCTTGAATGGTATTTGGCCTTGAGTCCACGTTTGTTGCCCTTGTTTAGTTGAGGCCACTGGGTTCTGTGATTGCTATTTTTCTTTGTTTCTCGTACTTGAATCCGCTACAGAGTTGATGTTCCTGGATGTACGTTGGTCCCCACGGATTTGACATATCCCCATGGTGATGGAAATTTAATAACTTGATGCAAGGTTGATGGAACGACATCCATCTCGTGGATCCATGGTCTCCCAAGGATCATATTGTAAGCCATCTTTATATCTACTACCTGGAACTTTATATCTTTGACAACTTCTTCTGCAATGTAGTAAGTATTACCTCTCCTTTCGTCATGACATTGGATTTGTCGAATCCAGATAGAGTATGTGCCTTTGGTATTAATTTATCTTCGGCTTGCATCTCACGTAATACTCAGTACATCGTTATGAGGAGATAATACGCCATCCGCATCTACATCATCAAACGTAATGCTTTCTTCCTCTAAGACATGTTGCACCCGCTTCCCTTGGGTAATTGTGACTTTGGAAATTTTGTTGGCTACTGTGTATGTCACACCATTGATGTCTTCACCTCCACTTATAACGTTGACGGTCCTTTTGGGAGAAGGTAGTTTAGGGGGCTCCTGCCTATTCTTTATGTATGCTTGCTTACCTTTCTCACTGAATAACTCGGTGAGATAACCCTGTGTTAATAAATGATCAACTTCACTTTGTAAAAACCTACAGTCTGTCGTTTTATGCACGTGATCGTTGTGAAATTCGCATCAATGATCAGGATTGCGCTTGTTTGGATTCGATCTCATCTCTTTTGGCCATCATACCTTGTCACCCATGCTTCTCAAAACAACTACGAGCTCGTAAGTGCTCACATTGAAATTATAACCGCCAAACCTCGCCTTTACCGGGTGATATAAGATGGTGATGTCATAATCCTTCAACAACTCTAACCACCTTCTTTGCCTCAAGTTCAACTCCTTTTGCTTGAATAAATACTGAAGACTCTTCTGATCCGTGAACACCTCACGCCACGCCATACAGATAGTGCCTCCAAATCTTCAATGCATGAACAATGGTTGCCAACTCTAAATCATGAACTGGATAGTTCTTCTCGTGGATCTTCAACTGCCTTGAAGCGTAGGCAATGACCTTGTTATCCTGCATCAACACTGTGCCAAACCCAATACGGGAAGCATCACAATAAACGGTATAAGGCCCTGAACCTATGGGAAAAACCAACACCGGTACCGTAGTCAGAGCTGTCTTGAGCTTATGAATGCTCGCCTCACACTCGTCCGACTATCTGAATTGGGCACCCTTCTAGGTCAACCTGGTCATCGGGGTTGCAATAGATAAGAACCCCTCCACGAACTGACGGTAGTAGACTGCCAATCCCAAGAAACCCCGAATATCTGAAGCTGATGCCGGTCTAGGCCAGTTCTTGACTGCCTCAATCTTCTTCGGATCAACCTGAATACCCTCTGCTGATACGACATGACCTAGGAATGCAACTGAACTCAACCAGAACTCACACTTCAAGAACTTAGCATATAACTGACTATCCTTCAGAGTCTGAAGAACCACTCTAAGATGCTGCTCGTGCTCCTCCTGGCTGTGGGAATATATCAAAATATCATCAATGAAGATTATCACGAACGAGTCCAAATAAGGCCTGAACACTCGGTTCATCAAATCCATAAAAGCTACTGGGGCATTTGTAAACCCGAATGACATAATCAAGAACTCATAATGAACGTACCGAGTGCGGAAAGCTATCTTAGGGACATCGGATGCCCTAATCCTCAACTGATGGTAGCCAGATCTCAAGCCAATATTTGAAAATACATTGGCACCCTGAAGCTGATCGAACAAATCATCAATCCTTGGCAGTGGATACTTATTCTTGATGGTGACCTTATTCAACTACCGGTAATCAATGCGCATTCTCATCGAACCATCCTTTTTCTTAACAAACAACACCGGCGCACCCTAAGGCAAAACGTTGGGTCTAATGAAACCCTTCTCAAGCAAGTCTTGCAACTATTCCTTCAACACTTTCAACTCCGGCGGGGCCATGCGATACGGTGAAATAGAAATAGGCTGAGTGCCTGTAGCCAAATCAATGGAAAAGTCAATATCCTTGTCGGGCAGCATACCCGGCAGGTCTGAAGGGTATACCTCGGGAAACTCACAAACAACGGGCACAGAATCAATAGAGGGAACCTCCACACTAGAATCACGAACATAAGCTAAATAGGCCAAGCACCCCTTCTTGACCATATGTCGAGCCTTCACATAAGAAATAACGCTATGGGTAGAATGACCAGGAGTTCCTCTCCACTCTATATGAGGCATACCCGGTAAAGCTAAGGTCATAGTCTTGGCATGATAATCCAAGATAGCATGGTAAGGTGATAACCAGTCCATCCGCAATATAATATCGATGTCGACCATGTCTAGAAGCAACAAATCCACACGAGTCTCAAGACCCCCAATCACAACTATAATAACTACATCTGAAGCCTCACCCTCGGGCCTGGCTGGGAGAGCATAACATCGGGGCTGGGCCCCACTACTCTAAACTACCTCTTTGGGACAGCCTGCAGCTGGCTGGCCTCCACCTCTGGCGGCTTGAGATCTACCTCTAGGACCTCTACCTCCACCTCTAGCACCTCTACCCCCACCTCTAGCTGGATGGGCGGTCTGTGGAACATTTGGTGCCTGAACCATAGCATGAGAACCCTGATGCGGAGAACTACTCGAAGCTCGAGGACAATACCTAGGAATGGGCCTCGTGTCGCCACAAGTAAAACAAGCCCTTGGCTACTAGGGCTGACGACCTTGAAAACTCTAAAGCGATGGTGCACTGAAGGACTGCTGATCAGAATACTACATCGGAGGACCACGGCTACCTGAAGCACCGTGAGAAACCTGAAGAGCTAATTGAAAGGGCCTAGGAGGATGGCCTCTACCATACGAATATCTACCTCCAGACGAGGTACCACTGAATCTACCTGAATGAAGGGGCCTCTTATTTGACCCATGACCCCCTCCTTGCGACAGAACCATCTCAACTCTACGGGCCACATTGGCCGCCTTCTGAAACGTGATCTTACTCCCAGCCTCCTTGGCCATCTGAAGATGAATCGGCTGAATAAGACCGTCGATAAACCTCTTCACCCTCTCTCTCTTTCGGTAGGAAGTATGACAAGAGCATGGCGAGCTAAGTCGATGAACCTGGTCTCATACTGGGTGACCATCATAGAACCTTGATGGAGGCGCTCAAACTAGCTCCGATAGGCTTCTCTCAGAGTCACGGGGAGAAACTTCTCCAGAAAGAATACTATAAACTGCTCCCAAGTCAAAGATGGTGACCCGACTGGCCTAGCTAAGCAATAATCTCTCCACCAAGTCTTGGCGGATCCAGACAAGCGAAATTTAGAAAAATCGACCCCATTGGTCTCAACAATGCCCATGTTCCTGAGAACCTCGTGGCAGTTGTCTAGATAATCCTGGGGATCCTCAGTAGATGCACCGCTGAAAGTAGTAGTAAAGAGCTTGGTGAACCTATCTAGTCTCCACAAAGCATCGGTGGACATAGCCTCTCCATCACTGGTCTGATCTGCCACACCCGGCTGTACTGCTCCAATTGGCTAAATCGCTGGAGTCTGAGTTTGAGGAGCTACATACTCCGAGGTGCGAGTAGAAGGAGTCTGGGACCCTCTTCCAGCCTGAGAAGTGGCTGGTGCTACAGAAAGTAAACCTGCTCAAGTGACACTCTCCATGAGGCCCACCAATGGGACCAGAGCATCCTGAAGAACTGGGGTAGCAATAAACCCTTCTAGGACCTGAGCTGGGCCCACCGGAACTGTTGGGGCCGAAACCTCCTCCTCAAAATCAACTTGAGGTTCCGCCACTGGTGCTGCTGCTCGGGGTTGAACTCTGTCCCTACCTCGGCTTCTAGTATAGCCTCTCCCTCTGCCCCTAGTGGAAGCTGCTGCTGCGGGCTTGGGCTGCTGGGCGGTAGACGAGGAAGCGCGTGTTATCGCCATCTGCGAAAGAATGAAGTAGAAATTCAGTCAGTATTGGGAAAACAGAACCGCACGACAATAAAGAACAAATGTGAAGTTTTCCTAACTCTGTAGCCTCTAAGGGATAAATACAGACGTCTCTATACCGATCACTCAGACTCTACTAAGTTTATCTATGAACTGTGAGACCCATGTAACCTAGAGCTATGATATCAACTTGTCATAACTCGAATTTCTCACCCTCGGGAGTCGTGATGGCACCTACTAATGGGAGCTAGGCAAGCCAAACCTTAATTACCTACTACACTTTCATATTGCTTCTTTTAAAACAAACACAAGGTGATAACATGATAACATCGGAAGTCAACAGTAACAAAACTTAAAACAACGTCTATTACAAATCTTAAACTTTAATTACCCCAAAATCTGGTGTCATAGTATCACAGACTGTCTAAGAGTTACTACATACAAGGTCTGAAGAAATAACAACACACTGTTTCTGAAGTATGAAAAATGAAATAGGAAATAGAGATAGAGGGAGACGTCAGGGCCTACAGACGCATGCAGGTCTACCTTGGGTCTCCGAGTGGACTGAAGAAAGCCCTCCAACTACTGTCCGAAAGCTGCTCCGGGATCTGCACACAGTGCAGAGTGTAGTATCAGTATAACCGACTCCATGTGCTGGTAAGTGCATGGCCTAACCTCGGCGAAGTAGTGACGAGGCTAGGACCAGACTCCAGATACCTGTGCAGTTATATAATATATGACAGAAAAGTAAACAGATAATAAGCAATTAGAGATAGGGAAGGGGAACATGCTTCGGGGGTAGATGACAAAACAAAATAACAAGAAATAACAAGGAAGCTAACAATATAACTTCTAACACAGATAAAGAAAAGTAAAGACAACTTTCACTTTTAGTTTCCATCTTATTGCAGGCGTGGAACCCGATCCCATTTCTCATATCTTGTGGTAGGCGTACCACCCGCTCCCATTTCATCATATCTTGTGGTAGGCGTACCACCCGTTCCCAGTTCATAATATCTTGTAGTAGGTGTACCACTCGCTCCCATTTCATTATCTTGTGGTAGGCGTACCACCCACTCCCATTTCATAATATCTTGTGGTAGGCGTACCACCCGCTCCCATTTCATAATATCTTATGGTAAGCATACTACCCGCTCCAATTTCATAATCTTGTGGTAGACGTACCACCCGCTCCCATTTCAGTAAATCTTGAGGTAAGCGTAACATCCGCTTCCAGTTACAAGTCAACAATAATCACAATAAATCCCGGCAAGGGAACAAATACTATAAAAATAAACATCCCAGCAATGGATCATTAATATCAAACAAACATCCTGGCAAGGGAACAATGGTGATAATAACATATGAAGCGCAGTAAACCACAACAAAGTCATAACAGTTACAATACAAGACTCACGGGCATGCTTGACACCAACGTATAGATACTCGTCACCATGCCTATACGTCGTACTCCACAATTAGCATGTAGCAAATAAGACACAACTCCTAATCCCTCAAGCTAAGGTTAGACAAAACACTTACCTCGAAGCTTTGAACACCACTCAAGCCTCAATTATAGCTTTACCCCTTGATTCCACCACCAATCCGCTCGAATCTAGTCACAAGTTACTTAATTACATCAATAAGTGCTAAATGAATCAACCCCAATGCATGAAAATGAATTTTTCCAAAGTTTTACCCAAAAAAGTAAAAATCACCCCCAAGCCCACGTGGTCGAAACCCGAGGTTCGGACCAAAACCCGATTACCCATTCCCCCACGAATCCAAATATATAATTTGTTATGAAATCGGACCTCAAATTGAGGTCCA
Organism: Nicotiana sylvestris; assembly: GCF_000393655.2. Classification (NCBI taxonomy): domain Eukaryota; kingdom Viridiplantae; phylum Streptophyta; class Magnoliopsida; order Solanales; family Solanaceae; genus Nicotiana; species Nicotiana sylvestris. The sequence goes on from NC_091063.1 coordinate 168,991,952, forward strand.
AATCCCCAATTTTAGGAAAACCTAGGTTCTACCCAAAACACCCAATTTCCCTCATGAAAATCTTTGATTTGAAGTTGAAATCATATTAAAAGATGTAAAGGAGTGAAGAAAATAAGTTAGAAATCACTTACTAACGTTTTAGAGAAGAAAGATTGTTTGAAAAATCGCCTCTTATGTTTTTGGGGTTTTGAAAAGTGAAAAATAGCTGAAATTCCCATTTATTTATTTCCCTCTTAGACCCTAAGTGCGGACTGCATCAAATGGACTGCGGCCACACAGCCTCCACCATAGACCGCATAAAGGCGACCGCGGCCGCGCTGGCTCCTCCCTGAAGACCTGCAGTTCAGCACCCTGTGCGGACCGCACAAAGACGACTGCGGCCGCACAGCTTCCACCGCGGACCGCACAAAGGCGACCACGACCGCGCTGGCCCCTCCACGGTTTCACGCAAGTTCTCGCGAACTGCACTAAAAGGGTTTAGAGACCTGCAACATCTGACTTTCTAAGTGTAAGGCATCCCGGAACCTACTCGAAACTCACCCGAGTCTTCGAAACTCCAGCCCAAGTATACACATAACCTCACAAACATCCTACAGATATATTCGTGTAATCAAGTTACCAAAATATCATCACGAGCATCGAATTATACCTCGAGATCAATGATATTTCTCAAAACTCTTTTAAACATCAAATTTCTCCATTAAGGTCCGGATCGTGTCAAGCGACGTCCGTTTTTAGCCAAATTTCACAGGAATGACTCAAGTCATATATAAGACCTATATCGGGCGCCAGAACCAAAATACGGGTCTGATACCATTGCTTTCTAATCAGTTTTCATTTCAAATTTCCTTAAACAATTTCTGAAAATAATTTCACTTAAAAATTCATTTCTTGGGCTTGGACCTCGGAATTCGATTCTGGGCATACGCCCAAGTCCCATATTTTTCTACGGACCCTCTAGGACCGTTGAATCATGGATTCGGGTCCGTTTAACCAAAATGTTGACCGAAGTCAAATTTATTCATTTTAATATCAAAACTTAGCATTTTTCACAGATTTTCATATTTAAGCTTTCCGGCTACACGCCCGAACTGTGTACGCAAATCAAGGAGACTCTAATGAGGTTTTCAAGGCCTCGAAGACACAGAACTTAACTGAAAGCAAGTGATGACCATTTGGGTCATCACGGTTTTTAGGCATCGAAACACTGAATTTGTTTTTAAAACAAGTGATGACCTTTTGGGTCATCACATCCTCCACCTCTAAAACAACTGTTCGTCCTCGAACGGACATAAGAAGGAAGTACCTTAGTCGGGAAAAAGATGGGGATAACGGCTCCGCATATCGAACTCGGACTCCCAGGTCGATGCATCAGAAAGCTGACCTCTCCACTGAACACGAATAGAAGGGAAACTCCTCAACATCAACTGACAAACCTGCCTGTCTATAGTAGCTATCGGCTCATCCTCATAAGACAAGTCCTTATCCAACTAGACAGTGCTGAAGTTTAACACGTGGGATGGATCGCCGCGATACTTCTGAAGCATGGACACGTGAAACACTGGATGCACGGCTGATAAACTCGGTGGCAATGGAAGTCTGTAAGCCACCTACACTACTCGATCAAGAATATCAAACGGGCCAATGAACCTAGGGCTAAGCTTGCCCCTCTTTCCAAATCTCATCACACCCTTCATAGGTGACACCCAAAGCAATACCTGCTCACCAACCATGAATGCCAAATCACAAGCCTTACGGTTGGCATAACTCTTTTGCTTGGACTAAGCTGTACGAAGCCTATCCTAAATGATCCTGACCTTGTCCAAGTCATCCTGTACCAGATCCATACCCAATAACCGAGGCTCTCCCAGCTCAAATAATCCAACAAGAGACCGACACTGCCTACCATACAAAGCCTCATAAGGAGCCATCTGGATACTCGACTGGTAGCTGTTGTTATAGGCAAACTCTGCTAAAGCAAGAACTGATCCCACGAGCCTCCAAAGTCAATGACATAACCTCGGAGTATATCCTCCAAAATCTAAATAGTTCGCCGGACTGCCCTTTCATCTGAGAATGAAATACTATGCTCAACTCAACCCGTGTGTCAAACTCTTGCTGGACTGCTCTCCAGAAATATGAGGTAAACTGCGTACCTCGATCCAAAATGATATACACGGGCACACCATGAAGGCGAACAATCTCCCGAATATAGATCTTAGCTAAATTCTCTGAAGAATAGGAGACTGCCACAGGAATGAAATATGCTAATTGGTCAGCATATCAACAATAACCCACACTACATCAAACTTCCTCTGAGTCCGTGGGAGTCCAACAATGAAGTCCATAGTGATACGTTCTCATTTCCACTCAGGAATCTCAATCTTCTGGAACAAACACCGGGCCTTTGATGCTCGTACTTAACCTACTGACAGTTCAAACACCGAGCCACATGTGCAACAACGTCCTTCTTCATTCTTTGCCACCAATAATGTTGCCGCAAATCCTGATTCATCTTAGTGGAGCCCGAATGAATAGAGTACCAAGAACTATGGGCCTCCTCTAAAATTAACTCTAGAAGCCCATCCACATTAGGCACACAAACTCGACCCTGCAATCTCAAAACTCCATCATCACCTATGGTAACCTGCTTGGCACCTCCGCGCTGTACCGTGTCTCTAAGGACACACAAATGAGGATCATCAAACTACCAATCTCGGATATGCTCCAATAATGAAGAACGAGCGACTGTGCAAGCTAATACATGACTGGGCTCAGAAACATCCAACCTCACAAACTGATTGGCCAAAGCCTAAACATCCAAAGCAAGCGGTCTCTCACCGACCGGAATATAAGCAAGACTGCCCATACTGGATGACTTCCTACTCAAAGCATCGGTTACCACATTGGCCTTTCCCAGATGGAATAAGATGGTGATATCATAGTCTTTCAACAACTCCAACCACCTTCTCTGCCTTAAGTTTAGCTCCTTCTGCTTGAACAAGTACTGTAGACTCTTGTGATCCCTGAACACCTCACATGCCACGCCATACAGATAATGCCTCCAAATCTTCAACGCGTGAACAATGGCTGCTAACCCCAAATCATGAACCGAATAGTTCTTCTTATGAATCTTCAACTGCCGCAAAGCATAAGCAATGACCTTACCATCTTACATCAATACCGCACTAAGTCCAATATGAGATGCATCACAATAAACGTTATATGGTCTTGAACCTGTAAGTAAAACCAATACTGGTGCCATAGTCAAAGCTGTCTTGAGTTTTTGAAAGCTCGCCTCACACTTGTTCGACCACCTGAACTGGGCACCCTTCTAGGTCAACCTAGTCATCGGGGCTACAATATATGAAAACCCCTCCACAAACCGACGATAATAGCCTTCCAACCCCAAGAAACTCCGGATCTCTATAGTTGATGCGGGTCTAGGCCAGTCCTTGACTGCCTCTATATTCTTTGGATCTGCCTGAATACCCTCTGCTGAAGCAATATGACCCAAGAAAGAAACTAACTCAACTAGAACTCACACTTTGAAAACTTAGCATACAACTGACTATCTCTCAAAGTTTGAAGAACCACTCTCAGATGCTGTTCGTGCTCCTCCCGACTGTGGGAATAGATCAAAATATCGTCAATGAAGACTATCACGAACGAATCCAAGTAAGGCTTGAACACTTTGTTCATCTAATCCATAAAAGTTGTTGGGTCATTTGTCAACCCGAATGACATCACCAAGAACTCATAATGCCCGTACCGAGTGCGGAAAGCTATCTTAGGGACATCGAATGCCCTAATCCTCAACTGATGGTAGCAAGATCTCAAGTCAATCTTCAAAAATACCTTGGGACCCTGAAACTGATCAAACAAATCATCAATCATCGGCAATGGATACTTATTCTTGATTGTAACCTTGTTCAACTACCGGTAATCTATACACATTCGCATCGATCCATCCTTCTTCTTAGAAAACAACACCGGTGCACCCCAAGGCGAAACACTAGGTCTAATGAAACCTTTTTCAAGTAAGTCTTTCAACTGCTCCTTCAAATTTTTCAACTCAGGTGGGGCCATACGATACAACGAAATAGAAATAGGCTGGGTGCCCGTAGCCAAATCAATTCAGAAGTCAATATCCCTGTTGGGTGGCATACCCGGCAGGTTTGAAGGAAATACCTTAGGAAACTCACGAACGACAGGCACAAAGTCAATAGAAGGAACCTTGGCACTAGAATCACGAGCATATGCCAAATAGGCCAAACATCCTTTCTCGACCATACGCCGAGCCTTCACATAAGATCTAACACTACGGGTAGGATGACCAGGAGTCCCTCTCCACTCTAAATGAGGTAAACCAAGGCTAAGGTCACAGTTTTGGCATGACAGTCCAGGATGCATGGTAAGGTGATAATCAGTCCATCCCTAATATGACATCAAAATCAACCAGGTCCTGAAGTAACAAATCTACACGAGTCTCAACACCCCCAATCACAACTATACATGAATGATGGACACGATCTACCATAAAAGAATTCACCCATCGGTGTAGACACATAACCAGGAGCACTTAAAGAGTCACTAGGCATGACCAGATACAATGCAAAATAAGATGACACATAGGAGTATCTAGATCCTAGATCAAATAAAACTGAAGCATCTCTGCTACAAACCAAAACAGTACTTGTACCTCCACCTCTAGCACCTTTACCTCCACCTCTAATACCTCTACCTCCACCTCTAGTTGGCTGAGCGGGCTGAACGACTCCTTCAATGAGCCTCCCCACTCTCTCTCTCTTTCAGTGGGAAGTATAAGAAGAGCATGACCGGTCAAATCAATAAACCTGGTCTCGTACTAAGAAACATTCATAGAACTCTGCTGGAGACGCTCAAACTGCCTTGGATAGATCTCTCTTTGAGTGACAGGAAGAAACTTCTCCAGAAATAACTGAGAAAACTGATCCCAAGTCAAAGCCGGTGCCCAAACTAGTCTAGCCAAACAATAATCTCTCCAACAAGTATTGGAGGATCCAGACAAGCAAATATTAGCAAAGTCAACCCCATTGGTCTCCACTATCCCCATGTTCCTGAGAACCTCGTGACTGCTGTCTAAATAATCCTGGGGATCCTCAGAAGATGTACCGCAGAAAGTGGTTGTGAAGAGCTTGGTGAAACTTATCCAACCTCCACAAAGCCTTCGAAGACGTAGCTGATCTATCACCAGTATATGCTATTGCTCGGCTGAAGAAGTGGTACGTGATCTCGCCATTAGTGAAAGGACAAAAGTAGAGGTTTCAATTTAGCATTGAGAGAACAAAATCGAATGACAGAGAAGAATAGAAATGCAACTTTTCCTAACTCTGTAGCCTTTGGGGGATAAATACAAACGTCTTCGTACTGATCCCTCGGACTCTACTAAGTTTGTCTGTGAGTTATGAGACCTATGTAACCTAGAGCTCTGATACAACTTGTCACGACCCGGATTTTCCACCCTCGGGAGTCGTGATGGCGCCTAGTAGTGAAAGCTAGGCAAGCTAACTAACCGAACTATTTACCTTGTTTCCATTTTTAAGACAATAACAGTTAAGAGCCAACAATTAGATAACAACAAAATTGAATAAGCGGAAGGCTGCATTGTAAGGTTTTAATAATACTACTAATACCAATCCATAACAAATCTACCCAAGACTGGTATCACAACTTCATAAAATGTCTAGGAGTATTACAAATAAGGGTATGAAGGAAATACATACAACACTGTCTCTGGAAATACATGAATGAAATAGGAATAGTAGATAGGAGGAGACGCCAAGTCTTACGGACGCTTGCAGGACTACCTCGGGTTGCCTAATGAACACGAAACATCAATCTCACTACGGTCCGAAGTATACAACACTGGGAGCTTTACAAAAGAGTGTAGAGTGTAGTATCAGCACAACCGACCCCATATGCTAGTAAGTGCCTGGCCTAACCCAGTCGAAGTAGTGACGAGGCTAGGACAAGGCTACCAACTAAACTTGTGCAGTTAAAGCATATATATAGCAAGTAATAATAAAGGAAACTAGAAGTTAAAGAAGGGAAGGGGACATGCTGTGGGGGAGTACAATCTACTAATAGTAACTCGGGAGAAAAGCATAAAGAATAAGGAAACAGTAACAAATCAATATCCATTTTTATCTTTTATTGTTGCGGCGTGCAACCCAATCCAAATCATAAAATACTATTGCGGCATGCAACCCGATCCATATCATATATCGCTGTTGCGGCATGCAACCCGATCCAATCACGATATTGTTGCGACGTGCAACCCGATCCAAATATAATATTGTTGCGGCGTGCAACCCGATCCAAATATAATATTGTTGCTGCGTGCAACCCGATCCCAATATATAATTCAACACCAATCACAAAGGAGCCCCGACAAGGGAATAATAAGGGAACAATAATATCCCAACAAGGGAATCAATAACATCTTAATAAAATCAAGTAACAACAGAAAATCAGTAAATAAACGTAAAGGACAACATAACTCAATTATCAGCAAGATTCAAGAAAATCAAGGACAAGTGCACGGAATCACCCTTCGTGCTTTAACACTCTCTTACCAAGACAATAATCACAAGAAATAAGGGCAAGGAAATAAATGAAATCACAATAAAATCCCGGCAAGGGAACAATATCAAAAATCCTCTTCTCTTTTCCTTTTCACATGTACTTCACAACTCACTTCACAACTTGAGCCAATGCTCTATAGTGTTCAATTGCCAATTATACTTCCACAATTCATTTTACAACTTGAGCCAACGCTCTTCAATATTCAAATACCAATATTACTTCCCCGAGCCTTGCTCAACAATAGAAATCATCAGAAAAGGCATGAATAATACAAAAGGAGTCACATTAATCATAGTATAAGACTCACGGGCATGCTTGACACCAACGTGTAGATACTCCTCACCATGCCTATACATCGTACTCAACAAATAACACATAGAAAATAGGACGCAACTCCTAATCCCTCAAGCTAAGGTTAGACCAAACACTTACCTCGATGCCACGAACACAACTCAAGCCTCAACTATCGCTTTACCTCTTGATTCCACCGCCAACTCGCTCGTATATAGCCACAAGTTATTTAATTATATTAATAATTGCTAAATGAATCAATTCTAATGCATGAAAATAAGTTTTCTAAAGTTTTTCCCAAAAAGTCAAAAATCGAGGCCCGCTTGGTCCAAACCCGAAATTCGAACCAAAATCCGATTACCCATTCACCCATGAGCCCGGATATATAATTGGTTTTGGAATGCAACCTCAATTTGAGGTCTAAATCACCCAAATTTCAATATTCTTAGGTTTTTCCCAAAGTTCCCAATTCCACCATGAAAACCCTAGATTCTATGATGAAATCTTGTAGAAAGAAGTTAAGGAGTAAAGAAAATGAGTTAGAAATCATATACTAATGTTTTGGAAAAGAAAGGTTGTTTGAAAAATCGCCTCTCATGTTTTTAGAGTTTTGAAAAATGAAAAATAACTAAAAATTCTGTTTAAATATACCCCTCTCAGACCCTCTGTGCGGACCGCACAAAAAGGAGTGTGGTCGCGGAGCTCGCAATGTTGAATGCAGTGCCATACTTTAGTATTTTGGCCATAACTTTCTCTACATATGTCTAAATTGTTATTTCTTTACCTATCTGGCAACTAGACACGAAGAGCTACAATTTTTATTTTTGAATCATCTCAAAATTCCTTGTAGATCAAAAGATACAGGCTTCCGAAGTCAGACTAGTGAATCTGCGGATTCTTTCTCACCTCTACGGTCAGCACAAAATCTTTGCGGACCGCACTGGCGGGTTCAGAGATCTGTAACATCTCTGAACCTACAACAGCTATGTTTTAAGCCTAAAACATCCCGGAACCTACCCGAAACTCACTCAAGCCCTCAGGACTTCAAACCAAATGTACATACTAACTCAAAAACATCATATGGACCTACTCGTGCGATCACATCATCTAAATAACATGTAAAACCATGAATTAAACCTCAAAACTCATCATTTTTATGAAGAACACTTAAAGTTCATAACTCTTCAACCGGAAGTCCAACTCACTCAAATAGACTCCATTCTTCACCAAATTTCATAGTTATCATTCAAATTCTATAACAAGTTTCTACCGGGCTCCGGAACCAAAATACGGGCCCGACACCAATGGTTTCAAACATTAATTCTTTTCTTCATTTCTTAGATATTTCAGCAAAACAATTTCTTTCAAAAATTAATTCCTAAGGCTTGGGACCTCGGAGTTCATTTTCGGGCATATGCCCAAGTCCCATATTTTACTGCGGACCTCCCGGAATCGTCGGAACACAGATCCAGGGTCCATTTGCTCAAAATATTGACCAAAGTCAACCAAAATCAAAATTTTAACTCTAGAAATTTTCTATTTCTCATCTTTTCACATAGAAGGCTTTCCGTATATATGTCCAGACCACGCATGTAAATCAAGGTTAGGTAAAAGGGAGGTTTTTAGGCCTCAAAATACTGAATTTGTTTTTAAAACATCACAAAAAATTACCCTTATATACGTATCCCTAAATAGTCTTTTACTTCTCACATTAAATTATGCTGCAATATTTAATTAAGGGTAGTTTAGTCACACTAACCATTTTTGTCTATAATTTAGTATTTTCTTAATGGGCGTGCCCAAAGCAAATTGATTACTTATTGTGGACCGTACGGAGTATATAAGAGTCTAAATTAATAATATTCAACCTTCATTAATAAACAGTATTCCTCGGTTTACGCAAAAAACAATACCACTATAAGAATCGAAATATCTAGTTTTTAGTAGGGGTGTACAAATCGAATCGGAAAATCGTACCAAACCAAAAAATTAAATCAAACCGATTAAAAAACCCGGCGAGGTTTGGTTTGATTTGGTTTGGTATTGAGAAAAAAAATTTCGAACCAAACCGACATATAAGCATATAATTTTTATATATACTTTTAAGATTTTATATAGAATTTTCTTTGAAAATGTCTACACATATTTGAGATTCTCTTATGGTATATAATATATTAATATAATATGAAATACTCCATATTTATTAATCAAGTTCTACTGAAATGTGTCAATCTCTTTGTTCTTCCATATTCATATGTCAAGTATTAAATTCATATATCTTTTTTGAATTTGAAGAGGTTATTATTATTTAGCTATTATATTAGTTTTTATGTCTAATTACTAAGTTCGGTTAAACTTGAAAGTGTACATCAACGAAAAATTATTGTGAGACGACTAAAAAATAACTATCATGTGTTACTAAGAAAATTCTCCCGTAAGAATATTTTAATAGATAATATGTTTGTAATTTTTTAAATTTTTACTAAATATATATTTACTTATAAAAAATTAATAAAGTAAGATTGAAGTAATATATAAGTAACAAAAAACCCGAAAAACCCGACAAAATCGATCCAATCCAACCCGATATAGTTAGTTTAGTTTGATTTTGATAAAAACCAAACTAACCCGGTCCATATACACCCCTATTTTTTATTTAATGGACGGTGGGGGTGACTTATATTTTAGTGGGTATATTAACTTTTTTGTTCTCATTACCTAACAATGACCAATTATTTAATTTGTTCATACTTCTTAATGAGATGTGTTATAATCCTAAAATATTCCAATTGAATATATGTTCCAGCTTCGCATATCTCCAAGGAGTTTATTAACGTCAATTGCTCTCAACTGCCAGTGGAGTAAAGAGTCTTGAAATATCTGTTATATTTCTAATAAATAAATTAAAAAGATTGTAATAATTAATATGGTTAATTTTATTATTAACTAATGTTAAAATATAAATTCTTAATATGTATGAAAACAACGAAAAAAATTATTGAAGGAAAATATAAATTATTGAGCATCTGTTCTCTGTTGGAAAACAAAGACTGTATATTGTGTTTATTTAATTGAAGAAGTAAACTATAGTACAAATTTGTATAAGAACAGTACAAGTAGATCCCATATAATTATTGTATCGGTGGAATGTACTTTAACGTTTCATTTAAAAATAGACGCAACATCTAAAAATATCAGAAAAGAAATTAAGTAGGATAAAAAATTTGAGACACCAAAAGCCAGTTAGCTAGGTCAAGAAAGTCGACTTTGTACTCTAGAATATTTCAATAAAATAATAGTTACCAAAGAGGATTGTACTCTTTTATTTTTAACGAGAAGTTTCGGGTTCGAACCTTGGGTGTAGAATCGCTTTTATTAGGAAGCATGTTACCGCTACTATGAAACTTCTCGACATAAATCTGAGATTAGTTGGACCCCAATACAAATACCGAACACCGGGTACTAAAAAAAATAAAAAATAATAGTCATCCTGTGACCTATGCAAGTATTTTGGGGATGCAATAATAGCTAAATGTGTCCTCATAAATGATTATTTAAGTGACACCACATTAAGTGTGCACAAAATAACAAAAGCAAAGACTCAATCATCTCATCATCTTCTCCTCCCCAAAATCTAGAGAAATGGAGTTGGAATGGAGCTACATTTTTTGGTCATCCATCATCATTTTACCAGCTTTTATTCTATTAATTACCAAAAATAAATCATCTTTTTCTAACGTAAAGCTACCTCCAGGTCCTCCTGGTTTACCAATTGTTGGTAACATGTTTGATCTTGCTGGATCAGAGCCATACAAGAAAGTTGCCAATTTGAAACAAAAATATGGCCCTATTGTATGGTTAAAGATTGGGTCCTCAATGAACACAATAGTCGTTCAAACAGCACAGGTAGTCAGAGGTGGAATCAGAATTTTTAGTTTACGGGGTTGTGAATTACCATCCATTTTGCTTACAGGGTTCTGAATAGATTATTTATACATATTAAATGATCTTTTAATACAAATACATGATTTGGTTCTGTTGAACTCCAGTGGCGTAGCCACATACATTGGAAGGCTGATCAACAAACGGCCTTCATCGAAAAATTATACTATATGTATATATGTAGAAACTTATATTATGTATATTAAATTTTGAACACTTTTGCGAAATTTCTGATTTCACTGTCGAACCCGTAACTATAATGGTTGCTCCCCCCTGCAGGCAGCTGCTGAATTATTCAAGAACCATGATGTTACCTTTGCAGACAGGAACATAGTTGATGTCAATCTTGCACATAATTTCTATCAAGTGTCAATGGCTTTAGCCCCATATGGCAATTATTGGCGATTGCAAAGGCGGATATGCACTGTGGAAATGTTTGTTAACAAAAGGATAAATGAAACCGTGCAAATTAGGCGAAAATCCATGGATAAAATGCTTCAATGGATCGAAAAACAATCGAATTTGGAAAATGTTGATCGAAGCGGGATTGAAGTAACACGTTATGTGTTCCTCGCATCGTTTAATATGCTAGGTAAGTTGATAAAATGTTATACTTTATTTATATTTGTTTCGTGATTGCAGTTTAATATTTCGTACTGAAAAAAAAAATGCTAGGTAATTTGATGTTGTCTAAGGACTTGGCGGATCCGGAGTCAGAAAAAGGGTCAGAGTTCTTTAAAGCCATGACTGGAATTATGGAGTGGTCTGGTGTTCCAAATATTTCAGACATATTTTCATGTCTTAAGAGGTTTGACATACAAGGTTTAAGAAAGAAAATGGAACGTGACATGGGAAAGGCTAAAGAAATTACTTTTGGATATCTTAAGGAACGAATTGAAGAAAGACAAAAAGGTGGAGAAAAGAGGAAAGATTTGATGGATGTGTTGCTTGATTTTGAGGGCAATGGAAAAGATGAACCAGCCAAATTATCGGAACATGAGATCACAATGACTATAATGGTAAGTTTTTTAAAGCCTTCGAATTACTCATTTTACTCTTATAGGTAAAGTTGGAGCAACAATAAAATTGTTTCCGTTTGACTTATAGGTTAAGGATTTGAGCCGTAAGCATAGTGTAAGTTGTCTACATTATACTTGAGGTGCGGCCTTTCCATACCCTACGTGAACATGGAATATTTTGTGTATCAGACTGCCCTTTTAGATTTTAAAGTGAGATTATAAATACACCCAACATGTTCGATACTTCGGTTTGATTTTTAAGAACTTTGATTTGGTACTTTAGTTTCAATTGGATATACCGATACCAAACAGTAGTTAGCTCGATTCGATTCGATATTTCTTGTTGTGTTCGGTTCGATTCGGTTCTTCGATATGCTGGACTATTTATTATATGTATAGTTGAGCAAATTGCTATATGGTCCATAATTTACTCAATTCACCTCCTAAAAGATTACTCTTCTATGTTTAGTTGGACTTGAATTTGGCCCCTTATGTTTATATATATGTATCAATTTGGACATATGTTTTTCTAATATATTAAGGTTATAAATTCTACTCTTATCCTGAAATTTACTCTACATATGAAATTATAGGAAATGTTTCTAGCCGGAACAGAGACGACTAGCAACAGCGTAGAGTGGGCATTAACTGAGCTTTTGCGCAATCCAGAAGCAATGGTAAAAGTGAAAGCAGAAATTTTAGAAGTAGTAGGCCCAAATAGGAAGTTTGAAGAGTGTGACATAGACAATTTGCCATATATGCAAGCCGTGCTAAAAGAATCGCTACGTTTACATCCTCCCCTACCTTTCTTGATTCCAAGAAGAGCAATTGAAAATACAAAGTTCATGGGGTACGACGTACCAAAAGGCACTCAATTATTGGTAAATGCTTGGTCAATTGGACGAGATCCTGAATGTTGGGACGATCCTTTTGAGTTCAAACCCGAGAGGTTTCTTGGCTCAAACGTAGACGTTAAGGGACAGAATTACGAGTTAATTCCATTTGGTGCAGGTAGAAGGATGTGCGTTGGCCTTTCTTTAGGTCATCGTATGATGCATTTCGCGTTTGGATCATTGCTACATGAATTCAATTGGGAGCTTCCTGGTAATGTTACTCCTAAATCCATGAACATGGACGAGAGTATGGGAATTACAGCAAGAAAAAAGCAACCTTTGAAAGTGATTCCAAAAAGAGCTTGAAATTATAATTTTATTTCTAATGTTCCTTTGGTTGAAAGCTGTTTTGAGCTTAGTACAGTAGATATTGTTATTCCAAAACAAGTTTATAAGTTTCTGAAAAGGCTTCTATCATAAAATAAATAAAGTAGGTAACCGATCTTTTCTTGCAAAATTTATTTAAATTTGGACAGAAGTTAAATAACGACTCGAAATGATTCTCTGTACAAATATTTACGACCCAATTCTAAAGGGCGTAATTGGCACTTAGCGAGCAACTACTCACACCAAACGAACCGTTATTCATCTTATTAACCAGAAAAATCAGCTTATTTTAAGAAGTGTTTTTTTTTTCAAAAATACTTTTGCTGAGAAGCAATTTGTGTTTGGCTAATTAATTTAAAAAGAACTTCTAAGCATTAATTAGTGTTTGACCAAGCTTTTAAAAAGTGTTTCTAAGTGTATTTTTCTCAAAAGTGCTTCTTTAATAAGTGCTTCTGGGGAGAAACTGCTTTTTTCTGCTTCTGTTTCTCTTCAAAAATACTTTTTTTCTTCCTAAAGCTTGGCCAACCACTTCAACTTTAGAAGAAAAAAAGCAGTTTTTTTTTAAAAAAAGTGCTTCTCAACTTGGAGAAGCTTGGCCAAACAGGCTATTAGTCAAGTATTAAACTAAAAAAAAAAAATCGTTTGAGTTTCCCCTATAACAGTAGAATCCCGATAATTCCTCTAATCAGCCAATCAATAATCCAATTGTATATAATACCACAATCATGAAAATAACAGATAGCCACAGTTTCAAAATTAATCGAAATTTAGCCATTTTTTATATTAAAATAAATATGAACAAAAACACTGTTCAAAATTTCGTAAAATATTCCAGGATAATATACTGGAGTTCCAGTATAATATACTGGTCCAACATAATATGCTGGAAATTCATACACATGTGTTCCAATCTCCAGTATATTATGCTGAAACTTTCCGTGTTGCAGCAAAATAGTAGCTATTTTTTAATGACTTTGCAAACGCTGACTATTTTTCAATTAATCAGTCTGAAAACTGACTAGCCCGTACTATTTTCACCATAGTCTATGCATGTTAATCGGGCTGGGCCTGACTGGATTCCGCCCGGCCCAACTTAGTTGAAGGATCTTTTGAACTCGTTAGGTTGTTCATTCGAGAGGCTAATTGTTTGCTTGACGTACCGACACCTAAGATGAGCAAAGGTAGAAGAAAACTGTTTGTATATAACTCTTTTTCAGCACTTCTAATAATTTTTTAGAATTTATCAGCATACAGATTTGGACTTTCCCTGCAGCGGACTTATCACCTACGGTTCAATTGAATTCAGTATTATTAAGATAGTTCATGGTTATATGCAAAAATATTAATGTTAATTTATGTTTTGCATTCATAATTTAAAATATACAGTGAATTAAGTGCTAAGTTAAAGGCGAAATCTGTCGAGTTCAAATCGTTGATCCACCTTTAGTCTTTCCTTCTCATTCCTTGCGTCGAGTCCAAGTGAAGCACTTGCTTTAGGTCCCAAGAATTTAAGGGCCCCAAAATTTCTCTTTATATAGTATATTATTTATATAATTATTTCTTAGTATTGATAAATTTATTTCTTTATTTTCGTATTGATTTTTAATAACTTAATATCTTCCTCTAATTAATATAACCAAAATAGTTTTCTGTCAATCTTATTTTACGTTTTTACTGAATTATATTTCTCTATTCATTTGTTAGCCACGTACGTATATCTAATAATCTAACTTATCATTTATTTTTCTCATATAAATTATACTCTCTCCGTCCTATTTTATATGAAGATGTTTGACTGGACATGAAGTTTATGAAATAATGAAAGACTTTTGAAACTTATAATCCAAAATAAAACCATACAAACTTATAAGGCTAGAAATCATCTCATTAAGGGGTAAAAAATCAAAGTTAAATTATACCAAATATAAAAAGGGGACTAACTCAAAAAAAGGTGCCACATAAGGTGGGACAGAGGAAGCATGTTTTATGGGTTTTCTCATTTCAGTTACGATGCAATCAACATTAAATTCATTCAATTTTTTTACTTTATAAAATGAAGTTCTCAATTTTTTTTTCATTTCATATACTCACTTATTAGTAATCTGTATTCGAAAATATATTAAAATATAAAAATAAAGTAAAACTAGAAATGTAGAAGAACAGAAATTAATCTGAACCACTGAATTCACAGTGTTTCCTTGGAGAATTTAATCTCCTCCTAGTACCTGAGGTTTAGGATTATTTTCTCTCAGAATAGAACGGAATACCCTCACTGATATAGCGGTACTTCAAAACCCCAGTGACCAATGCACTCAAAGAACAGTAGTAAATCACACTTACTGCTTTCTTTTCTGTTAAAACAATGCAGAAGGAAGAAGGAGAAATCAGAATTTTTGTAAGGAAAATCTGAGGGAGAGTTCATGTATTTATAGCCAAAACGTTGGGTAATATCGAAGAGTTGCAACTCTTCATGTAAGGCTGCAACTCAAACTACTGTTTTATAAAACACTCATTTATGCAAAGCGCCAATTTCAAATTATAACGGAAAAATTAAAGGGGAGAAAAAATTAAATTACCATTAAAACGGTCTAATTTGAATTAAATAATATTGTGTTAATATTAACAAATAAATTTGGTCCAAAAAATTAATCAATCAAATTATTTGACCGAAGCAGAAGTCGAGCAACGACGACGGCGCGAGGTTTGCCTTCTTCTTAACTTTTTAAGAGCTAGAAGAAGTGCAATTATATATATACCCATCAAAACTCTTTTCCTCCTCCAATATGGGACAATGTCCCTTGACCTTGAACTATCGTGACTTCACGACCTTGACCTTTATTGACTCTTTGGCCGCACTCTTTGTGGGGCCCTTACCGATACGCATGGTGGTCGATGAAGGCCATAATGATGCTGACGTGGCCTGCCTATATCAAAGATATTTTTTGTCCCATAGAGAGTGATTATGAAAAGAACCATCCTACTTGAGATTCAGAGCGAACAATAGATTTTTTATACTTAGAATATGGTGTTATTATTGAAATAGCAGATCATGTGAGATTGTGTGGAATGGTAAAGGTTACGATCCATCTTCGGCTGAAAGATCTTGAGTTAGAAATAGCATGAGAGATTTATGATGCTTAAGAGTATGGTGATACTACCAGCATCACCCGAGAAGGGCGGGAGTTATATAAGACATATTAAGAATAAAATCTACAGATTATTTGGCTAAGAATTGCATAAATTGTGTGACCAGTGACCATTAAGACTCAGATTTTATGGTTGGACATAGAAAAGTTGATAGGAGTATTCCGTATAAGGCAAATGCATATATGGCATTATAGTCATTGACTAGACAAGTTAGAGATCACTAGTGCGAAGATTTAAGTCAGCTTAAAGATTTGGACTTTCCCTGCAGCATGCTTATCATCTACGAGTTTAATTATACTCTAGGATTTTTAAAACATTACATGAATATATGTGAAAACACTAATATTAATAAATATTATTTTTTGAATTCGTAATTTAGAATACACAGTGAATTAAGTGCTAATCTAAAAGCAAAATCCGTCAAGTTCAAATGTGACAAAGCGGCCCTAGACATATATTTTAGGGGAAAAATATATTTGTGAAAGATTTTATCATTGTCACACCTTCTTTTTTAATACACGCGCAAGGACGTAAATGAGTTTTTCCAATTAAAGGACAACCGGAACGGGATTTATTATTAAGATTTCAGAGTCACCACTTGGGAGATTAATGGTGTCCTAAGTCACCGGTTGAATCCCGAACCGAGGAAAATTATGACTCTGTATTACAGTCTGCAAACCAGAAATCCGGATAAGGAATTCTGTTAATCCGGGAGAAGGTGTTAGGCATTCCCGGGCTTCGTGGTTCTAGCACGGTCGCTCAACTATTGTATTTGATTTTATCTGATTTTAATACATGCTAGCTTATGTGCCTTTTATCCGTAAACCGCTTTTATCGTTATTTTAAAAGAATTGCAACATCGTGAAAACGCGTTTCGAACCACGTCGCAATCAATGCACCCATGATTTTCAACACATTTCGACTCCGTTGAGATTTGGATTTGGGTCGCATCAATGCGCACCTGAGTTTAGGAAGGTAGTTTTATTAAAATCGCGCCTAAAGAGGCTAACGCGTTATTATTTTGGGGAAGGTCGTGAAATTCACTAAACGGCCCATCCCGAGTTCTAAGTGTTTTAATATAAAATTTATTGAGGGCCCCACAATTCGCATTATATTTGGCGAGACTCATCTCATATTTTATTTACAAAGCAATCCTAAAATGACTACAATTTCTACTTTATTTGTCCCTAAAAATGAAGAAAAGGGCCCTAATCTGTAATATAAAATATTCAAAATAGTATTGTAAATAAATAGAAGCAACTATTTTCAGTTATTTAGGTCCTCCAATCTGGACCAATGAAGGTTGTCCATGAAGACAGAGGCCCAAACCCAGTCGTAATGCGAGTTGAGTAACACTCACCGAAAGCCCTCCAATTAGTCGAAGTGTTCAACAATTTAAAGCAAGAAAAGACCATGTTTACTTGAATCAATGAAGCACTGGACAATTACTTTATACGTTACTAGTGGATTCATTACCAGAGGTGAACAAATTGGGCACAATAGCACAAAGGCAACGAAACACTCTCAGATTGATTCAAGTGGTTCTAATCAACGTTACTATTCAGTTTGAAATTTCCAATTATGAGTTTCCTATAAATTCGACCTTAGCAACAGTAATGGCAACTCAATTACCAACTCAAATTTCCAAACCAAATCTCAACAATAAACTAATGAGGCTAGCTCAAACACATGAACTAAAATAACTATAACTATCAAAACACAAAATCCCTAAGCTAGTTAATGGACTAATGCCAACTGATGATCACAATAGTCCAAATTAGTCTAAATACAGTCTAGTCTCCAGTTAATAGAATAAGCGAGGCCTACAAATCTCAATATCCTTTCTCCTATTTCAATTATCTTTTGATTTCAAATCATGTCTATTCGAAGTGAAATTAATCTGATAGGGGCTAATGAATAATTACAAATCTGATAGTTCGATCGGTCCATTATACATGAATAGCTTAACAGTCCACTACAAATAAGCTAAAATAAGGAGTTTATCCAAAACGAAATCCTAAACTAATTGCAGCAAATTGAACTAACAACACACAACAAACTTCAACAAGTATCAAGTGGTGATTTCGTTTCCATTTTCGTTTGGTGAGATTACATCAAAACAGGCTTGAAAGTGTACCTAGAATTGAATGAACAGCAGAGAATCAGAGGTCAGCAGCAGTAATCAGTAGAAATAGGCGCAATCCAGGAAATTCAGTAGCCCCAAAGTGATTAAAAAAAACCAAAAACTAACAGCAAATCTACCAACTAGCACCAAAATGAACAGAAATGGCAATAGCTCCACTTTGACTTCCAGCAGTCCAAAAATTTCCAATATATCCAATTCAAATAGGCCAATAACCACTCGAAATCATCCAACAGACCTTTGTATTCCCAAATTATCAGAACTGAACCAAAACGATAGGAAAACCAGCAACTGGAGGTCGAAATTCACCTTCAGTTTTAATGTAACAGTAGTTTTTGATTTTTTTGGATAGTTTTCTATATTTTTTTTTTGTTTTTGTTGAAAGAGAGAGCTAAAAGATAAGGAGATTTTGGTTCTGAATTTGAATCTCAGATCTCAAAGCTTAGGGAAGTTTGGTGGATGTTGAGGCCCTCTCCGAAACTTGTTAATTAAGGCATTGGTGATGCCTTTTTATAAGCAAAGATAAGGGCATCCCTCAATTTTCTATTTACAAATCAATCTCTTAATTCTTAACTTGCTCCTCAAGTTAGTACAATACAAATCTGAACTTTTAACTAACACCCCTTCTAGGAGCTTCTAGTAGTTTCTAAATTCAGGCCCCAAGTGAATCCCCCATATTACCCTTTTATTAACTTAAATTTACTAATCCAACCCACCCTTGTTGACTGACCCTGGTTAAGCAATCATTCAATGAGTTTTAATCAGCAAAAATTAAATTCAAACTTAAATCCTAACCCCAAACTAACTACCGAACTTGAGTTGCCAATCACCATCAACAACCAAGAAACTAATCAATTGACCATCATAAACTCAATATGAAATCCACTGAAGTGAACAAACTATACCATCTGCAGTAAACTATTATTAACAATTAATCTAACAGAATTAAAAACAGAGATTGAGCTAAATCAGAAAATTTAAAAGACACCTACTAATTTAAAGCTAACCAGTCAAAACGACAATCAAACTAAGCTCTGAAATAAGATGAACTAGATTCTATTAGACAAATAACTACTGTAATACAACTTGAACCAGATAAAAACGGAAACACACAAAATTAGACTCCGACTAATTACACAACTAATTAACTATAAAATAAATGTTAAGAACCCTTAAAGAAACTTACTGGCTATTTTTCAAAAAAAGATTCGAACGATTCCAGCGGGATTTGAATGTATTTGACCGTGAATTCTTCATGGGGAAGGTCCAAAGACCATGTGGTATCAGTGTGGGAAAATTTGGTGCAGCTAGGGTTTTGGCCGGAAAAACTTAAACTAATATTCAAACATATCTAGTGAGATTCGAAGGACGAGGTTTGGGGGGTTTGAAAGAGGAGTCCAAGTCGGTTCCAAGGTGTTAATTTGGTTGGATTTGGAGAGGGTGGTGTTCTTGCCGGAAAACTTCAATCGAAGATTCGAACCATTTGGCTATGATTCAGGGGATGCTATGGCCAGATTCGAGATGAGGGAGAAAAGGAGATCCTAGGGTGTTATTTTGGTCCGAATCGGAGTGAGTACCATCGTCGCCGCCGGCGAGCTTGACGGAGCGTATAGAGGTGGCGTCTCTAGGGTTTAGGTAGGGGTGAGGTTTGAGAGACGAGATAGGGGGTAACGTTTGGACATTAACATACTCAACGGCCCACACTTCTCATCCGTTCGATCAAGAGACCTCGACGGTCCTGATCTGACGCCCCTCGAAACGACGTCGTTTCGTTTAGCTGAGGGAATGGACCGGGTCAAGGGGTTTGGGCCTGGGTCGTGGGAAGGAAAAAAACGTTAGGCCTGGGTGAATCAATTGGGCATGGCCCAAATCGTGGGCAACCCTTTCTCTATTCTTTTTGTTTTCTTTTTTCCTTTTCATTTGTTTCTTTTATCTATTTTTTGTATTTCATCTTGTATATTTTTTGTATTTTTCTGATTTTATAAAATTGCAACAATTAAAAAGTCCTAATATATTTTACAATTAAACTAATTGATTTCTAAAATTATTTTAAAAACTATTTCGAGACGAATTCACAATTAAACAATCAAAAATGCAAAAGTGAACTATTTTTGTTATTTTCTTCATATTTTGTTCTAAAACAAATTAAACCCTAATTAATACTAAAATATAAAATTAAATCCTAAATGCAAATGCATATTTTTGTATTTTTCATATGAATTAAAATGCACAGATAAAACGCAACAATTAACAGAAAATGATACCAAAATTCACAAAAATTGTAAAATAATAAAGAAATTATTTTGTTTGAATTTCTAGGAATAATTTGCTTTGGGAAAAAATCACGTGCTCACAGCTGCCCCTCTTTGCCTGGAAACACGAAGAGTTTTCGTGCAAAGATAAGTGAGCGAAAATGAGCGATTTTTGCCCGTTTGAATATTCCGTGGGAAGCATTTTTTTTAAAAAGAGCTGACTGCACCCTGCTTTAGAGGTTTCCTACATATCCTGGGCTAAACAGGAATCAGGTCAGTGTAGTTCGGGAATGTCCGGTAGTTGGGACCACCAAGAGCTATGATTTCACTATGATTGTTGCTGCTACTGCTTGCTGACCTTCCTTATTACACCATGTCAAAATAAAAGAAGCTAAACTAAACTATGACCTATGAATTACAAAATCCTATCTAAATTCTTCAAACTTGTTGTTGTACTTCCTTGTTGCCTTGTTGTCTTGTGTTTTCTTGGTAAAATCCCTTGTTGCCATTGCAAACTACAAACTGAGGTGTTGTTCCTTTCTTCAAATTGCTGAACTTGAATGTATTCCCTTGTTGTACGGGTGGGCTCCTGACTTCAAAGCTCGAAATGAATTCTCCTATTCTCCAGGCGGGCTCCTGACTTCCAAGCTTGAATGTATTCCCATGTTATCCAGGCGGGCTCCTGACTTCTACACTTGAAATGTATTCCCTGCTCTTCAGGCGGGCTCCTGACTGCTGGACTTGAAACGTATTCCCTGCTCTTTAGGCGGGCTCCTGACTTCTAACTTGAGATGTATTCCCTGCTCTCCAGGCAGACTCCTGACTTCCGAACTCAAAATATGTTCCCATGCTATCCAGGCGGGCTCCTGACTTCGAATAGACAAAATAAAGAATTTGAAAGCTAAAATTTAAATTATACTCCCTTGTTCTCCAGGAGGGCTCCTGACTGCTGCGCTTGAAGGTATTCCCTGCTCTCCAGGCTGGCTCCTGACTTCAAATAGACAAAACAAAGAAAATTTTCTGCCCCAGTTTGGTGGCTGGGGACAG
Source organism: Nicotiana sylvestris (assembly GCF_000393655.2). NCBI lineage: Eukaryota > Viridiplantae > Streptophyta > Magnoliopsida > Solanales > Solanaceae > Nicotiana > Nicotiana sylvestris. The sequence goes on from NC_091063.1 coordinate 169,013,640, forward strand.
ATGTGATTGTAAAACTAAACCATATTACCAAGTATTACTAAGGATTTGAAGGCTAGGTCCCATTATTCAGGGGGGTCCTGACAACTCTTAACTAAACGACGATTTAAAATCTAAGTTATATCTTCTATCGGTGTGACTTCTGCTAAACCTTGCTATCTAAGAGGATCTTTAAACTACTCCCCATTATCCAGGAGGGTCCTGAAAATCAAAGGTCAAATTTTATCTTAAGGGTGACAACTTTCATGTCTGAATTATACTACCCTACAACAGAGTTTACGCTAAATGTTGTTATCTAATTGAAATCTTAAAGCTAAGTCCCATTATTCAGGAGGGTCCCGAAAACTCCTACTTGAATCCTTTCTCGAACATGCCAACTTCTAAGCTAACTTATATTCTTTTGGGATACATTTATGCTAGATTATGCTATTTCTGAAATTTAAACTAGGTCCCATTTTCCAGGAGGGTCCTGAAAATCAAAAATCGAACCTGCTTGTTGACTGCCTTTCTCCATGGAGGGTTCCTCTGAAACAAACGAAATTTTCTGCCCCTGTTTTAATCAAAGAAAATTTGTCAGTTCAAAAATGGTGGTTAGTTGGTGGCATTCTTGCTGGAGATCTTTCTGCTGCATTGTTTTGTTTCGACTGGCTTCCCAAACTGGCCTTGAATCGCTTGCCTTTCTTCCTGACTTCCAAACCCCTGACTCTAACAAATCGAGTGTTCTGTACCCATGTTGTTGTTTCACACCTCTGACCCTTTTTCTGAACTTTTGCACTTCCCACGACATTTCCCAATCATTCCACCGGTGACACTTCCGGTGATTCCCTATATTCCACCTTTCATCACATTGTTTTTGACATGCACTGACCACATCGCGCTTTACACTTTCCGAAATCTGGTAGTGAGTTTTGAAATCCCTTTCCACTTGCTTTGAACAAAACTGACATTGAAACATTTTAGACAGATAAAACCCCCCAAGAAAATAAAATGCAATGAGTTTACGAGTTAAGGAAAAGAAGAATCCAAAACTGGATGACTGCTAAAAAGAAAAGGGGAACGAAACTTATCTGACCGGAACAGCCGATACCAATCGTCATGACATGCATTTCGGACTAATCGGCCCAATCTGTCCAACTAACCAACTCTTGGTCGCCTCCCTTTGTTGCCCCAAAATTTCCATCACTTGATTACTTTATCCAAACCTTAGCCTTGTTCGTCCTGTGGTGCCTCGAAATAATTTTCCACCAACAGACCTTTCTCCATTAATCATTTCTCAACTCACTTTCGTCTTAAGGTGCCCGCGAGGGTTTTCACCGATAAGACTTTCTCATTTTATTCTTTCTCTCAACTCCCGTCGCCTTACGGTGCCTGTGCAGATTTTCACCAATAAGACTCTCTCATTTTTATCTTTTGTTTTTCTTGCTTGAACCAGAGTGTTGCCCCAGACATGAATTGCCTTTACCTGCTTGACTTGGCATTTCTCAGAGACTGATCAGAAGGTCTTTCTTTGGACCGTAATGTGGGCTTTGGACGGGGCAAGAAAGAAAGGGTATGAAAGGCTTAAAATAATTTCAAAATGGGTTAAAATTACAACTTTCAAAATCAGATTTCTTACAACAACCACGACTTCTGCCCCAATTTCTTACTTGGGGACTTTTGGATTTTATTTTGGTATGACTGAACCTCAGAGAGGCTGCCTACGTACCCTTTCGGGATCAAGTCAAACGTAGTTCATGTCATAGAGACTACGTTGTTGTTTTTTCTTTTCCGCTCTTCTTTTCTTTTCTTTTCTTCATTCTCTTTTCTTTTCCCTTTCTTTTCTTTCTTCTTTTCACTTTCAATTTTCCTCTTCTTTTCTTTTCCTTCTTTTCTTCCTTCTTTTTTCACTTTTCTTTCTTTTCCTCTTCTTTTCATTTTCTTTCTTCCACACTTGCGTTTCTTAATGGTGACATTGATTCCGAAAGAGGGATATGAAAGAAAATAAGTAAGGCTCAAAGGGGATGACAAGGGGTAAAAGTGTTTAGATAGTAGAATAAAACGCTTTCGTCATTTCAATCTTTAAAATATGCCAAATACAAACAAGTACAATCAAAATAAAGAAATCATACATAGTATCTCTTGACCTCATCGGAATTGATGGCCATTTCTACACATTTTCCTTCCACATCTGTCAGATATAATGCACCATTAGACAACACTCTGGTTATGACAAATGGCCCCTGCCAGTTCGGGGCGAACTTTCCCTTTGCTTTAACTCAATGAGGCAAAATACGTCTCAGCACTAACTGTCCTACTTCAAACTTCCTCGGACGCACTTTCTTATTGTACGCTCTTGCCATTCTTTGCTGGTATAACTGACCATGACACACTAATGCCAATCTCTTCTCGTCAATCAAACTCAACTGCTCAAGGCGGCTTTTCAGCCATTTATCATAATCGATCTCAGCCTCCGCAATGATTCGAAGAGACAGGATTTCCACTTCTATGGGTATCACTGCTTCCGTACCATACACCAAAGAGTAAGGAGTCGCCATCACCGAAGTACGAACAGTGGTGCGGTATCCCAACAATGCGAAAGACAGCTTTTCATGCCACTGTCTAGATCCTTCCACCATTTTCCGGAGTATTTTCTTTATATTCTTATTGGCTGCCTCAACCGCACCATTTGCCTTAGGGCGATATGGAGTAGAATGACGATGAGTAATCTTGAACTGCTCACATGTCTCCTTCATCAGATGACTATTGAGATTAGCGCCATTGTCCGTGATGATTACCTTCGGAATCCCAAACCGACAGATGATATTTGAGTGCACAAAATCAACCATTGCTTTCTTGGTTACGGATTTGAAAGTTTTCGCTTCAACCCATTTGGTGAAATAATCAATGGCCACCAAAATAAACCTGTGTCCGTTTGATGCCGATGGCTCAATTGGCCCAATGACATCCATTCCCAAAGCAACAAAGGGCCATGGTGCAGACATTGTATGTAATTCGGATGGTGGAGAATGAATCAAATATCCATGTACTTGGCACTGATGACATTTACGCACAAAACTGATGCAATCCCGCTCCATAGTGAGCTGGTAATAACCTGCTCTGAAAATCTTCTTTGCTAGAACGTACCCGCTCATATGTGGTCCACAAACTCCAAAATGTACCTCAGTCATGATAGATGTGGCATGTCTCACATCAATGCATCTCAACAACCTGAGGTCTGGAGTTCTTTTGTACAACACTCCTCCACTAAGGAAAAACCCGCTTGCTAACCGTCAAATTGTCATATCTGATCACCTGTGGCCTGTATCGGATACACACCCATACTGATATATTCCTTGATGTCATGAAACCACGTCTCACCATCAAGTTCCTTTTCCACCACATTACAATAAGCGTGCTGATCGCGGACCTGAATCTGCAAAGGGTCCACATAAGCCTTATCCGGATGGTGTAACATCGACGCCAGAGTAGCCAACGCATCGGCCACTTCATTATGAATCCTTGGAATGTGCTTGAACTCTATCGACTAAAACCGCTGACAAAGCTCATGCAAACATTGTCGGTACGGTATAAGCTTTAAGTCCCATGTTTCCCACTTTCCTTGAATTTGGTGTACCAGTAGGTCCAAGTCACCCATGAACAAGACTTCCTGGACACCCATATCTACAGCTAATCTCAACCCCAAGATACATGCCTCATATTCTGCCATGTTGTTCGTGCAATAAAAACGAAGCTGAGCTGTAACAGGGTAATGTTGCCCTGTTTCAGAAATAAGCACCGCTCCTATTCCCACGCCTTTCATGTTTGCAGCCCCATCAAAGAAAAATGTCTATCCTGGCTTCTCAACTTGTTCCAACTCTTCAACATGAATCACCTCTTCATCGTGGAAATAAGTCTTCAAAGGTTCATAATCTTCATCAACCGGATTCTCGGCCAGATGGTCCGCCAAGGCCTGTGCTTTCATCACAGTCCGAGTCACGTAGACAATGTCAAAATCTGTGAGCAGGATCTGCCACTTTACAAGCCTCCCTGTGGGCATAGGCTTCTGAAAGATATACTTTAACGGATCCAAACGAGATATGAGGTAAGCGGTATAAGATGACAAATAGTGTTTCAGCTTCTGCGCCACCCAAGTTAGGGCGCAACATGTCCTTTCAAGATGAGTATACTTAACCTCGTAGGGTGTGAACTTCTTACTGAGGTAATAGATGGCCTGCTCCTTCCTTCCAGTGATATCATGTTGACCCAATACATAGGCGAACGAATTGTCCAATACCGTTAAATATAGAATCAAAGGTCGCCCTGGTTCTGGCGGAACCAACACGGGTGGATTTGACAAATACCCCTTTATCTTATCAAATGCCTCCTGACACTCGTTTGTCCACTTGACCGCAACGTCTTTCTTTAACAGCTTAAAGATAGGCTCACAAGTTGTCGTGAGCTGGGCGATGAACCTGCTGATATAATTCAATCTCCCCAGCAAACTCATCACCTTGGCCTTGTTCCTCGGAGGTGGCAATTCATGGATGGCCTTGATTTTTGATGGATCCAGTTCAATACCCCGGCGACTGACTACGAACCCCAACAACTTTCCAGACGGTACCCCGAACGCACATTTTGCAGGATTAAGCTTGAGATTGTACCTGCGAAGCCTTTAGAAGAACTTTCTCAGATCCCTGACATGGTCAGATTGCTGTCTAGACTTTACAATCACATCGTCCACATACACCTCGATTTACTTGTGTATCATATCATGGAATATTGTTGTCATTGCCCTCATATAAGTTGCCCCAGCATTTTTTAAACCAAACGACATGACCCGATAATAGTATGTTCCCTCGTCTTTTCTGCATATTCCTCGTCCATTAAAATCTGATGATAACCCGCGTAACAATCAACAAAGGAACCAATTTCATGTTTGACACAATTATCAATCAATATGTGGATGTTCGGCAGCGAAAAATTGTCTTTTGGACTTGCCTTGTTAAGATCCCGATAATCGACACACACCCTGGTCTTGCCATCTTTCTTCGGCATAGGCACAACATTAGCTAACCAGGTGGGATACCATGTAACCCGAATGACCTTCGCATCGAACTGCTTGGTGATATCTTCTTTGATCTTTACACTTATGTCCGTTTTGAACTTTCTCAGTTTCTGCTTGACAGGAGGGAATGTCGGGTCAGTGGGCAATTTGTGAACCACTAAATCAGTACTTAGCCCTGGCATATCATCATATGACCATGCAAAAATATCCTTGTACTCAAACAATGCTTTAACTATACCCTCCTTGAGCCGTGGCTCCAGATTAACACTTATTTTAGTTTCATGAACATTGTCTTGGTCCCCTAGATTAACTACTTCGGTGTCATTTAGGTTAGGGTTGGGTTTTCCTTCAAAGTGACTTAATTCTTTACTAACTTCCTCATAGGCCTCATCATCATCATATTCCACCTCATCGTCACACTCGATTTCTTGCACTATTATTTCTGAGTTAGATTGGCTTTTAAAACTGGGTCGAAGATTCCTCATGCATGTCATGTCATGGATATCAGCATAAAAAGAACTGTACAGAAAAGAAAAGAAAAAAATGGAAACAAAGTTAGGAATTAAGAAAGAAAAGGAATTGCATTTCATTGAATGTAAAGATAACAGGGTTTTAACTCATCCAAACGGACGGAACATAGTAACCGAATTACAAACCCTGGAATAATCTAGGTGAGCAAAAGGAAAACAAAACCCACTACTGCGACTCCCTCCGAGATGGAAGAGGCGTGGCTTCCTATTAGTTGACATTAGCATGTGGCCCGATGTACTGTATATCTGCTTTGCACGACCCTTCCCCGGCCTCAACCATGTTTACCTCAGCAAATACCCTCTCAAGCCCTTTCTCCAAGTTCCCATCTGCCCCACTCAGTGGACCAGACACCTTTGCCAATAATTGCTTCCCGATACTTGGCCTGACGAAGGACCTGGACAGACGTGGAATTGGTTTGGGAAGAACCCGGACTCTTTTCTTCATCTTGCGGGCTCATCTCACATCCGCCGTCGTAGGCTTGAACCCCAGCCCAAAGGTATCCAGATTCTTGGGCAAATAAACTGGCTGAACAATACCTTGCAAATCAGCACCCAACCCTTTGCCTGGTACAAACATGTTTTTCAACATTTCAGAGGCTACCATGACAGTTGCAGCCTTATTCTGGGGACCGGGACGTTTTTCCCTTTAGGAACCTTTTCTACCGAGACTGTATCGAAAACCTGGTAAACCCATGGCCTTTTATCATCATCAGTCTCTATGAAGGGTACTATGGCATCACTTACAATGCTCATGTTGTCTTCCCCATGTACTACGATCTCTTGTCTATCCCACACGAATTTGACCATCTGATGTAGTGTAGAAGGCACCGCTTTGGCAGCGTGGATCCATGGTCACCCCAATAGAAGATTATAAGATACCGCCACGTCTAATACCTGAAACTCCATAGTGAACTCGACCGGACCAATTGTCAATTCAAGTATGATGTCACCCACTGTGTCTGTACCACCACCATCAAACCCCCGAACACAGATGCTATTCTTATGAATTCTGTCATCATCAACCTTCAACTTGTTCAATGTAGACAAAGGACAGATATTGGCACTGGACCCATTATCAATTAGTACTCGAGTGACTACCGAGTCTTCACATTTCACGGTCAAATAAAGAGCTCTATTATGTTCTGTACCCTCCACGGGCAATTCGTCATCAGAAAATGTCACTCTGTTTACCTCAAAGATTTTGTTTGCGATTTTCTCCAAATGATTCACTGAAATTTTATCAGGGATATGAGCTTCGTTCAATATCTTCATCAGAGCCCGGCGATGTACATCCGAGTGGATAAGCAATGAAAGCAATGAGATTTAGGCTGGCGTTTTCCTTAGCTGCTCAACAATAGAATAATCTTGCACTTTCATCTTTTTCAAGAACTCTTCTGCCTCTTCCTCCATAATAGCTTTCTTAACTGGCACCGGATTTTCCTTGGGAGCCCTGGCCTTTCTCAACTCTTCGGGGGCAAAACAACGTCCCGAGCGAGTTAAACCTTGTGTTTCACAGACTTCCTCTTTGATTTCCTTCCCCTTGTAGGTCACAACTACCTATTCATACTTCCACGGAACGGCTTTACTGTCAATTACTAGTAACTGGGTTACTAGCTTTATAACAACTGGTTCTATGTGAGCCCCCTTCACGACTGCCGTAGGTGTGCTTGATACTCCCCGAACCACTACCTTTATCGGCTCTGGTTTCTTCGCAACAACGGACGATCCTTTCCCCATCACCACAACTGGCTTGTTGTCTATTCCTTTCAGCTGAACCGCAGGTTTCACACTAGCTGACTTTTCATTCACTTTGGTTTCACTAGAACGGATCATCATGACTGTTTGTGAGGGATTCTTAAGTTCCGCTCCCTTATGTATCAGTTCAATCATGTTGGCCTCATGATGCGCTGGCAACGGGTTCTGGTTAATATTGAGTACCTCCGGGGCCTGAACCTCGATCCTGTTTGTGTCAATAAGCTCTTGCACAGCAGTTTTCAATCTCCAACATTTCTCAGTATCATGTCCAGGAGCCCCTGAACAATACTCACAGCTCACTGAATGGTCCAGATTTTTAGGAAGGGGATTTGACATTTTGGCCTCAACCGGGTTCAACAGGCCTAACTGTCTCAGCTTGTGGAAAATAGTGGTATAGGATTCTCTCAGCGGAGTGAATGTTTTCTATTTCTGCATTCTCTCATTTCTGAAAGCCTGGTTTGGGCGGAAGACCGATCCTAGCCTATAAGCCCTCGGGTGTGGATATGTGTTTTGTGGAGTTGGGTATGTGTTTTGGGTAGCCGACGCACGCCATTGCGCGTGAGCCGGAGGCTGGGTATAAGTTTGGGCATGATGGACGGAAAAGTGTGGCTCTGGTGGTGGATAATAGTGTTGAGGAGGGCCATATAGGGTATACAGATAATTTGGGTGGTGGAGTCTGGGTTGGTTGTAATAGGGTGAAGGGCTTCTAGACCTGGACCATGCTCCGGATTCGACAGTTGCAACCTCTTCTTTCTTCTTCTTCCCAAGCACACCCCCAGTGCCGTTTTGAATGGCTTGGGTAGTTGCTTTGATTGTTGAATAACTCATGATCTTATTGGATTTGAGTCCCTCCTCAACCATGCCTCCCATTTTCACGACTTCATTAAAGGACTTGCCCACTGCTGACACCAAATGACCAAAATAGGTGGGCTCCAACGCCTGCAAGAAATAATCAACCATTTCACTCTCTTTCATCGAGGGGTCAACCCTCGCTGCTTGCTCTCTCCAACGGAACCCATATTCTCGAAAGATCTCACCGGGCTTCTTCTCAATCTTTGTCAATGACAGTCGATCTGGGATGATTTCAAGATTGTATTGAAACTGACAGGCGAAGGCTTGGGCTAAGTCGTCCCAGGTGTACCACCTGCTGTGGTCTTGTCTAGTGTACCATTCCAACGCCGATCCGCTCAAACTTTGGCAGAAATATGCCATCAGCAATTCATCTCTCCCTCCTGCTCCTCTCATCTTGCTACAGAATCCCCTTAAATGTGCTACTAGGTCACCATGCCCGTCGTACAAATCAAACTTAGGCATCTTGAACCCGGTCGGTAACTGAACATCTGGGAACAGACATAAATCTTTATAGGCTACACTTACTTGGCCCCCTAACCCCCTCATGTCTCAGAATGATTGCTCTAGGCTTTTGACCTTTCTGATCATCTCCTCCTGCTCAGGATTTTTGGGCGGCTTCTCGGTGTCTGCCGTGAGATCAAGATGAGGGGTATAAGAGTAGGGTTCTAGAACTTTGAAGGTAGGCTCAGGGGGATAATACTAGTTGTCATGCGTCTGGAACAGAGGTTCATTGGGGGAACGGTGTAGGGTAGCAGGCGGAGGTGCCACAAAAACGGGAGTGATTGGTGGAGGAGGGTATGAGACTTGTTTGGATGGAGGAGCCTGTGATGTATGAGAAGTGGTGCCTTGGCATTGTTGGTAGAGGGGAAATGCTGGAGATGAATTCACAGTGGGTGGCTCCTGAGGCTAAGCCAATGGTGGGATATAAGCGGGGTTAGCGGGATAAACTGGCGGTGGATACCCCTTCGCCCAGGCTTGGTACATTTCAGCCATCTGTTGCTTCAGCTTATACATTTCCTCCCTCATTGCATGAACGTCCATTTCTTCTACTTCTTTCGATGGGTCAGCGATACTCGTATCAGATTCCGGGCCAGTCATGTTCACTTTATCTTTAGACCGGGTGTTGTATGGATGGGTTGCCAGAATGCCACACAACTAACCACCTGCCTGTACTCACACATTTAGACAATAATTCCGTTAGCGATTAGGTTTTAACAGATTGGATAACCGCACATTGGGCATGAATGCACCTATACAGTTAACAATTTCTATTATGCATTTGCTCGACCGCATGCGTCATCCCGGCATTTTCTTAGTTCCAACTGTAAGCTTTCTCTTTTCTTTTTGTTTTCTTTTCTCTTTTCTTTTCTCTCTTTCTTTTATCCTCTTTTTCTCTTTTTTCCTTTCCTTCCTCCTTCATTCTATTCCTTTCTTGTTTTTCCGCTCTTCTCTTTTCTTTTCTCTCTTCTCTTATTTTCATTCATTTTTTTCTCGCCTTTCCGCTTTTCCTTTTTTTCTTTCCCTTTCCTTGTTTCCTTTTCTTTACTCGGTTACGGTCGAATCCTATGGAGATTGCCTACGTATCGTGACCCCGCACGAATCAGACCAGGCGTAGTTCGAGAAAATAAGTGCCAAAATAAAGGAACAATTTTTGGGGATTTTCAAGTTTTTCATTACCACAACATTCTATTACAAGCTAAACATTTTGAAATGGAAAATAACAGACTCCAACTAAACTCAAATATAGACTCCGAACATACTAGCACACTGGGATGTAAAAAGAAAACAGACTGACAAACAACAAACTCTAAAATGGAAAATACAGACTCGATCTATGAATACTTTAGTGCTTCAAAAGTGGGTGTCCGCGGGGCATCATTCGGCCTCACTGCGGGCTTAGGTTCCAAATCCCTTTCAAGTTGCTCCAGCTCATACATGGTTCGCCTGACATAAATCATCACTGCTGAGAAGAAGGTAGTGCGGGTCACGTCTTCACATGCCCGACATCTCCTAAGGATGGCGTGGGCAATGGTCTCAATCCTTTCTCTTGTTTGACCCTTTTCTATAAGCAATTGCCTTACTTGATTATTGCGAGCCTCCAACACATGAGAATCCTGAAGATGCTGATCCTGCAGCTGCTGTATTTCTACTTCCATTCGGGCCAGTAAATCATAGCAGTGTCCACTTTCGGTCTCAAAAGCTTTAGCTTGCTTAGCTGCTTTATCCTCAAGGGTGACCACTTTTCTTTTCAGACTAGCAATGGTCTTTTCATAATCCTTCTATAATTGTTGCATGTAATAGGCGCATTCTTCTGTTCTTTTTACCCACTGTACCCGGAGTCCCGCTATGGTGCCTTTGGATTTTTTCAGCTTATCCTGGCACTCACTAATTTCCTTTTTCAGCCCCTTTATCAACCGCTCGTCCAACCGGCTCATTTGTTGGTTATTGGCAGCTATCCTCATTTGCTGGATTTGGGCCCTAAGTGCCTCGTTTTCTTGGCCCAACCTGTTCTTTTCTCCCTGATCAGCAACAACTTGCACACTGTTCTCAAATTTAAGAGCTCCAATCTGTTGTTTCAGCTTGCCGATTTTAGCCTGATAGCCTTCTTCTTTTGCTAGCCAACCCCATTATCCTTATGATGATTCAGTGAAATCCTGGATGTAGGGTCTTTTAGCTGGCCTCTGATGCTCAAGTTCTCTTCTGTACCATGCGAGGTATTCTGGCGACATTTCTCCTTTGGCCCGATCCTGCACACAAGTATCTGCTTGTAGGTATTGACATTCATTCCAATTCTCGCGGACTTTTGCTTCGGGAAACTGTCCGTCAGGGCTGATCTCAATTACTTGAGCACTAAGATCTTCCTCCCGTGGCACTGTTTGGCATATCCCGAGTTTTCTCAGAACCCGACATGGAGCATAAGGCTGGATGCTCTTAAGTCCCATCAAAAGAAAATGCGACCTAGCTGTTGGCATGTATATGATTTCTTCAACAGGCAACCATCCCAACGTCCACTGTATCTGACTGTCTGTGAGAGTACGAAAGTATGATATCCACGCTGTTACTCCTTCGGGTAGACTAACCCCGTCAATCCTTGTGTAAAACTCCCCTATGCAGGTTTTGTCAGACGAACCATAACTCAAGAGCTGGGAATGGTGGCATAGAAGCTCGGTCATCTACATTTATAGCAACAAGTTACACCCCTCAAAAAAGTTGCCTCCGGCTTTGCAGGCAGTGAGAGCTCGGAAAATGTCAGACACAATCATAGGCGCAAGAGTGCTTTCACCTTGAGTAAACAAGGTACTGACGATCCCGACTACTTTTATATCAATATTCTCATCTTTCCTTGGGAACACCAAGAGGCCCAAAAAGGTTATCATGAAAGCCACCCGTCTGTGCTCATCCCATTTTTGACGGTTATTTTTACTGCATAGCTTGATGTCCATCCTGTTAAACCCTCCCACGTGGTCGTACCTGTCGTATATGAAGCGCAGAGTGCAGAAGCCTTTTGCCAAATCTGGATTATGGACTTTCCTGGGTATCTTCAATCTAAAAACCGATGCACTGTGATGGCTCTTGGAGCAACCAGATATTTTTCTCTTAACGGAACCTCAGCATTTCCGATGTACCCGGCTATTTCCTCCAGAGTTGGGGTGAGCTCAAAATCTGAGAAGTGGAAGACATTGTGCGCCGGGTCCCAGCAGGTGACCAACGCTCTTATAATATCACCCCGAGGCTTGATTTCCAATAAACCCGTAAGACCTTTCAGATATTTCTTGACTTCGTCTTGTCCTTCTTTGCCTAAATCGTTCCACCATAGCCGCAACTTGAAAGGTATTTTAGTCATTATTGAGAAAGGTTCATTTTGCATCGTGCTCATCCTGCACATTTATTAAAGTGATTTAAGCAAAAACAAAACTTTTATTTGACTCAAAGCAAAATTAACTATTTCCTTTTCCAAATTTAAAATGAAAGACTCGGTTTTCGAACACGGCCTTTCACCACTCCCAAGGACGAAGATTTAAGGCTGTGAGAGTCAACCGGTCCAAAATCAAAATTGACCAAAGGTGGTCGTTATGCAAAGTCAGCCTTCCGACGTCCATTTCGGGAACGTTCGGCTGTTTTTGACGAAAACGGCATCACCCGACTTATTCATGCCAAAATTTAAACTTAAATACTTTGGCTATTTTTGCAAAGGGAAGGTTGGACCCGATGAGGGTTGCCTACGTATCTCACATCCGGTGAGAATCCAACCTGCGTAGTTCGGGCCGAGAAACTAACTATATTTTTGAAAACAAAACCCTTATTTTTTTCATTTTCCATGGCAAGACAAACTATTTTTCCCTTTCTATTTTTTGAAAACAAGACAAAATAACGACTCTTTTTTTCTTTTTCATTTTCGACAAACAATAAACAACCTATTTTTCCCAAATTAAAATAAAGACTCTTTTTATCTTTTCCTTTTCAACAAAGAGTTTTCCAAAATAAAAGACTCTTTTTCTATTTTTCTTTTGCTTTTAGTAAAATAGACTACTAAAAATAAAACATTTTCCTTTTTCCAATTTCTCAAAATTTCGGCAGAGTTTCGACACTATTTGGTCATTGGTTTTTCTAAAATAATCAATTAACCCCCTAACTGTTATTTCTCTCTATTTCTCTTTTCCTTTTTTTCTCAATTTTCCAACATTCCCGAGATTCAAAAGCCGGTCAACATGCTGGTTCGAAACAAATATATGTACAGAACAAATAGGATGCATCAGGATGGTCTTTTCATTTCGGGTTGCTAGCCCTAGACGGATCCAACCCCTGTGTTGAGTCCCCTAGGTCAAATGCAGCAGGATGCAATTAAGCGCTCCTACTAGGGATCCGGTATGAAGTCAAGTTATTCTAGGTTCAAAACCTGGGTATGTGTTCTAAACAGTGCACCCGAGCGGACAACTCGAGTCAAGCAGGGGGCAGCGTACCGGGGACCCGCGAGATCGTCCGGCTTTGCAACTTATCCGAGCCTCTTTTTTATTTCAGGGTATGACACTAACAGAATAGGGAGTCTCAACCAGTAAGCACATCCCCGGAGGTGAGAAGAGAAGGGTTTCGGCAAAGTTTATATACAGTTCAGATAATATCAAAGCAGTAAAGCATTTAGCACATTTAGCATGAAACATGTAAGGAGATCAGATAAAGCCAACACAACAATTATTCTAAGCTCGAATTCTTAAACCCTGAACCAGAGATTCTGGGTTCGATCCCCAGCAGAGTCGCTAGAGCTGTCACACCTCCTTTTTTTAATACACGCGCAAGGGCGTAAATGAGTTTTTACAATTAAAGGACAACCAGAACGAGATTTATTATTAAGAATTCAGAGTCGCCACTTGGGAGATTAATGGTGTCCCAAGTCACCGGTTGAATCCCGAACCTAGGAAAATTATGACTCTGTATTACAGTCTGTGAACCAGAAATCTGGATAAGGAATTCTGTTAACCCGGGAGAAGGTGTTAGGCATTCCCGGGCTCCGTGGTTCTAGCACGGTCGCTCAACTATTGTATTTGATTTTATCTGATTTTAATACATGCTAGCTTATGTGCCTTTTATGCGTAAACCGCTTTTATCGTTATTTTAAAAGAATTGCAACGTCGTGAAAATGCGTTTCGAACCACGTCGCAATCAATGCACCCGTGATTTTCAATACATTTCGACTCCGTTGAGATTTAGATTTAGGTCGCATCAATGCACACCCGAGTTTAGGAAGGTAGTTTTATTAAAATCGCGTCTAAAGAGGCTAACGCGTTATTATTTTGGGGAAGGTCGTGAAATTCACTAAACGGCCCATCCCGAGTTCTAAGTGTTTTAATATAAAATTTATTGAGGGCCCCGCAATTTGCATTATATTTGGCGAGGCTCATCTCATATTTTATTTACAAAGCAATCCTAAAATGACTACATTTTCTACTTTATTTGTCCCTAATAATGAAGAAAAGGGCCCTAATCTGTAATATAAAATATTCAAAATAGTATTGTAAATGAATAGAAGCAGCTATTTTCAGTTATTTAGGTCCTCCAATCTGGACCAATGTAGGCTGTCCATGAAGGCACAGAGGCCTAAACCCAGTCATAATGTGAGTTGAGTAACACTCACCGAAAGCCCTCCAATTAGTCGAAGTGTTCAACCATTTAAAGCAATAAAAGACCATGTTTACTTGAATCAATGAAGCACTGGACAATTACTTTATACGTTACTAGTGGATTCATTACCAGAGGTGAACAAATTGGGCACAATAGCACAAAGGCAACGAAACACTCTCAGATTGATTCAAGTGGTTCTAATCAACGTTACTACTCAGTTTGAAATTTCCAATTATGAGTATCCTATAAATTCGACCTTAGCAACAGTAATGGCAACTCAATTACCAACTCAAATTTCCAAACCAAATCTAAACAATAAACTATTGAGGCTAGCTCAAACACATGAACTAAAATTACTATAACTATCAAAACACAAAATCCCTAAGCTTGTTAATGGACTAATGCCAACTGATGATCACAATAGTCCAAATTAGTCTAAGTACAGTCCAGTCTCCAGTTAATAGAACAAGAGAGACCTACAAATCTCAACATCCTTTCTCCTGTTTCAATTATCTTTTGATTTCAAATCATGTCTATTCGTAGTGAAATTAATCTGATAGGGGCTAATGAATAATTACAAATCTGATAGTTCGATCGGTCCATTATACATGAATAGCTTAACAGTCCACTACAAATAAGCTAAAATAAGGAGTTTATCCAAAACAAAATCCTAAACTAATTGCAGCAAATTGAACTAACAACACACAGCAAACTTCAACAAGTATCAAGTGGTGATTTCGTTTCCATTTTTGTTTGGTGAGAGCACATCAAAACAGGCTTGAAAGTGTACCTAGAATTGAATGAACAACAGAGAATCAGAGGTCAGCAGCAGTAATCAGTAGAAATAGGTGCAATCCAGGAAATTCAGTAGTCCCGAAGTGATTAAAAAAAAAATAAAAACTAACAGCAAATCTACCAACTAGCACCAAAAGGAACACAAATGGCAACGACTCCACTTTGACTTCCAGCAGTCCAAAAATTTCCAATAGATCCAATTCAAATAGGCCAATAACCACTCGAAATCATCCAACAGACCTTTGTATTCCCAAATTATCAGAACTGAACCAAAATGATAGGAAAACCAGCAGCTGGAGGTCGAAATTCACCTTCAGTTTTAATGTAACAATAGTTTTTGATTTTTTTGGATAATTTTCTATATATATTTTTTGTTTTTGTTGAAAGAGAGAGCTAAAAGCTCAGGAGATTTTGGTTCTGAATTTGAATCTCAGATCTCAAAGCTTAGGGAAGTTGGGGGGGTGTTGAGGCCCTCTCCGAAACTTTTTAATTAAGGCATTGGTGATGCCTTTTTATAGGCAAAGATAAGGGCAGCCCTCAATTTTCTATTTACAAATCAATCCCTTAATTCTTAACTTGCTCCTCAAGTTAGCACACTACAAATCTGAACTTTTAACTAACACCCCTTCTAGGAGCTTCTAGTAGTTTCTAATTTCAGGCCCCAAGTAAATCCCCCATATTACCCTTTTATTAACTTGAATTTACTAATCCAACCCACCCTTGTTGACTGACCCTGGTTAAGCAATCATTCAATGAGTTTTAATCAGCAAAAACTAAATTCAAACTCAAATCCTAACCCCAAACTAACTACCGAACTTTGAGTTGCCAATCACCATCAACAACCAAGAAACTAATCAATTGACCATCATAAACTCAACATGAAATCCACTGAAGTAAGCAAACTATACCATCTGAAGTAAACTATTATTAACAATTAATCTAACAGAATTAAAAACAGAGATTGAGCTGAATCAGAAAATTTAAACGACATCTACTAATTTAAAGCTAACCAGTCAAAATGACAATCAAACTAATCTTTGAAATAAGATGAACTAGATTCTATTAGACAAATAACTACTGTGATACAACTTGAACTAGATAAAAATGGAAACACACAAAATTAGACTCCGACTAATTACACAACTAAAATTAACTATAAAAGAAATGTTAAGAACCCTTAAAGAAACTTATCGGCTATTTTTGAAGAAAAGATTCGAACGATTCCAACGGGATTTGAATGTATTTGACCGTGAATTCTTCATGGGGAAGGTCCAAAGACCATGTGGTATCAGTGTGGGAAGATTTGGTGCAGCTAGGGTTTTGGCCGAAAAAACTTAAACTGATATTCAAACATATCTGGTGAGATTCGAAGGATGAGGTTTGGGGGGTTTGAAAGAGGAGGCCAAGTTGGTTCCAGGGTGTTAATTTGGTTGGGTTTGGAGAGGGTGGTGTTCTGGCCGGAAAACTTCAATCGAAGATTTTAACCATTTGGCTATGATTCAGGGGATGCTATGGCCAGATTCGAGATGAGGGAGAAAAGGAGATCCTAGGGTGTTATTTTGGTCCAGATCGGAGTGAGTACCATCGTCGCCGCCAGCGAGATTGACGGAGCGTATAGAGGCGGCATCTCTAGGGTTTAGGTAGGGGTGAGGTTTGAGAGACGAGATAGGGGGGTGACGTTTGGATATTAATATACTCAACGACCCACACTTCTCATCCGTTCGATCAAGAGACCTCGACGGTCCTGATCTGACGCCCCTCGAAATGACGTCGTTTCGTTTAGCTGAGGGAATGGACCGGGTCAAGGGGTTTGGGCCTGGGTCGTGAGAAGGAAAAAAAACGTTGGGCCTGGGTGTATCAATTGGGCATGGCCCAAATCGTGGGCAGCCCTTTCTCTATTCTTTTTGTTTTCTTTTTTCCTTTTCATTTGTTTCTTTTATCTATTTTTTGTATTTCATCTTTTATATTTTTTGTATTTTTCTGATTTTATAAAATTGTAACAATTAAAATAAAGTCCTAATATATTATACAATTAAACTAGTTGATTTCTAAAATTATTTTAAAAACTATTTCGGGTTGAATTCACAATTAAACAATTAAAAATGCAAAAGTGAACTATTTTTGTTATTTTCTTCATATTTTGTTCTAAAACAAATTAACCCCTAATTAATACTAAAATATGAAATTAAATCCTAAATGCAAATGCATATTTTTTTATTTTTCATATGAATTAAAATGCACAGATAAAATGCAACAATTAACAGAAAATGACACCAAAATTCACAAAAATTATAAAATAATAAAGAAATTGTTTTGTTTGAATTTCTGGGAATAATTTGCTTTGGGCAAAAATCACGTGCTCACAGTCACGACCCCAAATATCGATCGTGATGGCGCCTATCACATTACTAGGCAAGTTGGACCAATTATCAAATCACAACCTATTCCCATTCTTAATAAATCATTTGCTAACACGGTTTAATTACCAATTATCATAATAAGTATGTAAATCAACAAGTTAGATATGCTTCGTCAACAAGACATAAAAACTACATAGCCCACACTGATCTGGTGTCACAAGTCTAGAGCCTCTAATACAAGTCTGAACAACCTACTACATAGATAGCCTAGGAATGCGGAAAAGTAATAAGATAGAAGGGAGAAATCAGGACTGCGGACGCCATGCAACTACCTCGAAATCCCTGGCAAATGTTGAACGACTGAAAAGCTCTCACTTGGCCTCTGGGGCACATAGATCTGCACGCAAGGTGCAGGCAGTAATGTGAGTACTCCGACCCAATGAGTAATAAATATAAATAATGACTGAAAGTAAGAAAACACGTAGACACAAGGTATTCTATAATGAAGCAATTAAATAAGTAATTTGTAAGCAGTAAACCAATGAAAAGTAGAATAAAATACTTCTACAACAAATAAACAGATAATTAACAGAAAATTAAGATAAAGTAAACACATAGAAGTTCGCCCCTCGGGCACAGTATCAACAATTTCTGCCCCTCGGGCTCAATCTCACATCACAATGGGTACCCGCGCTCACTGGGGGTGTGCAGACTCCGGAGGGGACGCTTACGGCCAAAGCTCAATATCAAGCCATCTCGTGGCATGAAATCTAGGCCCTCGGCCTCATATCAGTATCAATGTTCCTCACAATATAGGCCCTCGGCCTTACTCAGTCCAAAAATCATATCAAGCCCCTCGGGCAATAGTAAAATAGTGTTTTCAGCCCAAACATCATTTAAAATATCATTTAATTCTTGAAAACTCAAAAAGAATGGCTCAATAGTAAAAACAGTGGGAAAATATCATGACTGAGTTCAAGTAACAAATCAAAACAGTGAAGAAATATCAATAAATAGCCCCGAAGGGTTCAAATAGTTGGCACTAGGCCCAAATATGGCATTCAGCCCAAATAATGATGAAAACATACATTTTACAATCAAATACGCGATAAAATCATCAATCAAGACGAACCAAGTCATAATCCCCAATATTATACGACCCCACGCTCATCATCAAGCGCGTGTCCCACCTCAATATAGCACTACGATGCGCAAATCCGGGGTTTCAAACCCTCAGGACATCATTTACAATCATTACTCACCTCGAACCGGCTAACTCTCTAGCTTGCGACGCCTTTGCCTCTTGAATTGGCTTCCACACGCGTCAAATCTATCCAAAATCAGAACGAATACGTCATAATATGCTAAGGGAACAAAGCCCAAGAGAAAACAATCGAAAAATACCAAAAATCCGAGCCCCGGGCCCACTTCTCGAAACTCAAAAATTTTCACATCATTAGATTCCTCGTCTCCCCACGAGTTCATACACGTCAAAAACACAAGAATCGGAGCTCAAATGACCCCTCAAATTCTCAATTTAAGCCCTCTTAAATTCATGCCCTAAATCTCCATTTTTAGTCCTTTAATTCCTTAAATTTCAGTCCCAATCCATGAAATATTACCATAGAAATGTGTTTTAGGTCCAAAATCTTTACCTCAACGAAGTCTCTTTGATTTCTCACTTCAAAATCGCCCAAAGCTCCCAATTCCGAGTTCAAAAATGGTTAAACCCTTCAAAAATCGCAAAGGATGAAATATATACCTTCTGCCCAGGCTTTTCCGCATCTACAGTCCAAAACCCACTCTGCAGAATTTCATTTAACCAGCCAAATAGTATCTGCGGTTCACTCGCCGCATCTGCGACTCCGCAGGTGCGGTTCCCCTACCGCATCTGCAGTTACTGACCAAACCTCTTGAATCCGCTTCTGCGGCTCCCTTTCCGCATGTGCAGCACCGCACCTGCAGTCCCCAAACTGCAGGTGCGAAAGCACCAGAAGCAGCAATATCTGCTGCTACAACCAAGTTCCAAATTCTTCGATAACCACCCGAAATGATCCTAAGGCCCCCGGGACCTCAACCAAAAGCACAAACATAACTCGATACCTTATTCAAACTTGTTCCAATCAATAAAACACCTCAAACAACATCAAATCTACCAAATCACATCGAATTCAAGCCTAAGTTTCTAAAATCTTCCGAAATACGCTTTTGATCAAAAACCCAACCAAACCACGTCCGAATTACCTGAGATTTTGCACACACATCCCAAATGACACAACGAAGCTACTGCAACTCTCGGAATTCCATTCGACCCTCGTATCAAAATCTCACCTATCAACCAGAAATCGCCAAATTATCAACTTTGTCAATTCAAGCCTAATTCTACTCCGAACCTCCAAAATCAATTCCGGTCATGCTTCTAATCCATAAATCACCTCCCAAAGCTAATCGAACCCTCGGAACACACATCCAATCTCTCTAACACATTAGTCAACATCCGTTTGACTTTTCCAACTCAAACCTTCTTAAAAGAGACTAAGTGTCTCATTTCTTACCAAATCCTCTCTGAACTCAAATTGATCAACCCAATCACATAAAACACGGATAACAAAGCATAAAGAAGCAGAAATGGGGGAAAACAGAGCGGTAACTCATGAGACGACTGACCGGGTCGTCACATCTTCCCCAACTTAAACAAACGTTTGTCCTTGAACGAGTCAAGAAACATACCTGAAGCCTCAAATAGGTGAGGATATCTGGTCCGCATCTCCCGCTCGATCTCCTAGGTAGCCTCCTCCACGGGCCGACCTCTCCACTGCACCTTCATTGAAGCTATATCCTTTGACCTCAACTTTCTAACCTGACGACCCAAAATAGCTACTGGCTCCACATCGTAGGTCAAATCATCATCCAACTAAACTGTGGTAAAGTCCAAAACATTTGACGGATCCCCGATATACTTCTAGAGCATAGAAATATGAAATACCGGATGCACACTTGACAAACTGGGTGGCAAAGCAAGCTCATAAGCCACCTCCCCAATCCTCCGAAGCATCTCAAAAGGCCCAATGAACCGAGGACTCAATTTCCCTTTCTTCCCAAATCTCATAACACCCTTCATGGGTGAAATCTTCAACAGAACCTTCTCATTAACCATGTAGGACACATCTCGAACCTTCCTATCAGCATAAATCTTTTGCCTCGACTGCACTGTACGAAGCCTCTCCTAAATCACCTTCACCTTCTCCTAAGCATCCTAAACCAAATCAGTCCCTAATAGCCTCATATGGAGCCATATGAATACTCGACTAGTAACTGTTATTGTAGACAAACTCTACAAGCGGTAGAAACTCATCCTATGATCCTTCAAAATCAATGACAGAAGCATGCAACATGTCTTCCAATATCTGAATAGCACGCTCGGACTACCCGTCCGTCTGAGGATGAAAAGATGTGCTCAACTCTACCTGATACTCAACTCTCTCTGCACGTCTCTCCAAAACTGTGAAGTAAACTGAGTACCTCTATCTGAAATGATGGAAATCGGAACACCATGAATCCGAACAATCTCCCGGATATAAATCCCTGCCAACCGCTCTGAAGAATAGGTAGTACACACAGGAATGAAATACGCAGACTTGGTCAGTCGATCCACAATCACCCAAATAGCATCGAACTTCTTCATAGTCCGTGGGAGTCTAACAACAAAATCCATAATGATCCTCTCCCACTTCCACTCAGGAATAACCATCTGCTAGAGCAGGCCACCCAGTCTCTGATGCGCATATTTCACCTGCTGACAATTGAGACACCGAGCTACAAACCCCACAATATCTTTCTTCATTCTTCTCCACCAATAGTGCTGCCTCAAATCCTGATACATCTTCGCGGCACCCAGATGGATGGAATACCGCGAGCTATAGGCCTCCTCCAGGATCAACTCCCGAAGCCCATCCATATTGGGCACACAAATCCGGCCCTTCATCCTCAACACCCCATCATCACCGATGGTCACATCTCTGGAATCATCATGCTGAACTCTATCCCTAAGGACAAGCAAATGTGGATCATCATACTGGCGCTCTCTGATGCGATCATATAAGAAAGACCGAGAAACCATACAAGCCAACACCCGGCTGGGCTCCAAATTATCTAACCTCACAAACCGATTGGCCAAGGCCTGAACATCAACTACAAGAGGTCTCTCCCAAACTGGAATATATGCCAAACTCCTCATACTCATTACCTTTCGGCTCAAGGCATCGGCCACCACATTGGCCTTTCCCTGATGATACAATATAATGATATCATAATCCTTAAGCAACTCCAACCATCTCCGCTGCCTCAAATTAAAATCCTTTTGCTTGAACAAATGCTGAAGACTGCGATGATCAGTGAACACCTCACAAGATACTCCATACAAGTAATGCCTCCAAATCTTCAATGCGTGAACTATGGCAGCCAACTCCAAATCATGAACGAGGTAGTTCTTCTCATGGGGCTTCAACTGAAGAGAAGCATAAGCAATAACTCTACCCTTCTGCATCAATATACAACCAATCCCAACTCTCAAAGCATCACAATACATGGTAACTAAACCTAAAGCTGATGGTAAAACCAATACTGGAGCTGTGGTCAAAGCTGTCTTGAGCTTCTGAAAGCTCTCCTTACACTCGTCCGACCATACAAATGAAACACCCTTCTGAGTCAACTTGGTCAAGGGCGATGCGATGGATGAGAATCCCTGAACAAACCGGCGATAATAGCCTGCCAAACCAAGAAAGCTATGAATCTCTGTGGCTGAGGACGGTCTAGGCCAACTCTAAACCGCCTCTATCTTCTTGGGATCAACCTGAATACCCTCGTTGGACACCACGTGCCCCAAGAAAGCCACTGAACTAAGCCAAAACTCATACTTGGAGAAATTTGCATAAAGCTTCTCCTCCCTTAATCTCTGCAACACAACTCGCAAATGCTCAGCGTGCTCCTCCTGACTATGCGAGTCCACCAGAATATCATCAATGAAGACGATCACAAATGAATCAAGATAAGGCCAAAACACATTGTTCATCAGATGCATGAACGCTGCTGGGGAATTGGTTAGCCCGAAAGACATCACAAGGAACTCATAATGACCATATCTGGTCCTGAAGGCTGTCTTAAGAATATCCGAATCCCTGATCTTCAACTAGTGATAACCCGAACGGAGATCAATCTTGGAGAACACTCTCGCTCCCTAAAGCTGGTCAAATAAATCATTAATACGAGACAAAGGATACTTGTTCTTAATTGTTACCTTGTTCAATTGCCTATAATCAATGCACATTCTCATTGTGCTATCCTTCTTCTTCACAAATAGAACCGGCGCACCCCAAGGTGACACACTAAGATGAATGAACCCCTTATCTAGGAGTTCCTAAAGTTGTTCCTTCAATTCTTTCAACTCCGCCGGTGCCATACGATACGACAGAATAGAAATGGGCTGAGTGCCCGGCACCAAGTCAATACCAAAATCAATATCCCTGTCTGGTGGCATGCCCGACAGGTCTGCAGGAAACACATTGGGAAAATCCCTCACAACTGGGATAGAATCAAGAATGGGAGTCTCAGCTCCGACATCCCTCACAAATGCTAGATATGAAAGAAAACCCTTCCCAACCATACGCTGGGCCTTCAAGAAAGAGATCACTCTACTAGGAACATTATCAATCATACCACGCTACTCGATCTGCGGCACACCCGACATAGCCAAGATTACTGACTTAGCATGACAGTCCAAAATAGCACGACACGGAGATAACCAATCCATGCCCAAAATGATATAAAAATCCACTATGCTCAATTGCAATAGATCCACTCAGGTCTCCAGACCCCCAATAGTCACCACACATGACCGGTACATGATAAGTAGGATTTTAACATGTTTTATACCCATACGTGCCTGCGCTTTGAGTGTAATTTGCTACAAAATAGTCCCAAAATGCTTACAGATTGCGCTTGATTGGAGGTTTGAGCTATAAAGTGACAAATCGTCAAAGATCGGCTCAAATCGGAGTGAAAACTGATCAAGTGTCAAAGATCATTAAAGTAAGGACATTCAGAACTTGGTGCGGACCGCACCATCATGTCATGCGGCCGCACCATAGGAGTTCAGAGACTGTGAAACTACAAGTCAAATTCATGCGGCCGCATCCTACTTCATGCAGCCCGCGTCTCACTCATGCGGCTGCACAATCTTGCTATGCGGTCCGCGCCAGTCTTCATGCGTCCGCATTCCAACTTTGTGCAGTCCGCATCACCATCTTCAGAGAGCAAGATTCATAGGTCAAGCAACCCAGTGCGGCCGTGGGCCAACTTTGTGCGGTCCGCACTAACCCCGCAGGAGCATTTTTGTCCAGTTTTTCCAACCCACTATAAATAGAACATTTTACCATTTTTAGGTCAAGTTTTTTACATCTGATAGCTGCTGCACTCGTGAAACTTATGTTTTGGCCTATTGTGGGCATTTATAGCTTGGATCCATCATATATTATTGTAGTTTAACAATAGTAATTAATTAATATGGTTGTTTCATCTTCTATTCCTTCAGTTTCTTCTTTAATTATGTCTAGCTAAACCCATTAGCTAGGGTTGTGGCTCAACCCTAGTGTGGGTAATTAATGGTTGTTGCTTCTTAATGATAGATTGATATTGGGTGTTTGTTATTTGGGTTAATTTTATGGTTTAATTAAGGATTGATGGTTGCAAACATTGATTCTAGCTTAGTGGGTCTTGACTCTTCTTGAGAAAGAGAGTCTATGACCCCAAAATTGACCCAACAAGGAATTAGGGTGGACCCATGAGAAATTATAGTCCCAATTAACAGGTTAAACCTCGAGAGAGTAATCACCCTACTTGAACCCAAGTTGCTTGGTCTAATTGTCCTACCCAATTGGTCTCGAGAAAGTCAATTGGGCAAATTCGCTCTCCTTACTGAGAGGTGTGAGAATGGGTACAATTGTGCAATGGTTATAACATTGATCCCAAATATGTCAATCTATTATTAGTAGTTTCTACCCATTAGTTAACCACCTAGGTGATGCCACGACCCTAGTGCCTTTCTCTATATTAATCATAACTTAGAACATATCCCTTCAGCATAAATTAGCTTAAACTTGTAGTTGATAATAGTAGTTATTAAACAAAACCCCCCAAAAATGTTAGAAGTACAATTAGGAGCAAACACACATTCCTAATCTGAACAAATACGCAACTCCATTCTAAGCTCCCTGTGGAAATTGACCTCGATTGCACTATTCGGGTAAAATTCTTAGCGCCCGCTCTTCCTACCGTTGTGTGAGGTTGAGTTTGCTACGATCACTTTTTGGCGCTGTTGCCGGGGAGCTTACGGTGTTGACTATTTGTGTATCTAGTTTTGTGTTTTGCTTCTCTTTCCTTCTTTTTACTAATTTTATTTGTGTCAATTCACTCAGGTACAGATGGATTTAAACGCAAATGACCCTCTTGGCAACGTGGTCGTGGGGGAGGAGGTTGAGGATCTAGAACAAGAAAACGTATTACCTCAAGCTCCTAGGAGAGGTTGACATGCCAATGCAAATGCCAATGCAAATGAGAATATACCAGACCCTCCTCCACCTCCACCAAGAGTGGCACCAAGAGTTCTACCCAATCAAGGGTACGCAAGTGCAATAGTTCCTCCCCGAATTCGGGCGGGGAACTTCTAGATTACAAATGTGATGCTCACCTTGCTCGAACAACGAGGTTATTTCACGGGGGCCGCTGATCAGAATGCTTATAAACACTTGAAGGGCTTCGTGGATACTTGTTGGGGTAGCAAGCAGACAAATGTTTCGGAGGATGCATTGAGACTTCGACTTTTCCCGTTCTCACTTCGGGGGAAGGCGTTAGATTGGTTGGAGAGGCTCCTCAATCATTCCATCACTACATGGGATGAGTTGGCGGACAAGTTCATCGCTAAGTTTTTCTCTCCAGGTCACATGGCGACTCTACGGGACGAGATTCTAGCCTTCAAGCAAGAGCCGACTGAACCGTTACACGAGATATGGGAGAGGTTTAGAACAATGGTGAAAGAATGCCCTAACAATGATATGACTGATGTGATGATCCAACAAACATTCTATAGGGGCATCAACACAACCAACCAATGTATTGTGAACCAATTGGCGGGAGGAAATTTTATAAAGCTTCCTTTTAATGAAGCTTGTGATATGTTAGATGAGATGGCCGACACATCGTCGGCATGGCAAAGCCGGGCTAATGTGCCTCAAGGTGATCCTAACGTCATACATTTGCATAAGGAGTTACATGATCACGGCCAAGCCATTACCGAACTTACAACAACAATGAATCAGTTGGCTAAAGCACAGTTACAACAAGTTCAAAACCCGTGCCAAGTCAACGCCATGAAAGGAGTGAATATGATGAAAAGGAGGCAAAGAGGGCAACAACCTCAAGAAAATTTTGATAACTATGATAATGGTGGTGGCTATTCGAATGAATGCTATGATGATCAAAGTGAGGAAGTCCAATATGTCAACAACTATCAAGGGAATAGAGGTAATCAAGGGAACCAACAATGGAGACCCCAAGGAAATTGGGGCAATCAACAAGGTGGTAATTGGAACAATAACAACAACCAAGGAGGAAATTGGGGGAACAACAATTCGGGTAATCAAGGGAATTGGAGCGGAAACAATAACAACAATTGGAACAACAACAATGGGCAAGGTGGGTGGAATAACAATGGTGGTCAAGGAAATCGAGGGCAAGGCTTTCAAAGGCCTCCGATGTTTCAACAACCCGCCGCCGTTTCAATCTCAAGGGTCTAGTTCTTCGGGAAATGAATTTGGTAGAATTAAAGTTATGTTTGAGCAAATGATGAAGAGGAACCAAGACTCCGAAGCTCAATTGGCCTCCCACAACACTTCTATCCGTAACTTGGAAGTACAACTTGGCCAAATTTCTCAGTCTTTAAATACTCGCCCAAAGGGTGCTCTACCAAGTGATACGGTAGTAAAACCCAAGGGTGGACACAATAATCATGTGATGAAGGTGACAACGCGAAGTGGAAGAGGCGGTGATGTGCATGCCTCAAGAGGAAACCAAGTTATGGTGGATGAAGATGAGTTACGAGATAATGAAATGCCTTTGGTGGTTGAAGATGTAGTTGAACCAAGTGTGAGAGATGATGTGTGGATTGATATTCATGAGGTTGAAGAGGAGACACAAGAGGCCATGAACCCATTTAGGGAACACGTGATTGATATGCCCGAGCCGGTGGTGCCCAAAGCCAAAGCACCCTTACCTCGGCCTCCTCCGCCCTATCCTCAATGGTTAGCCAAGCAAAAAGGTGACAACCAATCTAAGAAATTTATTGAGATGATGAAGAGTTTGACTATCAATGTGCCTTTGGTGGAGGCACTCGAGCAAATGCCAGAGTACGCAAAGTTCATGAAAGATTTGGTTACAGAAAAGAGATCAATGGAGTGTGAGACAATCAAGATGACCCATCAAGTGAGCGCAATTGTGCATTCTATAGCCCCGAAACTTGAGGACCCTGGTGCATTCACTATCCCATGTACCATTGGAAGTGCCTACTTTGCAAAAGCCCTTTGTGAGTTGGGGGCAAGTATCAATTTAATTCCATATTCGGTCTTCAAGACCTTGGAAATCGGACAACCTCGTCCAACTTCTATGAGGCTCAAATGGCGGACCGGTCAATGAAGCGGCCTTTGGGGATTATTGATGATGTCCTTGTTTGTGTTGATAAGTTCATATTGCCGGCCGATTTCGTTATCTTGGATTGTGAGGTGGATTTTGAGGTGCCAATTATCCTTGGAAGACCTTTCCTAGCTACTGGAAAGGCTTTGGTAGATGTCGAAGCAGGAGAGTTGACCTTTTGTGTTGGTGATGAAAAGGTGGCATTCCATGTGTGCAAATCTATGAGACAACCAAATAGCACCGAGGTGTGTTCGTTTGTTGACATTGTCACGGCGGTGATAGTGGATGACACAAGCGCAATGGTGAATGTTGAGGACCCACTTGAGGCCGTGCTCTTGAACATGGATGTTGATGATGGTGCCGGGAGAGTTGAGTGTGTAAACGCTTTTCATGGTATGGGCTCGTATTCTTATGAGCCTAGGAAGTTATACTTGGATCTTGAGAATCGCAAAACTCCCCCAACCAAGCCATCTATTGAGGAGCCGCCGGTGTTGGAGTTGAAACCACTTCCTCCTCACCTCAGATATGAATACTTGGGCCCTAATTTTACTTTGCATGTTATTCTTTCATCTTACTTGACTAACGTGCAGGTTGACGCCACTTTGGCGGTTCTACAAAAGCGCAAGAGGGCGATTGGATGGACATTGGCAGATATTCGGGGTATAAGCCCCGCCTTTTGCAAGCATAAGATCATATTGGAGGAGGATGCGAGTCCCTCACTTGAACACCAAAGGAGACTCAACGAAGCTATGCAAGAAGTGTTCAAGAAGGAAGTTATCAAGTGGCTTGACGCCGGTGTGGTGTATCCTATTTCTGATAGCTCATGGACTTCTCCGGTGCAATGCATACCGAAGAAGGGCGGGATGACTGTGGTAACCAATGCTAACAATGAGTTGATTCCTACTCGGATGGTGACGGGAAGGATCATTTCCCGTTGCCGTTCCTCGACCAAATGCTTGATCGTCTTGCGGGTCGGTCATTCTATTGCTTTTTAGATGGGTATTCGGGGTACAATTAGATTCTCATCGCCCCGGAAGATCAGGAAAAGATGACCTTTACTTGTCCCTACGTCACATTCGCATTTTCGAGGATGCCGTTTGGATTGTGTAATGCCCCAGCGACCTTTCAACGATGTATGACGACAATTTTCACCGACATGGTGGAAGATATATTGGAGGTCTTTATGGATGATTTTAGCATGGTGGGGGACTCCTTTGAAGAATGCTTGACAAATTTGGATTGTGTGTTGGCCCGATGTGAAGATACAAACCTAGTTCTCAATTGGGAAAAATGCCATTTTATGGTAGAAGAGGGTATTGTATTGGGTCATAAGATTTCGAAGAGAGGTATTGAAGTTGACAAAGCCAATATTGAAGTCATTTCAAGGTTACCTCCCCCTACTTCTATCAAAGGGGTGAGGAGCTTTTTGGGGCACGCGGGTCTCTACTGAAGGTTCATCAAAGATTTCTATAAGGTAGTTAACCCGTTGTGCAAGTTGTTAGATAAGGAGGCCAAGTTTGTCTTTGATGAGAAATGCATGGAGGCGTTCGAGCTTCTAAAACACAAGTTGACAACTACCCCTATCATTACCGCACCCAATTGGAGCTTCCCATTTGAGCTCATGTGCGACGCTAGTGATGTTGCTGTAGGGGCGGTCTTGGGCCAAAGGATCAACAAGATGTTCCATCCGGTGTACTACTCAAGCAAGACAATGAATGAAGCTCAAAGAAACTATACAGTCACCGAGAAGGAGTTGCTAGCTATTGTGTTTGCCATGGAAAAGTTCCGACCATACCTTATGGGGGCCAAAGTGATTATCCATATCGATCATGCCTCCCTTAGGTATTTGATGACCAAGAAAGATTCAAAAGCAAGGTTGATGAGATGGTTGCTACTTCTTCAAGAGTTTGATCTAGAAATTGTGGACCGGAAAGGAAGTGAAAATCAAGTGGCGGACCACTTGTCCCGCTTGGAGGAAGAGTGGAGGCCTTCTGACGGCCTTGAGATCAGTGATGCGTTCCCAGATGAACAACTCCTTGCAGTATCTATGCATGATATGTCGTGGTTTGCCGATGTGGCAAATTATCTTGTGACCGGTATAATCCCGTATGAGCTCCCTTCTAACCAAAGGAAGAAGCTCAAGCGGGATAGTTTGGATTATTATTGGGATGAGCCATATTTGTTCAAGATTTGCACTGATGGTGTGATTTGCCGACGTGTCCCGGAAGAAGAACAATTGAGTATTTTGGAGGCTTATCGTTCCTCTCCCTATGGTAGACATCATGGCGGGGTGAGGACAGCTTCTAAGGTGCTTAGTTGCGGTTTCTATTGGCCTTACTTGTTTAAAGATGCCGGTGATTTTGTCAAGAGATGTGATGAATGCCAACGAGCCGGTGGGATTTCAAAAAAGGATGAGATGCCTCTCAACACAATTCTAGAGGTGGACATTTTTGATGTGTGGGGTATCAACTTTATGGGGCTGTTCGTGAGTTCTTGTGGGAACACCTATATCTTGGTAGCGGTTGATTATGTGTCGAAATGGGTTGAAGCCGTCGCTTTCCCCAACAACAAAGCTCGAAGTGTGGTGGCATTCTTGAAAAAGAGTATCTTCACAAGGTTTGGCACTCCACGTGCTATCATTAGTGATGGTGGTTCTCATTTTTGCAACCGGGCTTTTGATTCATTTCTTGCCAAGTATGGTGTAAATCACAAGGTGACCACTCCTTATCATCCTCAAGAGAGTGTCCAAGTTGAGGTTTCCAACCAAGAGATCAAGAGTATTTTGTCCAAAACTGTCAATGCCAATAGGACCGATTAGTCGAAGAAATTAGATGATGCTCTTTGGGCCTATCGGACAACTTACAAGACCCCAATAGGTATGTCTCCGTACTGGTTGGTGTTTGGGAAAGCTTTTCATCTTTTGGTGGAATTGGAGCATAAGGCTATGTGGGCCTAGAGAAAATTGAACTTAGAATGGGATGTCGCTGCGAAACTCCGGGTCGAGCAACTCAATGAGCTAGACGAGTTTAGATTTCATGCCTACTCCAGCTCATCCTTGTACAAGGACAAGATGAAGTACCTTCACGATAAGTATGCCCGAGGGAAGGAATTCAACGTTGGTGATATAGTTCATCTGTTCAACTACCAGTTGAGGTTATTCCCGGGAAAGCTTAAGTCTAAGTGGAGTGGTCCATTTGAAGTTGTTGGTGTAACCCCATTTGGTGCTATTGATCTCAAGAACAAAAATGGTGAAGTTTTCCGGGTCAATGGGCATCGTGTCAAGCATTACTTGGGAAATTTCGATGACAGCCACGTGGTGGCACTCATTCATTTGAAGTGACTTTGATGGTAACATACGTCGTGCCGCGACGTTAAATCAGGCGCTTCTTGGGAAGCAACCTATGTCTTTTTCTTTCTTTTTTATTTCTGTTGTAGATTAGGATTTTTGAGCTAATGGTTTGTGAGATGTTGCAGGAATTATGATTGAACCAGTGCAAAACAATTGTGCAAAAAGTGCACAGTCTCTGAACAGTGATCGTGCGGCCGCAATCCCACTTTGTGCGGTCCGCACCGGCCAAAGAAAATATTGCCAAGTTTCTAATGATGGCTAGTGTGGCCGCACCCTTGCTTGTGCGGTCCGTACCGGTAAAGGCCAAGAATGATCAGTCTCTAAACTGCGTTCACGCGGCCGCGCCCCACTTTGAGCGGCCCGCGTGGTTCTCATGCGGCTGCAGCCCGTCTCATATGGTCTGCATGCCTTCATTTCAGCACCAGGTAAATGTTAAAGTCCCAGCGCGGCCCGCGGTCGTGTTCATGCGGCCGCACTGGACGGTAAGTGCTGGGCCCCGCTGTGTTTCCTATAAATAGGCCATTAGGGTCTTCACTAGAACTTTTCGCAAAAATTGACCCCTGAGCCCTAAAAGTTACTGTTCACATCAGAGACCCTTCTTAGTGTTAATATAAGAGCATTTCTTCGCTTTCCTGGTAACATATCTCTCACATTAGTCTTTACTTAGTATTAAGTTAAAACTTTATACATGTTTCCCTAGTCATAACTTCTTCATTTTTCTTTTTGTTCTTCGTCGTTTCATGATTAGGATAGTTTTATATTGTTCTTGTTGTTCTTTGAAATGATGGGCATGTTATAAATGAGTAGCGACAAAGTAGGATGCTAAAACGTGAAAGACTTGAGTTTTTTTGTAAAACCCTAATTCCCCTGTAATGAAAGCCCAACGTGGCCGCACTCCCTGATTATGCGGTCTGCATGCCTTTTACGCGGCCGCATCATTCTGTTACACGGTCCGCGTAAGCCTTGAGCCTAAAGGTTGATACTTCCCAGTGCGGCCGCATCCCATGTTTGCACGGTCCGCGTGGGTGAGGTTCAGAGGGCACTAGTTTTTAATAGTATGGCCAATGCGGCCGCATGACCAGTTTGTGCGGACCGCGTTGGCCCCCACGCGGCCGCATCCCTTGTTCATGCGGTCCGCATGGTTCCTAATCAGAGAGGTGTTCATTTCCCAACTTGGTCAGTGCGGTCTGCATGCCTTATTTGTGCGGTCCGCACTGCTATCATCTGTTCTCTGTCTGTGTTTCTGTTCTGCACTTAAACTCTGCAATTGCCTGAACTAACAATGTTAGAATTATTTGTGTGCAGAAAATGGTTAAACAACGAGGGTGTGGAGCTAAACAACTCGGACGAGGAGGTGACCCCTCCCGGGGAGGTAAAGCAAAATTGAAGAAACTCACTCCCCAACCAAAGCTAAAAACAAGAAAGCAGGTGATAAGGAGCAGTTGGGGAATGAGTACCTCCCCTCCTAGGATGTCTGAACTGATTCAGGGAAAGCCCCCGTAGGCCCAGCTAAAGCTCCAACTGTTATACAATCTGAGTTGTCTGAGGGCTCAGAAGCAGGCAGTACCAAATAATCTACCTCTCCCACAACTTCAGAATCCGGGGAGGGTGCAGAAGATAAAAACAAGAGTGATGAGGAGGTACCGGACAGTGGGGTACTTAGAGTTGGGGGAATTGAAAGAACTAGAAACCCAGTTGTATGGCAGGACAGATTTGTCATCGAGGTGGCCTTTCATAAATTCCGGGAAGTGTGGCCCAAGAAGAAGGTGATTCCATAAAGAAGAGTAGTCACCCAAGATTTGTTACCCTACCTTCCCCGAGTCCATGAACAATTTATTACTAGAGTGGGGTGGGATTTCTTCAAAGATGAGCTGGTCGATGCAAATGAACATATGGTGAAGGAATTTTATAGCAATGTGGCCCACACCAAAGAAGGGTCAATTGCAACCAAAGTGCGGGATAAGAAGATAGTGTTCTCGGGAGAGGCGTTGAACGAGTATTTGGGTTTCAATGAGGAAGATGACTCTCTGTACAGAGAGAAGCTAGAGTTGAAAGAGGAAGCTCGTCCTTGGGTGGCACAGTTCTTAGCTCATTCGAGTACTATTCCGGAGTGGATTCAGGTGGGGAAGAAAATACTGCGAAAGGACCTCAATTTTGAGGCGAGAGGATGGTTAAATTTTGTATGCAACAGGTTGGACCCTTCGTCCCATGACCAGACTATTCAAATCGCCCGAGCGGTTCTTATTGTGTCCATTATGGTAGGTTTCCCCATCAATGTGGGGAATGTTATGTACAGTGTGATCACATCCATTGGCATTGATACGGACAGAAACTACCCCTACCCAAACACCCTCACAATGTACTTTGAAGATGCAAAGGTGAAGAAATACACCTTCGATGTTGGAGTCCGGCCGGTGTCCCCATTTTCATGGTTTAGTATTCAGGGGCCAGACAACCCGAAGGGGGATAAGAAGGGAAAAACATCCACCTCTGCCCCGACTGGCCAGTCTGAGGAGCCAGTTGCGGTAGAGTCTTCTGTTGAGCCACCTACTTCTGCTGCCACTACTGTTCTGGACATCCCATCCTCCTCTGCGGGTCCCAGTTCTTCAACTGACCCAGTGGTTCCCACCTCCAAATCCAACCCCTTCACGGCCCAGCAGTTAGCAAAGACATTAGCCAGTTTGAACAACTGGATGTCAGTCTCGACATCCAAGTTGTCCACTTTGGCTACCACAGTTGCGGCCCAGTCTGCTCCCGCCACCGTTGGGATTCCTCAGTCCATTGAGGAGACATTGAAGACACTCCTGGACAACCGGGAGAAGATCTTGGCTACTCAGGCTGCCTTGACAAAGGCAAATGATGCACAGGGCAAAGCTCTAAAGGAGCTTGCTAGAGAACACAAGAAGATGAGAAAATCCTGGGCATCTAAGGAAGAGGTGAAGGTGCTCCGAGCTGAGGTTGACAAGCTAACGGCAAACCAGCTGCCTTTAGACTTGTTCTTTGATGAGTCAGCACCTCCACCAGCAGTAGTTGTACCGGAGCCACGGTAGGAGGAGCAGCCTAGGCACCCAAGGAAGAAGAGGAAGCTTCCTAGCACTAAGGGTGTTGTGATAGAGGTAGCACAGATTTAGATGGATACTTCCAGTGCTCCACCAGATATTCAACCGATCCATGACCCAGCTCCTATCCCAGCAGCAGAACAGTAGCAGGCCGGGAACCAGTCTGAGGTTCCCGCCAGAACAGAGGACCAAGGGACCACTGATCAGCCCATGATGATGGATCAGGCTTGAGGAGCCACTCTATATCCTTTCTCTGTTTATATGCTTATTTTGGTAGTTGGCATTGGGGACAATGCCAACT
This sequence comes from Nicotiana sylvestris, assembly GCF_000393655.2. Classification (NCBI taxonomy): domain Eukaryota; kingdom Viridiplantae; phylum Streptophyta; class Magnoliopsida; order Solanales; family Solanaceae; genus Nicotiana; species Nicotiana sylvestris. Next base: position 169,047,540 of record NC_091063.1, read on the forward strand.
TTTATTCGTGGGGGTGCGCCCTACTATTTTTATGGTTGATACATTTGGGATGACTGTACATATTTATTTAACTCATAGCTTATGTTGCTAGTTGATAGTTGGCCTGTATATAACTTTTCATTCTAGTTACTTTTCTACTTTATGTACATATCCACTCCCCCCCCCCCCGCTGTATATTCTACTCCCCTATTGTACATATTCATTCGGTTTTTCTATTTTCGTTAAATTTTTTCGTTTTTAGCTTCATAGTAGGCTCGTAGCTTTTTTGTTTTGTTTTGGCATTTGCAATAAGGTCTTGGTTTTCTTAATGCCACGTGTCTTTCCAAGGGTAGAGTGTTGTGCGAACCGGGTGGCTCTTCCCAATGATAGATGGCGTGACAACCTTCTTAAGGGTTTGAGTCTCTTTTTTATTTTTCTTTTTTTGATTTTCAAGTTTTGCGGTCAAGGGTACCTCAGGCAAAGCTTCACTTGGGCTAAACACATTTGCCTTTGATCCCATGGTCAAAGACATAATGTTATGCTCAGGATGGTGAAAGTCGTGGCCTTGAGACTCTTGTGTTGACCAAACAGTCATCATGTGGTCGTATTGGACCATTGTGCACTTGAATCGTAACTAAGGTCATTGTGGGCCCTCGACTCGATATCTTTAGCAATCCTTGAATGTGTGTGGTGAGAATTCGATTTGCGAGTCCAAGTCCCGAGCCGATGGTCTAGAACTTGCCCCGAATATTTGTTGAGGCGAAATCCTAGGCGAATTTGGCTTGAGAAGTGATTGTAGGTTCTCCTTGATCCAAAATGCTAAGATTGAACAATTCCATGACCTACCAATGAAATGATCCCTTGTTAACCCTTTTGAGCCTTGAACCTTCTTCTTTCAAGAACAAAAGCTACAAGCCTATACCCGTTCTTAATGATACCCTCACTTGGCACCCAAATCTTCCCTTGAGTAGATGGCAAATGTTTAAATTTGGGGGGGGGGACAAGAAAGGAAACAATGTGGTAAAAGGTACAAAAGTAAAAGAAAAGAAAGGTAATGAAAAAGAAAGAAAAGATAAGACAAAAAGAAAGACCGAATTGAATAAGGTTAGAAAGGGGATTAAAAGAAAACAAAAGTGAAAAAGGGTGTGAAAAAAAAGTAGAAAAAGGAGAAATGTGTTGAATTACATAAGAAAGGGTGACAATGTGTCTCTCTAACCCCTTGAAAAAGAAGTGAGTACTCAAATGAGTCAAGAAAGTGTGCCAAAATGAATCAAAAGAAGTGCTTAAGGGAAGATTGAACCCACTTGAACAAAAATATGTCCTACCCTTACCCAAAAGCCTTCACAATGACTCCACAAAAGCCCTACATGATTTTGAGTTGAAGGGAACCTACATTAGTGGATACTTACATAAGGGGCAAGCATATGGTACTTAGAGCCGGACTTGTGGCCTCTTCCTTGAGAGAGATGAATGAAAATCCATCAACCTTGGTTTGTGTGTTAATACTCTAAAAGGTGAGGTTCACTTAGGGAGAGTTGAGGATGTGTGATTTTGGGTTCCACAATGACCAAAGTAATTGAGAAAAGTTCTTTGATGAAATGTGTCAACTCTTGATGCTCTTGTGTCACACTTGATCCACAAGTTTTCAAAGTTTAAATGTGTTAATGATGCATTCGCATTGAGGGCAATTGTTAGTCCCAATTGATGCTTGTTGAGGTTACTTTAGGATAAGCTGAAATTGCTTGGATGTTGCCTTTGAGGGGTAGTCTTATTTTGTTTGCTTGAGGACAAGCAAAGGTTTAAGTTTGGGGGAGTTGATAAGTAGGATTTTAACATGTTTTATACCCATACTTGCCTGCGCTTTGAGTGTAATTTGCTACAAAATAGTCCCAAAATGCTTACAGATTGCGCTTGATTGCAAGTTTGAGCTATAGAGTGACAAATCGTCAAAGATCGGCTCAAATCGGAGTGAAACCTGCTCAAGTGTCAAAGATCATTAAAGTAAGGACATTCAGAACTTAGTGCGGACCATACCATCATGTCATGAGGCCGCACCATAGGAGTTCAGAGACTGTGAAACTACAAGTCAAATTCATGCGGCCGCATCCTACTTCATGCGGCCTGCTTCTCACTCATGCGGCCGCACAATCTTGCTATGCGGTCGCGTCCAAGAAGTTCAGAGAGTGTCATATTCCAGAAGCAAACCACGCAGCCGCGTCCCACTTCATGCGGCCTGCGTCCCTCTCCATGCGGCCGCACTCTATGGTCACGTGGTCCACGTCAGTGAAGTTCAGAGAAGCTGCCAAAACCATTCATGCGGCCGCACAACAACTTTGTGCGGTCTGCGCCAGTCTTCATGCGGCCGCATTCCAACTTTGTGTGGTACGCATCACCATCTTCAGAGAGCAAGATTCAGAGGTCAAGCAACCCAGTGCGGTCGCGTGCCAACTTTGTGCGGTCCGCACTAACCCTGCAGGGGCATTTTTGTCCAGTTTTTCCAGTCCACTATAAATAGAATATTTTACCATTTTTAGGTCAAATTTTTTACATCTGATAGCTGTTGCACTTGTGAGACTTATGTTTTGGCCTATTTTTGGCATTTATAGCTTGGTTTCATCATAGATTATTGTAGTTTAACATTAGTAATTAATTAATATGGTTGTTTTATCTTCTATTCTTTCAGTTTCTTCTTTAATTATGTCTAGCTAAACCCATTAGCTAGGGTTGTGGCTTAACCCTAGTGTGGGTAATTAATGGGTGTTGATTCTTAATGATAGATTGATATTGGGTGTTTGTTATTTGGGTTAATTTTATGGTTTAATTATGGATTGATGGTTGAAAACATTGATTCTAGCTTAGTGGGTCTTGACTCTTCTTGAGAAAGAGAGTCTATGACCCCAAAATTGACCCAACAAGGAATTGGGGTGGACCCATGAGAAATGGTAGTCCCAATTAACTGGTTAAACCTCGAGAGAGTAATCACCCTACTTGAACCCAAGTTGTTTGGTCTAATTGGCCTACCCAATTGGTCTCGAGAGAGTCAATTGGGCAAATTCGCTCTCCCTATCAAGGGGTGCGAGAGTGGGTACAACTGTGCAACGGTTATAACATTGATCCCAAATATGTCAATCTATTATTAGTAGTTTCTACCCATTAGTTAACCACCTAGGTGATGCCACGACCCTAGTGTCTTTCTCTATATTAATCACAACTTAGAACATATCCCTTCAGCATAAATTAGCTTAAACTTGTAGTTGATAATAGTAGTTATTAAACAAAAACCCCAAAAAATGTTAGAAGTACAATTAGGAGCAAGCACACATTCCTAGTCTGAACAAATACGCAACTCCATTCCAAGCTCCCTATGGAAATTGACCCCGATACCACTATTCGGGTAAAAATCTTAGCGTCTGCTCTTCCTACCGTTGTGTGAGGTTGAGTTTACTGTGATAAGAACACACGGTCTACAACAACAATATCTCTCACCGGGGTAGATACATGAACAGGTAAAGCAAGAAACTCCCGGGGCATACCCAAATAATGAGCAAAATACGAGGACATATAAGAAAAGGTGGAACCGGGATCAAATAATACAGAGGCATCTCTGTGGCAGACTGAAACCATACCTGTAATGACAACATCTGAAGCAATAGCATCTAGCCTGCTTGGGATAGCATAGAAATGAGCCTGGCCAGTGCCTGATCGACCTCCCCCTCTGGGGCGACCCCTGGCTGCCTGACCTCTACCCCTACCTGGCTGGGCAGGTGATGAAGTAACTGGAGCAGAAGTCGAGGGCTGACCCCTCTGCTAAGACGAACTAGCAACCCGACGAGGACACTGCCTCCACATGTGGCCCATCTCTCCACACTCATAGCAACTCCTAAGTATTGGAAAAGGGGACTGAAAGGAACCCCTTGCACAGGAGTGACTAGCAGATGCACTCGGCATAGAAGAACCCTGAACTGATAGAGCACGAGATGAACTCTAGGCTGGAAAGGCACTAAGTAATGACTGGCCCCTCAAAGGAGCACCACTATAACTGCCTAATCCTCGAGGCCTCTTGGCCTCCCTCTCCTCTCTCTCCTGACGGCGGACCGACTAAATCTCACGAGCGTTATCAACCACCTCCATGAAGGTGGCACCTGTCACCCTTTCTCTAGTCATAAGAATACGGAGCTGGTAAGTAAGGCCATCAACAAATCTCCCGATCCTCTCTCGATCCGTTGGAATCAACCAGATGGCATGGCGAGTCAACTCAAAAAACCTCCTCTCATACTAGGACACGATCATCTCCCCCTGACGCAGCCACTCAAACTGCCTACGCAGCTCCTCTCTACGAGACTGCGGCATATACTTCTTCAGGAAGAGAACGGAGAACTGCTTCCAAGAAAGGGGTGTTGCACCAACAGGCCTACGCCTCTCAAAATCCTCCCACCAAGTGAAGGCAGCCCCCAAGAACTGAAAGGTGGTAAATGCCACACTACTAGACTCAAGAATCCCTGTTGTACGGAGCATCCGCTGGCACTTATCCAAGAAACCTTGGGCATCCTCGCCCTCTTCTCCACTCAATGTCGGAGGCTGGAGTCTATCAAAACTCTCAAGTCGAAGCTGCTCATCATTCGACATAACTGGCACCACAAACTCCTGAGTTGGTGCAACCGGCTGGGCTGGAGGTGCCCCCGGGGTCTGAAGTCCCTGCACTACCTGCTCAGGTGTACAAGTAGTGGGGGTCTGATTGCCTCCCCCGGCCTGTGAAGTAGCTACTACTGTAGTGACTAAAACTGCCTGAGCCAGGCCAGTGCAAACTGATAATATCTGTTCCAAGGCCTCCTAAAGGCCCGGAATCACGATGGGCACAGCTGGTGCCTGAACTGGTGCTGCTGGAGCATCCATAGCTGGAGCCTGATCCTGAGCTAGGGCAGCTGGTGGGTCTACAAGTGCTTCCCTCGCTGCTCTACCACTGCTACGACCACATCCACGGCCTCTGGTGGCCTCCGCTGGTGGCATTGGTGGTCGTCCACCCCATCCGGTAGAGCGTGTCCTCACCATCTATGAGAGAATAGAATAACCGAAGTTCAGTACTCTGATCAACAAGTTCGCACGACAAGAGTTTCAAGAATATGAAGTTTTTTTTCCTAAAGTTCTGTAGCCTCTCGAGGATAAATACAGACGTCTCTGCACCGATCCACGAGACTCTACTAAACCGGCTCATGACTCGCAAGACCTATGTAACCTAGGCTCTGATGCCAACTTGTCACGACCCCAAATACCGATCGTTAAGGCGCCTATCACATTACTAGGCAAGCCAGACCAACTATCAAACCACAACCCATTTCAATTCTTAATAAATTATTTGCTAACATGGTTTAATTGCCAATTATCATAATAAATGTGTAAATCAGCAAGTTAGATATGCGGAAGTCAACAAGACATAAAAACTATACAGCCCACACTGATCCGGTGTCACAAGTCTAGAGCCTTTAATACAAGTCTGAACAACCTACTACATAGATAGTCTAGGAATACGGAAAAGTAATAAGATAGAAGGGAGAAATCAGGACTACGGACGCCATGCAGCTACCTCGAAATCTCCGGCAATTGATGAATGACTGAAAGCTCTCACTCGGCCTCTGGGGCACCTGGATCTGCACGCAAGGTGCAAGGAGTAATATGAGTACTCTGACCCAATGAGTAATAAATATAAATAATGACTGAAAGTAAGAAAACACGTATACACAAGGTATTCTATAATGAAGCAGTTAAATAAGTAATTTGTAAACAGTAAACCAATGAAAAGTAGAATAAAATACTTCTACAACAAATAAACAGAGAATTGACAGACAATTAATATAAAGTAAACACATAGAATTTAGCCCCTCGGGCACAGTATCAACAATTTCCGCCCCTCGGGCTCAATCTCACATCACAATGGGTACCTGCGCTCATTGGGGGTGTGCAGACTCCTAAGGGGGCCCTTACGGCCCAAGCGCAATATCAAGCTATCTCGTGGCATCAAATCTAGGCCCTCGACCTTATATCAATCAAGCCACCTCGTGGCGAATATACGTATCTCAGGCCATCGGCCTCATATCAGTATCAATGTTCCTCACAATATAGGCCCTCGGCCTTACTCAATCCAAAAATCATCTCAAGCCCCTCAAGCAATAGTAAAACAGTGTTTTCAGCCTAAACATAATTTAAAATATCATTTAAGTCTTGAAAACTTAGAAAGAATGGCTAAATAGTAAAAACAGTGGGAAAATATCATGACTGAGTTCAAGTAACAAGTCAAAACAGTGAGGAAATATCAATAAATAGCCCTGAAGGGTTCAAATAGTTGGCACTAGGCCCAAATATGGCATTCAGCCCAAATAATGATGACAACACACAGTTTACAATCAAATACGCAGTAAAATCATCAATCAGGACGGACCAAGTCACAATTTCCAATAGTATACGACCCCACGCTTATCATCAAGCGCGTGTCCCACCTGAATATAGCACTACAATGTGCAAATCCGGAGTTTCAAACCCTCAGGACATCATTTACAATCATTACTCACCTCGAACCGGCTAACTCTCTAGATTGTGATGCCTTTGCCCCTTGAATCGGCTTCCACGTGCATCGAATCTATCCAAAATCAGAACAAATACGTCATAATATGCTAAGGGAATAAAGCCCAAGCGAAAACAATCGAAAAATACCAAAAAAACCTGAAATTAGCAAAACTCGAGCCCCAGGCCCACTTCTCGAAACTCAGAAATTTTCACATCATTAGATTCCTCATCTCCCCACGAGTTCATACACATCAAAAACATAAGAATCGGAGCTCAAATGACCCCTCAAATCCTCAATTTAAGTCCCCTTAAACTCAAGCCCTAAACCTCCATTTTTAGACCTTTAATTCCTTAAATTTTAGTCTGAATCCATGAAATATTACCATAGAAGTATGTTTTAGGTCTAAAATCCTTACCTCAACGAAGTCTCTTTTATTTCTCTCTTCAAAATCGCCCAAAGCTCCCAATTCCGAGTTCAAAAATGGTTAAACCATTCAAAATCGCGAATGCGGTTCACTCATCACATCTACGGTTCCCCTACCGCATCTGCGGTTACTGACTAAACCTCTCGAATCCGCTTCTGCGGCTCCCTTTCTACACGTGCGGCACCACACCTGCGGTCCCCAAACCGCAGGAGCGAAAACACCAGAAGCAGCAACATCAGCTGCTGCAACCAAGTTCCAAAGATAACCACCCGAAATAATCCCGAGACCCCCGGGACCTTAACCAAAAGCACAAACATAACCCGATACCTTATTCAAACTTGTTCCAATCATTAAAATACCTCAGACAACATCAAATCTACCAAATCACATCAAATTTAAGCCTAAGTTTCTAAAATCTTCCGAAATACGCTTTTGATCAAAAACCCAACAAAACCACATCCGAATAACCTAAAATTTGCAAACACATCCCAAATGACATAGCGAAGCTACTGCAACTCTCGGAATTCCATTCTGACCCTTATATCCAAATCTCACCTATCAACCGGAAATCGCCAAATTATCAACTTCGCCAATTCAAGCCTAATTCTACTCCGAACCTCCAAAACCAATTCTGATCACTCTCCTAAGGCATAAATCACCTCCCGAAGCTAACCGAACCATTGGAACTCACATCCAAGCTCTCTAACACATAAGTCAACATCCGTTTGACTTTTTTAACTCAAACCTTCTTAAAAGAGACTAAGTGTCTCATTTCTTACCAAATCCTCTCCGAACTCAAACTGATCAACTCAATCACATAAAACAAGGATAACAAAGCATAAAGAAGCAAAAATGGGGAAAAACAGAGTAATAACTCATGAGACGACTGACCGGGTCGTCACAGATTTAAGAAAATTTTACAGAATCTTAGCAGAACTAGTTAATTAACAAAACGTAGCAGCTAAATAGTTACACTTTCCAAGACCTTATGAAATCCACAAATATTTCACAACATAGCACGATTATGAAACATCAACAAAAATAGGGTGTATTTTTTTCTCACATGCAGATCAAATTCATAACATAACAGTAATGAAAAGGAAATGGAAACAGAGACAGAATAGAGGGGTGTTGTTATCTAAACTTATAAGTCGCAATTAAGAAATACAATTTATAATTCGCATTTGACAGTTGCGTTTTCTATGTCGCATTCAGTCAAGGCATTTTATAAGTCACATTCAGCCAATATGATTTATACGTCCAATTCCTTTTCAATTTTATAAGTCACATTTCTAAAATGCAATTAAGATACATAATCTCGCTTGTAAATCGCATTTCATATATGTATTTTGCCCATTTAAAGGTTATCTAAGGCGATTTTAAGACTTCTCTGTTCAAATTGAATATCATGTTTAACTAGCAACATGATCAAGAAATAAATGAAAACTATTTAAATCTGAATGACGATGTCTTATTTTGAGAAAAATTTGTAAAAAGAAAAATAATATCCTACCATAAAATAATATGGAAAGACCAGTTTAAAAGGCAACAATAAAACAGAATTTCATGACTCACTATTGTCAATCTGTTTAAATACCAACTTTTATTCCGCACTTAAAATGTACAAACTACGAGTCTGTAACATACATAGACTCTAGATACGTTAATAAATTTTAAGAAGGATGAACATCAATTATCTTTATAGAATAATCAACAGCAAATTCGGCCTAAACTGTGATTCAAGCATATGGATAAAATGCTTGATAGCAATTCCACAGGTTGATGTTGCCTACATACTTGGAGAGTTTGTTCTATGTTTGTGATTGTCTTAAGTTGAGCTGACTTGTACGCTTTTAGACAATGAAATAATTTTGAGAAGAACCATCTTACTTAAGAATCGGAATGGGCAATAGAATTCTTATACTTAGAATATATTGTTATTATTGATATTGGATCATGTGATATTGAGGTGGAATGATAAAAGTTGTGATTTATCTTCGGACAGAAGATCTTCAGTTATAGATAACATGAGAGATTTACGATGCTTAAAAATATGGTAATACAATCTCGAATAGAATTATTTGGCTGAAGGATGCGGGTTATATAAGATATATTAAGAATGAAAGGTACAAATTATTTGGCTAAGAATTGAATAAATTGTGTGTCTGGTAACCATTAGGACTCAGATTTTAGGATTGGACATAGGAAGGTTGATAGAAGTATTCCTTATAAGGCTAGGAAGGTTGATAGGAGTATTCCTTATAAGGCAAATATACATATGGCATCATGACTAGACAAGTTAGAGATCACTAAGGCGAAGATTATGTAACGATACGACCGGTTGTTTTGAGTATATTCTCATTCCCCCATTTACTTCTTTATATATTATCAATTATTATTATGTGACTTGCTGAGGTAGTTGGTTTGGTTTTGGAGAGGTTTCGTAATGAATTGTGACATTTAGTCCCAAGGTTGGAAGCTTAAGTTTAATGAGTTGACCGGATGTTGATTTATATGTAAACGTCTCCGGAATAGAATTTTGATGGTCCCGATATCTATGTATGATAATTTTGAACATAGGAGTGTGTCCGGATATTTATTTTGAATACCGTAGTTGATTTTGGCTTGAAATGGTGAAAGCTGAAAAATTAGAAGTTTTGAAAATTTCAAAGTTTGACCGAGAGTTGACTTTGTGGTTATCGGGCTCGGATTTTGGTCCCAAAAATTGAATAGGCCCGTTGTGTCCTTTATGAATTGTGTGCAAAATTTGAGGTCAATCGGAATTTTTCGATAGGTTTCGGCATCGATCGTATAAGTTGGAATTTATTAGTTTTCATTAGGCTTGAGTTGGGGTGCGATTTTAATTTTTGATGTTGTTTAATATGATTTGAGGCCTTGAATAAGTTCGTGTCATATTTTGGGACGTGTTGGTATATTTGGTTGAGGTCCCGGGGTTGTTTCGGGTGAGCTTTGAACAAGTTTGGGCATTTTGGCACTTTGATGATGTTCTGGAGTAGTTAAAGTGCGGAGGGAACATTTTTGGAGTGCTAAGGCAAAGTCCATGTGTTGCTGCAAGCTCCCAAAGTGTGGAGGCGGTGAAAAATGTGCGGACCGCAGTGAAAAATGTGCAGTCAGTACTTTGGGAGATCAGATGTGGTACCATATAAATGAGGGTTTCATCTCATTTTTCATTTTTGGACCTAGAGATCCAGCTCGGTTTGTGAGAATTTTTCGTGGGGTTCTCAAGAAATTCATTGGGATAAGTGATTCTAACTCAGTTTTGACTGTATTTCATGAATATGTTGTTATTTACATCATTTAATTAGTGAGTTGAGTTGGAAAATTGGGGTAAATTGTGAAAACTTCATATGCTTTAATTTGAGGATTTGAAGGTCGAATTGTGATCGGATTTGAGTAGTTTTGATATGGTTGGACTCGTGGTTGAATGGGTGTTCGGATTTTGTAACTTTTGTTATATTTTGAGATGTAGGCCCCGGGGTTGACTTTTGAGTTGACTTTTTGACTTTGATTAAGAATTTAGCATTTTTATATGGAATTGATTCCTAAAACTTACATTAAGTATATTGAATTATTTGTGGCTAGATTCGAGGTGTCTGGAAGTCAAAACGCGAGGAAAAATCTTATTGGAATAGAGAATTTATACGGTTTGAGGTAAGTGACACTTCAAAACTTGGTTCTAAGGGTATAATTCTCCGAATTATGTATTATGTGATTGGTTTGGAGGTTACACACATGCTAGGTGATGAGCGTGTGGGCGTGCACCATTGAAATTGTGACTTAATTGATTCTGTGGAGTTGTGTAGTCATATAATCTTTTCATTTTCCATATATTCTCCATGTGTTAGATAATTGAGTTGAGACTCATCATGCTTAGGCTATATGCCGATATTATTGGGACCCACAGAAGTCATATTGCTGTTGAATTATTGTTTAATTTACAATTATGTACTCAGTCACATCTATCATTTGTATATCATATCTCAGTCTCTGTTGTCATTTATTGATACATCGTATCATCATGTCGGGCTGATTTTGATGACATTGCGAGCCTGAGGGTCTGATTGTGAGTGATATTTATGGGATTAGGCTGCACACCGCAACTTGTTTTATTGATTTATTCCTAGATTTGGCTTATTATACTGCTTGGACTGGATCTGCCCCTCCGGAGTCTGTACACCCATAGTGAGCGTAATTGCTATTTACATTTTGGGATGGATCTGCTCTAAACAGTATTAAGTGATTTTGTGTGATGAGGGTTGGATCTGCCCTCACAATACTGAGTGATTGAGTGTGATGAGTGAAAAATGAGGTAGTCATATTGAGTACTTTGAGAGTATGAATGCGCGAGGCTTTCATTATGTTGCATCATATACGGCATACACATTGGCATGTAGATATAGAGATGTCATATTCCTTACATCATTCATAATTGGTCTAACTTTACCTGTATTGAGTTTAGCTGATGAACTTGAAAGCATGTCTACATTTCTGTAATGTTATTTCTATATTTGAATTGTACTTGTTGAGCTCGTCACTACTTTCTGACCGAAGGTTAGTCTTGTTACTTGTTGAGTACATTGGGTCGATTGTACTCATACTACACTCTGCACTTCGTGTTTAGATCTAGGTACTTCTGAAAACGGTGGCTGCTAGATTTTAGAGTCTTTACCTATTGGAGACTATCGAGGTAGCAGCATTGGCGTCCGTAGATCTTGACTCTCTTTCCTTTCAGTTATTTGTACTATTCTATATTTCTAGACAGTGTTTTTATCAGTCACCCGGGTTTTGGGACTGTATGTATTGACACTCGATATTTGTATCATTATTTATGGGATTTTACTCTTAAACTAATTTATTACGTTTTCAAACTTAAGGAATGGCGTGATTTATTGTGATTGTCGGCTCTCCTAGTATTGCGATAGGCCATCACGATAGGTGAGATTTTGGGTCATGACAAGTTGGTATCAGAGCCTAGGTTACATAACTCTTACGAGTCATGAGAATGTTCATTATAGTCTTGCGGAGCGGTACAGAGGCGTCTGTACTTATCTTCGAGAGGCTACCGAACCCTTAGGAAAAATTTCACTTTCTTGTATTCTTGTTGTGCGAAATTGTTGATTCCGAGAACTAAACTTTTGTTATTCTATTCTCTCACAGATGATGAGGACATGTTCTACCGGATCGGGTGGACAACCACCAGTACCACCAGCTAGGGCCACGAGAGGCTGGGGCCGTAGTAGAGGACGGGGTCGCGGTAGAGGATGAGGTGCAGCTCATACAACAGCTAGAGCAGCACCTGTAGACCCACCAGTTGCTCCAGCTCAAGAGCGAATTCTAGATATAGTTGAGCCGGTGGGACCAGCTTAGGAACCAGTTGTGCTTATTGTGATTCCAGGCCTTTAGGAGGCTTTGACCCAGATATTGACTGTTTACACTGGCCTTGCTTAGGCGGTTTTAGCTCAGGTCTCTCCAACTGATCGGAGCCAACCCTACACCACTACAAAGTAGCGAGAGTGGTTGAAGCAGCTTTTACCCGAGATGGTCAGGATCAAGTTCCACAGGGAGCTAGAAATGAGAATTGGGTTCCTATCAAAACTAGAGATATGTAATTGCTCTTCCAAACATCATTGGTTTTGATATTACTTCTAATTTTATGCTAATAAGATGTTAAATTAAGCTAAGAGTAAGATACTTGAAAGGTTGTCTAAATGGTTAAGGAAGCACTAGGGAAGTGACTTTCTCCTATGTGGATACTTGACGGGTTCTCGAGTCTAAGGCAAGATTGTCATGATGGATATTACAATATAACCAATGCACGAAGCTTCTCACTCTATACCTCTTGGTAGTTTGAGTGATTTTTCCCTAACTGACTTTCTCAAGACCAACTGGGTATGATAATTTGTGCAAGCAATTGAGGTTCAAGTCGGGTATTACTATCTTTAGGTTTAACCCTTTAATTGGGGCTATCAATCTCTTGAATACGCCTCAATTTCTTGTTGGACTAATTTTCCTAGACTCAAGCTCTCTTTCTCAAGAAGAGCCCAAGTCAAAAAGGCACAAATTAGTATTTGCAACCACTAATTCAACATGGAAAACACAAATTAGTCCAAATATCAAACACCCATAGACATTCAAGTCTTAAAACTCAAGACCCATCAAATACCAACACTAGGGTTGAGCCACAACCCTAGCTAATGGGTCTAGCTACTCATGATATTAGAAGAAAACTGATAAATAGATGAGGAAAAACCCATAACATTTAATTACAAGCTAATACTTGAAGATTCAATAACAAAACTACTCTAAAATTACTCAAAATGGGTAAGAAACTCGGTTCACGAGTGCAACTAAACGTTAGATTACAACTGATGACATAAAAATGGGAAAAGAAACTATTTAAACTAGGCGAAATTTTCTGGACAAAAATACCCCTGCGGGGGTAGCACGGTCCGCACAAAATTGAGTGCGGCTGCGGTGAGGCTGTTTGGCATTAAATCTCTGCTCTATGAACTTGGCCACCGCGGGCCGCATAAAATGCACCGCAGTGGCTTCTATTGCAGTCCGCACAAAAAGGATCGCGGACTGCATTGGCTATTTTCTCAAAACTTCCAACTCTCTGAAATCCTTCTTTGCGGACCGCACAATCTCGATTGCGGCTGCGGTGAGGCCATTGTAGTCCGCACTAACTGCTTTGCAGCCGCATTGCTTGATTTTCAGAAATAAGCACCTTTCTGAATCTCCTCACTGCGGACCGCACTAAATAGAGTGCGGCCGCAGTAGACCTATTGCACTGTGCTTGGACTTGTTCTTGGTACTTGTGCATGTTTCACTCCTTTTTGAGCTAGTTTTGACTAGTTGTCACCTTTTTGACCAAACCCTGCAAACAAGTACAACATGTAAGCCTTTAGGACTATTTTGTACACAGTTTTAATCAAAACTCAAGTAAGAAGGAGTGTAAAATGAACCATAATCCCTAGTTATCAACTCCCCAAGCTTAAGCTTTTGCTTGTCCTCAAGCAAACAAAATAAGACCCACCCCTTAAGAGTAAATCCAAGAAAATTCAACTGACCTAAAGTGACCTTATCTAGCATCAATTGGGACTAACAATTGTCCTCAATTCAAATGAATCGTTAACAACATTCGATCTTTCAACACCATGGATTTAATGCGACACAAAAGCATCAAGAATTGACTCAACCCATCAAGGGAAACTCTTTCTACTGCTTTGGTCATTATGGAACCCAAACTCACACATCCTCAACTCTCCCTAAGCAAACTTCACTTTTAGATTGTAGCACTCAAAACGAGGATAGTGGAAACACACCCATCTCTCTCAAAGAAAGGTCACAAGTCTGGCTTTAAGTACCATAAGCTTGACCCTTATGTGAGTCACCACAGATGTAAGCTTCATTCAACTCAAGATCATATAGGGCTTTTGTGGAGATATAGTGAAGGCTTTTGGTTCAGGGAAGGAAATATTTGATCTAAGTAGGTTTCATCTTCCCTTTAGCACTTCAATTTGCTTCATTCTAGCATACATTCTCTTGACCTTTTTGAGTCATTAACTTCTTTTTGAGGGGTTAGAGAGACACATTGTCGCTCTTTCTTGTTCATTTCGAACCTTTTTCTCCTTTATCAACCTTTCATCTTTTTACTTTTATTGAATCCCTTCATTGTTTTCTACATTGATCATTCTTTTTATTTTTTTGATTTTCTTTCTTTTTCATTTCCTTTCTTTTTCTTCATTTTGTACCTTTTACCACTTTGTCTCTCCCCCAAACTTATGCTTTTGCCTTGTGCTAAGGAAAGATCGAGCGCCAATAGAGGGTATTTTTAGAATGGGTAAAGGCTTGTATCGTGGTTTTCAAAAGAAAAAGGTCTATGGCTCAAAAGGGTTGACTAGGGATATTATCATTGGTAGGCTATGGAAGTGTTCAAGATATCATTCGGATCAAGGAGAGTCTATAATCACATCTCAAGTCACATTACACTTAGGATTTCGCCTAGGCAAACATTCAGGGCAAGTTCTAGACTAGTGGCTCGGGACTTGGACTTGCAATTCAAACTCTCACCACACAAGCTATGGGATTGCTAAAGAGACAGAGTCGGGGGCCCACAACAACCTTAGCTAAGATTTGAGCAAAACAATGGTCCCGAAAAACCACTTGATGATTATCGGCCAACACAAGAGTCTCAAGGTTACTACTTTCACCATCATATACATAACAATTTGTTTTTGACCATAGGATCAAAGGCAAATGTGTTAGGCCTAAGTGAAGCTTTGATTGAGGCACCCTTACCAACTAGCTACTATTTACACAAAAGCAAAAAGAAAACAGACTCAAACCATTAAGAAGGTTGTCATGCCATCCATCATCGGGAAGAGCCACCTAGTTCACACAAAATCCGCCTTTGGAAAGAACCGTGGCATTAAGAAAACCAAAGGCTTATTGCAAAAACTCAAAACAAGAAGCTACGAACATAAAATAAGAAGCTATGAACAGAAAAATGCGGAAAGTAGAATGAATATATACAAGAGGGGATTTAGTCGAATATACATAAGGGAGAATGAATATATACATTAAAACATAACTTTATATACAGACCAAAAGTAAAGAGTACAAAAAGTGCAATAAAATGATAAAATTATATACGTACCAAAAGTTAAAAAAAACATAAAGAAAAGATAATGTCATATATACAGTCATCCAAACAGGGCTACCCCCTCAAATGAAAGCTAGCATTGTCCTCAATGCTAACTAACCAAAGTAAGCACAAGAAAAGAAGGAGAGGAAAAAGAAAATCCCTATTGGCCCTCCATCTGCATAAGGTCCTAAGTCTGGGTCCCTGGGTCCTCGTTCTGCTCGAGAACCTGTGACTGGCTCTCTATATTCTATGTATACACTGGGACCTGGGCCTGTAGTGGAATTTGAGGCTGGCTAGAGGAACCTCCTTGCAGGTCCTCCAACTCTATAACAGATCGTTAGTACGGGGAATCACCCTCTTCCTATTGGGTAGCCTCTCTGTCTCCTGCTCTGGCTGGGGCTGGGCTGCTGGAGCCGGGTCATGCATTAAAAGATCACCTTCAAACCTTACCCTACAAAAAAGTACAACATGTAAGCCTTTGGGATTATTTTGTACACATTTTTAATCAAAACTCAAGTAAGGAGTGTAAAATGAACCATAATCCCTAATTATCACCAACCACTTCTCAAGTTGAGGGCGGTACTCATACTCCCATCGCCCGTACTCTAGAGCAGGTTGTGCAGAAACTTGATATACTGAGGGTATTACCAACCTAGTCAGTTGTAGTTGCTCAGGACCAGGTGGGTCCCATCATGAGTGATGAGGAGTAGAAAAGACTAGAGATATTTAAGAGGCTCAAGCCTCCATCATTCAGTGGTGCTGAGTTAGAGGATGCTCGGGATTTCTTGGATAGATGCCAACAGATTCTTCGCATGACGGGTATTCTGGAGACTAGTGGGGTTTCCTTTACTACTTTTCAGCTGATGGGGGAAACCTTCAGATGGTGGGAGACTCATGAGAGAAGAAGGCCAATCGATGCAGCACCACTTTCATTGCATGAGTTCTCCGTTCTCTTCTTGGAGAAGCTTGTGCCACAAACCCGCAACTACGCAGACAGTTTGAGCAGCTATGTTAGGAAGATATGTCTGTGACCCAGTATGAGATGAGATATTTAGAATTGGCTCGTCACGCAATTTGATTGGTTCCCCTATAGAGGGAGAGGACTAGGAGGTTCATTAATAGCCTCAACTATCAGTTAGGTTGATTCATGACTCAGGAGAATGCACCAGGTGCAAATTTTGACAAGGTAATTGATATTGCTCGATAGCTAGAGATTGTCCGTATTCAGGAGCGTGAGTAGAGGGAGGCTAAAAGGCCCCGTGATTCGGGTAGTTCCAGTGGTGTTCCTTCTGGAAGGCAGCCCTACCACAGCAAGGGTCGTCCTTATAGGCCCGATTAGATGGATCATCCAGTTCATCGTGGCGCATCAGCTAGCCATGGTTCATACAGTGCTCGACCGGGTCAGTCATCTCTCAATGCACTTTCAGCTCACAATTCTTCTCGTGCACCATCAGTTCAGGGTTCATCTACACCAGATTCTTCTTGTAGTTATTCTGGTTCTCGGGGTGCGCACCTTAGTACTTGCCGCCATTTTCAAAGAGGGGTTGTTTGAGTGTGGAGAGTTGGGTAATGTGAAGAGATATTGTCCTTGCCTTTCAGGAGGTCTAGTTCAGTAGAGGAGTCAGGCTGCGACTCCAGCACCAGTTATTTCGCCACCTACCCAACCAGCTCAGAGTGGGGCTCAGGCAGCTAGAGGTCGCCTTAGAGGGGGAGGCCGATCAGGTGGCGGTTAGAATCGATTCTGTCATGACCCCAAAATTTTACCTGTCGTGATGGCACCTATCTCGGTACTAGGCAAGCTGACAACCTCAATAAACCACAATTTTCTTTAAGTTTGAAAATATAATATTTAAAGTCAGTACAAAAATCTCATCATTACTGACATAAAAACACTCCTAAAATCCGGTGTCACTGAGTACATGAGCATTTAAATGATAACATAGTCTTACTGATAAAACACTATTCAGAAATATAGAACGATACAAATAACTAAAAGGAAAGAGAGTCAAGGTCTGCGGACGCCAAGCAGCTACCTCAATAGTCTCCAACAGATAAAGCTCCAAAAAACTAGCAACCTCCATGTCCGGAAGTACCTGGATCTGCACATGAGGTGCAGGGTGTAGTATGATTACAAATGACTTAGCAATTAATAATATTAAATAAAGAACTGAATATAGTGACGAGCTTCATAACTAAGTCCAATTACAATAATTTCCAACATAAGAAGGTAGGCATGCTTTCAAGTTCAACACAAATAGTAATTTCATATCATGTTCGACTGAAACAGAAGATAATATCTTTTAGAAGTTTCCAAAACAGTGACATGTGATAGATGAAGTGCAAGAATAATGAAATCAACGGATCCTCTCAGAGCAACAGCCCCTCAGTCCTCCCATTCACTCCAACCTCACAATCACTATTTCCTCACAATTACTCATTCCTCTCAATTACTCAGCACTCGACACTTGCACTCAGTAGGTACCTGCGCTCACTAGGAGTGTGTACAGACTCTGGAGGGGCCCTTTCAGCCCAAGCACTATATCAAGCCAATCATGGCATAAATCAATGAAACATGCTGCGGTGTGTAGCCCGATCCCATAAAGATCCTCAAAAATCAAGCCCACTGCCTCACTCAGTCTTCTGCAGTCTCTCAAGCTCTCAGAAATCATGAAAATCAGTCCAAACAACAATTATATGTTGTATCAAAAAGGAATATCATAGACTAATATATGATATGCAAGAAAACTGAAATTGAGTACAAATAGAAATTTGAAGGTAATTCAGCATGTAACACGACCTCTGTGGATCCTAACAGTACCAACTGTCATGACCCAAAATTCAACTAGTCGTGATGGCACGTAACCCAACCCGCTAGGTAAGCTAATTAACAAACTATAAAATTTTAATAAAATTTAATAAGAAAATTAATTAAAAGAAAATGTCTGAATCTTATACATTCCCCAATGACTAGTAGTACAAATCATGAGTATCTAAGATTTACAATTTACAAAGATGTTATGAAATAAAGTGCATCATCTGTTTGAAATTTACATGAACAGATCTTTTATAAGTCTAGAGCTACCATGAACAAGAGGTAGCTATAACCGAAATGCAAGTACATCTTCAAATCCAGCTCCTGTCGAACACAACAACATCAGCATCCAACATCTACATGCAAGGTGCAGAAGTGTAGTATGAGTACAACCAACCCCATATACTCAATAAGTAACAAACCTAACCTTAGGTTGAAAGTAGTGACGAGCTTGGACAAGGGTCAGAGTCCAACACCAATAACCAACAATAGTTCAAAATGACATAATGAAGTAATGAAAGAAGTAACTCAGAGATAAAATGCTCAGCTCTTTCACAATTCCGGAAAATAGATCCGCCTTTCAAGTATATCAGTGAAAACCCAAATCTTTTACTGAAATCGCCGAAAATATGAGTAAGTTTGAAATTATAATATTTCCCCAAAAGCTATCCACAGGTAATGTTTCATTTTCAAATGGCATGAGGAAAATACATCTCTATGCCTATATGTTAATATGTGTGAGAAGTCATGAATGACGTGATGCCGTACAATATGAGGAAAAATGTATCTCTATGCCTGCATGTCATGTGTGCATGTCAATGCAATGTATCTCAGAGATAAACTCATGTACTCACACTCTCAAAGTACTCAATCTCACTGTCTCACATTTTCCACTCGCTATGCTCAATACTCAGCAGATTCAGTCACTCAACACTATACAATACCTGTTGCGACTATTCCACCCCATAGTTCCGTAGGTAAGAGTACGTCTTAAGTCAATTGATGTAAGCTCACAAATGAGATCATCTTTGAAAGCACATAAAGTAATTTATCATGGAACCTCAGATGTTACATATATTGAAGATCATGAACAATAAGTGCAAAGAGGGTTGGAAGGTTTAGAAGCTAAGGAATTGAAAATAATAATGTTTCGTCGAAAGTCGACAAGTTTGAAATGTTATAACATGTACTTTTGGGGTGAGACTAGGGTTCTTAACATAATAAGGAGGTTATGTTATAATTTATGTTAGTCGTATGATAGTCTTTTTTTATGTTTTGAAGTCAAGCGAGTTGTGGAACAAAAGTAGACGAAAGTCATCACAAGTTGCATTCATAAGTTTTACTAAAATTTTAGGTCAAATGTAACTGTGGTTCTTCCAATATACTTAAAGTTATTGGGTATTCCACCCATCAAATTGAAGCTCTATCAATCTATTTTCTAACTCATTAAACCTTTTGCCAATACGACATCGGAGTATAGAGATATATGCATTTTTTGCAAGACTGTACAGGCTGCTAGGTGACAAGTAGGTGTGTCACCTACTTGGTTAAATGAGAGCCCAAAAGAGGCTATTTCGGGTCATCCAAAGAGCCCATTTAAGGGCTTATCACCTGAAATATAAACCTCATTATATATCACAAATAACTAGACCTAAACCCTTGCAAACTTCCTCCCAAAAATTACGCACAAACCCTAATTGATTTTCTCTCCCTTTCAAGTTCTAATTGGAGGTAAAACCTAGAGTTTGAAGAACCTAGATAGGAGCTGAGTTATCCAACAAATAAGGTATGTTTACTGCTATTTTTCATCCATTTTTTCTGCTGTAAATTCATGGTAAGTCGTTATATAGTTGTAAGAACTCACGGGATGGTGATCGGAAGCCGTGAGTTCGAGTTATTCACTTGTAGCGGACTGTTTTGTGTTGCTGTTGGGCTGCGTGTTTTACTACTATTTTCTAGAGTTTTGGAGGAGGAAGCATGTGGAGAAACACCACATAAATGCAGGGTGGAGGGTTGGTCGTTCGTTGTAACAATTTTGGGCTGTTTGACACTACTACGGTGGTTGTTTTGTGTATGAAGAGATTGGGGTGTATTGGGCTGTTTTGTAGTATTTTGTGGTATATAAGGTTGGAAAATAATGTCTATATATTGATACTGTTGTGTTCTTGTGTCGTTGGTGTTATCTTGAATTTGGAAAAAGTAAGGATTATAGGGGAGATGTTGCCCGTTTTTATACAAAATAAGCTTGTCATTCGTTGTGCGATAGTTGTACCTTTCGTAACTTAAGGATAGTATTATTGTCGTTGTTGTTGATTAAGGTGAGAAGAGGCAAGTTCAACTTGGTGATTTGAAAGATTGTGATAAGATATGTTGAGGCTAAACCTTTCCTTCATTTTGGCATGATCCAGTAACTACATGTGTTTGATAACGAGACATAAAGAGAAGTTCATATTCCTGAATTTATGTATGTTTTCCTAGTCTTATAAGTTACAACATTCTCCCTTATCGGAGCTTTATATTCAGTTTAGTTTTGTCTTCTCTTAGCCAAGAGAGCAGAGAGTCTATATACATATATTATAGTATTCTCACTACCATCGAGCTATAATCGATGGGCAGGACCCTATTGGGCAACCTCTGATCAAACGGTGAGTTATATACCGAGCCTACTGCGGTCAAGTGCCTATGAGCGAACCCAAAATGGCCGAGATGCAGAGCCTAGTGTGGTCGAGCGCCTATGAGTGAGCCTACTACGGCAGAGCAGTTACACATGCCGAGCCTTATAAGGTCGGACAACTATTTTATTTACTATATTGAGAGAGTTGAGTCAGTACCATCAGGTAAGCATATCATCAAATTATCTTTGACTCCCAGTTATCTTCAGTTATTATATTATCAGTTCAGTTTCATCTTTAAGTTATTCTGTTGCCTTACATACTCAGTACATTATATCATACTGACGACCCTTTTGCCGGGGACGCTGCATTTCATGGTTGTAGGTCCTCATTGACAGTTGGACAGACCCTCCCCGCAGACAGAGTCAAACATCAGCTTGGTTGGTAAGCTCCATTTCCTCGGAGTTACCAGGTCTAGACCTTGGAGTCCATTTTATATATATAAATTTGATAGGTAGGTCGAGGCCCTATCCTGACCATGGTACCGTTCAGTTATCTCTAGAGGCTTGTAGACGAGTCCTGTATGGTTTATATATCAGTAGATATTCATGGCGGCCTCGTCAGCCTCCACAGTTATATATATATATATATATATATATATATATGAGCTTTTGGATATGTTTACCCCTCAGATAAGAGAGATGATATTTTCATATGATTTAGAATATGGTCTCATCGGCCTAAGTTGAGGGTTACCCCTCCAGAGTTTACAGTTATAGAGTGGTACGCTCGAGCCGAGTATGGCACCGAGTGTCGGCCATGCCTCATCAGATTCGAGGCGTGCAACCCAATCCACATATAGCTATAATGCCCGTTGCTGCATAAAATCCGATCCACATATAGATAGCCATAAGGCCTGTTGCGGCGTGCAACCCGATCCATATATATATAGTCATAAGGCTTGTTATGGCGTGTAACCCGATCTATATATATATATCCATAAGGCCCGTTGGGGTGTGCAACCCGATCCACATATATATACGCTTACTAGGGGTGTGTACACACTCTGGAGGGGCTCCTTCACCCCAAGCGCCATAACAAGCCAATCATGACATAAATTAATAAAATATGTTGCGGCGTGCAACCCGCTCGAATCATAAACCAATAAAACATGTTGCAGCGTGCAGCCTAATTCTATAATATCACTCAAACTCAGGCCCTCGACCTTACTCAGTCATCAATCTCTCCAGTCTCTCGGGCTCACAATGCCATGAAACTAGCCTAAAATGATGATATAATGTGTCAATTAATAGTAACAGAGAATGAGATATGATATGAAATGAATGAACATGACTGAGTAAGAAATTACAATTTAAACAAATAATTCAACAGCAGTATGACCTCAGTGGGTCCCAACAAAATAAGCATGTATCCTAGACATCATTTCTAACAGGGATCACATCTTAATAGCTCAAGTACGTAGAGATTCATGTTCAACATTTAAAACTCAAACAGTAATTTCATATCAAGTTCGGCTGAAACAGAAGATAATATCTTTCAAAAGTTTCCAAAACAGTGACATGTGCCAGCTGAAATGCAACAATAATGAAATCAATATCCTCTCATAGCAACAGTCCCTCAATCCTCCCATTCACTCCAACCTCACAATCATTCTTTCCTCACAATCACTTTTCCCTATCAATCACTCTGCATTCGGCACTCGCACTCAGTAGGTACCTGCGCTCACTAGGGGTATGTACAGACTCTGGAGGGGCTCCTTTGGAGGGGCTCCTTCAGCCCAAGCGCTATATCAAGCCAATCATGGCATAAATCAATGAAACATGTTGTAGCGTGTAGCACGATCCCATAAATATCCTAAAAATCAGGCCCTTGGCCTCACTCAATCATCAACCTATCTAGTCTCTCAAGCTCTCAAAAATCATGAAAATCAGTCCAAACAGCAATGATATGATGTATCAACAAGGAATAACATAGACTAAGATATGATATGCAAGAAAACTAAAACTGAGTACAAACAAAAATTTGAAGGTATTTCAACATGTAACACGGCCTCTGTCGGCCCTAACAGTACCAACTGTCATGACCCAAAATCCAACTAGTCGTGATGGCACCTAACCCAACCCGCTAGGTAAGCCAATTAACAACTATACAATTCTAATAAAATTTAATAAGAAAATTAATTAAAAGAAAATGTCTAAATCTTATACATTCCCCAATGACTGGTAGTACAAATCATGGACGTCTAAGATTTAGAATTTACAAAGATGTTATGAAATAAAGTACATCATCTATTTGAAATATACATGAACAGATCTTTTATAAGTCTAGAGCTACTATGAACAAGAGGTAGTTATAACCGGAACACATGTACATCTTCAAATCCAGCTCCGATTAAACACAACAATATCAACATCCAACATCTGCACACAAGGTGCTGAAGTGTAGTATGAGTACAACCGACCCCATGTACTCAATAAGTAACAAACCTAACCTTAGGTTGAAAGTAGTGACGAGCTTGGACAAGGGTCAGAGTCCAACACAAATAGCCAACAACAGTTCATAATGACATAATGAAGTAATGAAAGAAGTAACTCAGAGATAAAATGCTCAGCTCTTTCACAGTTCTAGAGAAAAGATTCGCCTTCCAAGTATTTTAGTGAAAACCCAAATCTTTTACTGAAATTGTCGAAAATATGAGTAAGTTTGAAAATGTTTCCCCAAAAATCTTTTCACAGATAAATGTTTCATTTTCAAATGGCATGAGAAACATACATCTCTATGCCTATATGTTTAATATATGTGGGAAGTCATGAATGACGTGATGACGTACAACATGAGGAAAAATGCATCTTTATGTTTGTATGCCATGTGTGCATATCAATGCAATGTATATCAGAGATGAACTCATGTACTCATACTCTCAAAGTACTCAATTTCATTGTCCCACACGTTTTACTCACTATGCTTAATACTCGGCAGATTCAGTTACTCAGCACTATACAACCTACTGCGGCGTGCAACCCAATCCACATACAGCCACAAGGCCCGTTGCGGCATGCAAACTGATCCACATATAGATAGCCATAAGGCCTGTTGCAGCGTGCAGCCCGATCCACATATATATAACATAAGGCCTATTGCGGTGTGCAACCCGATCTATATATATATAGCCATAAGTCCTGTTGCGGTGTGCAACCCGGTCCATACACACACACACACACACACACACACACACACACACACACACACACACATATATATATATATATATATATATATATATACGTTCACTAGGGGTGTGTACAGACTTCGGAGGAGCTCCTTCAGCCCAAGCGCTATAACAAGCTAATCATGGCATAAATCAGTAAAACATGATGCGGCGTGCAGCCCACTCCAATCATAAACTAATAAAATATGTTGCGGCGTGCAACCCGATCCCATAATATCACTCACACTCTGTCCCTCGACCTTACTCAGTCATCAATCTCTCTAGTCTCTAAGGCTCACAATGCCATGAAACTAGCCCAAAATGATTATATGATATGTCAATAAATAGCAACAGAGACTAAGATATGATATGAAAGAATGATCATGACTGAGTATGAAATTACAATTTAAACAAATAATTCAACAGCAATATGACCTCAGTGGGTCCCAATAGAATAAGCATGTAACCTAAACATAGTTTCTAATATGGGTCACATCTCAATAGCTCAAGTACGTAGAGATTTCATGGTTACAGATAAGATCAGGTAACTACACAGTACCATAGGAATAACGGAGTCACGATTCACATGGTGCACACCCACACACCCGTCACTAGCATGTGCTTCACCTCAATACCAAACACATAACACGTAATTTGGGGTTTCATACCCTTAGTACCAAGTGTAGAAGTGTTACTTACCTCGAACAAGCCAAATCTAATACCCAACAAGCCCAATAATGCTCCAAAAATGCCATCCCGCGCGTACCAACCTCTGAATGGCTCGAAACTAGCCAAAAGCAACTCAAATACATCAAATAATGCCAAAGGAAACAAACCTAATCGATAAAGGTTGAATTTTTAATAAAAATTCCAAAAATCGACCAAAAAGTCAAACCCAGGCTCGCACCTCGGAACCCGACAAAACTCACAAAATCCGACAACCTATTCAGTTGTGAGTCTAACCATACTAGTTTCACCCAAATAGGACTCCGAATCGATGTTCAAAACTCAAAAATTCACTCTAAAAAACTTTGGACAAAACCCCCAATTTTTTCTTTAAAATTCATAACCAATTACCAAAAATGAAGATAGATTC
Source organism: Nicotiana sylvestris (assembly GCF_000393655.2). NCBI lineage: Eukaryota > Viridiplantae > Streptophyta > Magnoliopsida > Solanales > Solanaceae > Nicotiana > Nicotiana sylvestris. The sequence goes on from NC_091063.1 coordinate 169,072,919, forward strand.
ATGAAATATAATCAAAACTGAGTAGAGAATACTTACTTCAATTCATATGGTGAAAATCACCCCAAATATTGCTCAAATCCGAGCTCCCCAACTCAAAATATGCCAAATGAACAAATTCTCGATATTAAATATTTTTGCCCAGCTATTCTACCTCGTTTTGTGTGTCAAACAATCCTAAAACTCGCTTTTGATGCCTCCAATGGATTCCTTATAAAATTTTAGTCAAGTTAAGCTTTTGAATCACTCCATTTGGCCCTATAATGAAGGAGATATGTTGGTTTCAATATTTGGAAATAGTGTAGATTTTTAAATACGAAGTCAGTGGCAAATTTGTAATTAATCTGGAAAAAAAAATCTGTCAACCAAATTCTTAGTAAAATAACCATAAACTCCTCATACAATGTCCAAATTTGACGATTCTTTTTTATATGGATCTGTAATTACGATGTGGATCTAATGCTTCAATAAAAATAAAAATTGGAGTTTATTTGTTTAATGTGGTACCTTTTATGCTAGAAGAAACGATGTCGAAATATAAGAAAAACGAGCGCAACACAACCCAAACCTATCCAAAACTCACTCGAGCCCCTCGAGACCCCGTACGAACATACCAATAAGTCCCATAACATAACATGGACCTACGCGAGGCCTCAAATTACACATAATAATATCGAACGATGAAATGCACCTCAAATCAAACTTAATGATCTTTCGAACTTTCAACTTTTAAGAACCTGCACCGAAACATATCAAATCAACTCGAAATGAACTTAAATTTTTCACACAATTCATTTACATAATATGGAGCTACTCGTGCTCCCAAACTATTGAGAGAAGTGCAAATGCTCAAAACGACCGGTCATTACACCAACACATAGCCTAAACATGATTTCTAATATGATTTGCAGTCAAATTTCTAATACACATGGAGAGCATATAGCTAACAACAAGTTATTTAACTTTACAGTTTTCATGGAATAGACCGAGTCACAATTCCTACGGTGCACACCCATAAGGCCATCACCTAGTATGTGTGTCACCTCAAAACCAATCACATATCACAATATCCGGGGTTTCATACCATCAGGACCAAATTTAGAACCGTTACTTGCCATAAACTGTGTAATTCTTTATTCTGCTATGCCTCCGCCTCGCCAATCGTCCTCTGAATGCTTTGAATCTATTCACAATTAATTCAATTCAGTCAATACAAAATTATGAGAATTAATTCCATACGAAAATTCTACATTTTCCAATAAAAATCCGAAATTCAACCCAAAATTCGACAGTGGAGCCCACGTCTCGGAACCCAACAAAAGTTACAAAATATGAACGCCCATCCAACCACAAGTCCAACCATACAAATTTCACCAAATTCTAATATCAACTTGACCCTCAAATCTTCAATTAAATTCTTTGAAGATTTCTACAATTTGCAACCCAATCTTTACCGATTTGAACTCAACAATCTTCCCACAAACCTTATTGGTACAAGCATGTATAAATAATACTCTCATACCCAAGAATCATACTCCAATCACCCATCTTTATCCAAACCCAAAATTGAAGACTAGGGTTAGAACCTTACCTCTTTGGTGAAGATCTTGTGATATTTCCTTGTTGGATTGAAAGCTTGAACAAGATCTTGATGAACAAAGAACTTGAGATTCTTCCTCTCTCTAGACCACTCTCCCTTCTCTCTAAAAGTATCAGATTTTTGCTCTAAAATGAGCTTCAAGGGCTATATATTAAAGTTGGAACGGGTTATAAAAATTAGAAAATGGACTCTTCGAACTCAGGTCTGCAATCGTAGAGTGGACCTTAGATCTGCACTGCAGCCCGCAAAATGGACCGCAAAATTGATCTCCAAAAACCAGGTTGTTTCGGGTTGGGTCTGCGGCAGGTTTACGACCCGCAGCCCTGTTCTGCGGTCGCATAATGCACCGCAGAACTTCCCTCCGGAAATCTCCAAATTGATTCTGTGATAGGTTTTGCGGTCTGTGAAATGATTTTGCAGTCGCAGAATTGACCGCATAATGGTCCTCAAACTTGGCTCGTTTCTGCTTCACTCTGCAGCACTTATGTGGTTCGCATAATGAATCTGCGATCGTAAACTCGACCGCGAAACCTCTTCGGCCAAAAATTTTCATTAACAATTTAGTGCATTATTAAACCCAAAAAGTCTGAGCCGCAGCTCTCTTTATACAACCTTTGTACTAATTAATCTATCTCGGCACCACAAAACCTTAATTTCATTAGCAAAATTTTTTGGGGTCATTTACACATAATTCAACATCCTGTCAATCTTTTCAACTTAAGTTTTAAACCTTGGAACTAAGTGTTCAAATTCATTCTGAAACCTTCCCAACAAGTCACATAATAACAGTAAAGCAAAAAATGAGTCGTAAATGGGGAAACGGGGCTGAAATGCTCAATACGACCGGCCGGGTCATTCAATATTCTATGTTATTCCTACTAGACCAGAGGTCGTTACTTGAGACATAGTGATAACATGTATTGTCTCAGTATGCCACAGGGATACTTTTATATTATTTGACCCTTGTTCCACTTATTCATATGTGTCGTCAAATTTTACTCATTGTCTGGATATGCCCCGCGAGTCCTTAGTTTCATCTATTCATATATCTACGCCGGTGAGCGATATTATTATTGTGGACCGTGTGTATCGGTCGTGTGTGATAACTATTGGGGGATTAGAGACTAGAGTTGATCTTTTATTGCTTAGTATGGTTGATTTCGATGTGATTTTGGGTATGGATTGGTTGTCTTCATGTCATGCTATTTTGGATTGTCACGTTAAGACCGTGACATTGGCGATGCCGGGGTTGTCAAGGGTTGAGTGGAGAGGTTCTCTAGATTATGTTCCCAGCAGGGTGATCTCTTATTTGAGGGCCTAACGGATGGTTGGGAAGGGATATCTGTCATATTTAGCTTTTATGAGAGATATTGATGCTGATACTACTACTATTGATTCTGCTCCGGTGGTACGAGACTATTCGGATGTGCTTCCTGTAGATATGTCGGGCATGCCACCTGATAGGGATATCAATTTTGGTATTGACTTGGTGTCGGGCACTCAACCCATTTCTGTTCTACCGTATTATTTAAAACCAACAGAGTTGAAGGAATTGAAAGAACAACTTCAGGAACTTCTTGATAAGTGGTTCATTAGGCCTAGTGTGTCGCATTGGGGCGCACCGATTCTATTTGTTAAGAAGAAGGATGGTATTATATGTATGTGCATCAATTATAGGCAGTTGCATAAAGTTACAATCAAGAACAAATATCCTTTGTCGCGGATTGATGATTTATTTGACCAGTTTCAAGGATCAAGGGCATTCTCTAAGATTGATTTGAGGTCTGGGTATCACCAGTTGAAGATTTGGGACTTGGATATTCTGGAAACAGCATTCAGGATGCTATGGTCATTATGAGTTCCTTGTGATGTCTTTTGGGCTGACCATGCCCCAGAACCATTCATGCATCTGATGAACAATGTATTTTAGCCATATTTTGATTGGTTTGTCATAGAATTCACCGATGACATCCTGATGTACTCACATAGCTAGGAGGAGAATGCCCATCATTTGAGGATTGTACTACAGAGGTTGAGGGAGGAGAAGCTTTATGACAAGTTCTCCCAAGTGTGAGTTTTGGCTTAATTCAGTGGTATTCTTGGGGCACATAGTGTTCAGTAAGGGGAGTAAGGTGGATCCAAAGAAGATAGAGGCAGTTTAAAGTTGGCCCAGACCGTCTCTAGCTACGGAGATTCGAAGTTTTCTTGGTTTGTCCAGTTATTATCGTCACTCTATGGAGGGTTTCTCGTTCGTTGCAGCACCTTTGACCAGATTGACCTAGAAGGGTGCTCTATTCAAGTGGTCGGATAAGTGTGAGGAGAGCTTTCAGAAGCTCAAACTACCTTGACCATATCTTCAGTTCTAGTTTTGCCTTCAGCGTCAGGCTCTTATATAGTGTATCATGATGCTTCTCGGGTTGGTATTGGCTATGTCTTGATGTAGGAGGCTAGAGTGATTGCATATGCTTCACGCCAGTTGAAGTCCCATGAGAATAACTACCATCTCCATGATTTGGAGCTGGCATTCATTGTTCATGCATTGAAGATTTTGAGGCATTATCATCACGGTGTCTCTTGCGAGGTATTTACAGATTATCGGAGTCTCTAGCACTTGTTTAAATAAAAGGATCTAAATTTGAGGCAGCGGGGATGGTTGGAGTTTCTAAAGGACTATGATATCACCATTCTTTATTATCCTGGGAAGGCCAATATGGTAGCCGATGCCTTGAGTAGAAAGGCGGTGAGCATGGGTAGCCTTGCTTTTATTCCTGTTGGTGAGAGACGACTTGCATTAGATGTTCAGGCCTTAGCCAACTAGTTTGTGATATTAGATTTTTCGGAACAAAACCATGTTCTAGCTGTGTGGTTTCTCAGTCTTCCTTATATGATCGTATCAGAGAGCACTAGTATGATGATCCTCATTTTCTTGTCCTTAGGGACACAGTTGAGCACGATGATGCCAAGGATGGTTGGAGTTTCTAAAGGACTATGATATCACCATTCTTTATTATCCTGGGAAGGCCAATATGGTAGCCGATGCCTTGAGTAGAAAGGCGGTGAGCATGGGTAGCCTTGCTTTTATTCCTGTTGGTGAGAGACAGCTTGCATTAGATGTTCAGGCCTTAGCCAACCAGTTTGTGATATTAGATTTTTCGGAACAAAACCATGTTCTAGCTGTGTGGTTTCTCAGTCTTCCTTATATGATCGTATCAGAGAGCACTAGTATGATGATCCTCATTTTCTTGTCCTTAGGGACACAGTTGAGCACGATGATGCCAAGGATGTTACTATTGGAGATGATGGGGTGTTGAGGATGTATGGTCAGATCTGTGTACCCAATGTAGATGGGCTGCGTGAGTTGATTCTTGAGGAGGCCTACAGTTCGCGGTATTTCATTCATCCAGGTGCCGCAAAGATATACCAAGACTTGAGGCAGTACTATTGGTGGAGAAAAATAAAGAGAAATATAGTGAGGTTTAGAGCTTGGTGCCTAAACTGTCAGCAGGTCAAGTACGAGTATCAAAGACTGGGCGAACTGCTTTAGAGGCTTGAGATTCCGGAGTGGAAATGGGAGCATATCACCATGGACTTCGTAGTTGGGCTCCCAAGAACTTCGAGGAAGTTTGATTCCATTTGGGTGATTATAGATAGGTTGACCAAGTCCATGCACTTCATTCTAGTCGGGACTACTTATTCTTCAGAGCGGTTGGCGGAGATCTATATTCGCGAGATTGTTCTCCTTCACGGTGTGCCAGTGTCCATCATTATAGATTGGGGCATGCAGTTGCATCACAAATTTGGAGAGCAGTGCAGCGAGAGTTAGGCACACAGGTTGAGTTGAGCACAACATTTCACTCTTAGATGGACGGACAGTCCGAACACACTATTCAGATATTGGAAGATATGCTACATGCTTATGTTATAGATTTGGGGGGTTCTTGGGATCAGTTTTTGCCACTTGCGGAGTTTGCCTACAACAAAAGCTACCAATCAAGCATTCAGAGGCTCCATATGAGGCTTTGTATGGGATACGGTATTGGTCTCCGGTGGGTTGGTTTGAGCCGGGTGAGGCTAGGCTTTTGGGTACTGACTTAGTTCAGGATGCTTTGGACAAGGTCAGGTTGATTCAGGATCGGCTTCGCACGGCACAATCTAAATATAAAAGTTACGCCAATCAGAAGGTCGTGATGTTGCTTACATGGTGGGGGAGAAGGTATTACTTAGAGTTTCGCCTATAAAGGGTGTTACGAGGTTCGGGAAGAAGGGAAAATTGAGCCCTATGTATATTGGCCCTTTTTAGGTGCTTGAGAGGATTGAAGAGGTGGATTGTAAGCTTGCATTGGCACCTAATCTATCGAGTGTATATCTTTTGTTTCATGTATCCATGCTCCGAAAGTATGTTGGTGATCCGTCTCATGTTTTGGACTTTAGAACGGTTCAGTTGGATGATGATTTGACTTATGATATGGAGCCCGTGGCCATTTTGGATCGGCAGGTTTGAAAGTTGAGGTCAAAGAACATAGCTTCAGTGAAAGTGCAGTGGAGGGGCCAGCCAATCGGGGAGGCTACTTGGGAGACCAAGCAGGATATGCGGAGCAAATATCCATGCCTATTTGAGACTCCAGGTATGATTCTATACCCGTTCAAAGATGAACGTTTTTTTAATAAGGGAGAATGTAACGACCCGGCCAGTCGTTTTGAGTATTATAGTACATTTCCCCATTTACTGCTTTTTCTATTCTCAATATTGTTATGTGACTTGCCGAGGTAGTTGGTTTGGTTCCGGAGATATTTTGGAATGAATTGGGACAGGAGGCTTAAGTTAAAAGAGTTGAGCGGATGTTGACTTATGTGTTAATGCCTCCAAAATGAAATTTTGATGGTTTTGATAGCTCCGTATGGTGATTTTGGACTTAGGAGTGAGTCTGGATATTTATTTGGAAGTCCGTAGTTGATTTTGGCTTGAAATGACGAAAGTTGGAAAATTAAAAGTTTTGGAGATTTAGAAGTTTGACCGAGAGTTGACTTTGTGGTTATCAGGCTCAGATTTTGGTTCTAGAAATTGGAATAGGTCCGTTATGTTATTTATGACTTGTGTGAAAAATTTGAGGTCAATCGGAATTAATTTGATAAGCTTCGCCATCGATCGTAGAAGTTGGAATTTGTTAGTTTTCATTAGTGTTGAATTGAGGTGCGATTTACGTTTTTGTTGTTGTTTAATGTGATTTGAGGCATTGACTAAGTTCGTATCGTGTTTTGGGATGTGTTGGTATATTTGGATGAGGCTCCGGGGGCCTCAACTGTGTTTCGGGTGAGTTTTGAACAAGTTTGGGCATATCGGCACTTTGATGATGTTCTGGAGCAGTTGAAGTGCGGAGGGTGCATTTTTGGAGTGCTGAGGCAAAGCCCATGTGCGAACACAATCTCCAAAATGCGGAGGCAATGGAAAATGTGCGGACCATAGTGGAAAAAATGCGGACCAAAAGTTATGCTCAATTTACTGAAGCCTGGTAGTGCAGCTACTGTTGAAGTGCGACTGCAAAATTTGGATCATGTAACGACCCGACCGGTCGTTTTGAGCTTCGGCGCGTCATTCAGCAGTTTGAGGCCATGAGCGGCTTCATCTCAGGTATATTGACTTGTGTGTATGGTCAGAATTAAAATTCATGAAGTTTGGAGTCAAATCTAAATGGAAATTCTCATTTTGAAAGCTTAAAATTGAAGAAATGAACTAGGATTGGAATTTTGAGTAAACGACCTCGGAATTGGGATCCGAAGGTTCCAGCAGGTTCGTATGATGATTTCGGACTTGGGAGTATGCCCGGATCGGGTTTTGGATAACCCGGGAGCATTTTGACGCCTATTGTGGAAGATAACATTTTAGAAGAAATTGCATCAGTTTGGTTTAAAATGCATTTCAGTGTTATTGATGTCCGTTTGGGATTCTAAGACTGGGAGTAGCTCCGTATGGTGATTCTAGATTTGGGAGCACGATCGGAAGTGAATTCGGAGGTCCGTAGGTCATTTTGGAGTCGTTCGGCTAAAGATGGAAAATTGAAGGTTTTTGAGAAAATTTGGCCGGAAGTGGAAATTTTGATATCGGATTCGAAATGCGAATTTTATGGTTTGGATAGCTTCGTTAGGTTATTTGGGACTTAGGAGTGTGTCCGGAATATCTTTGTGTTGAAATATATGAATTATGGGAAAAATTTGGAAAATTTTGATATTTAATATTGTTAAAGTTGACTTTGGTAAACGGACTCGGACCCGTGATTTTTCGGTCTCGAAAGGTCCATAGAAAAATATGGGAGTTGAACGTGTTTCCGGAATCGAATTCTGAGGTCCCAGGCCCGAGAAATGAATTTTTTCGTGAAATTGTTTTCTGAAAATATTTAAGGAAAATGAAAATGAAATTGATCAGCAAGTAATGGTATCGGGCTCGTATTTTGGTTCCGACGCCTGGTACAGGTCATATATGTTGGTTAAGTGCTTCCTGTAAAGTTTATTTACAAACGGAAGTTGTTTGACGGGTTTCGGCCTTAAATTGGAAAATTTAAAAGTTTATGAAATTTGAAAGAATTCTTGGATTTAAGGCTCAAATCATTGATTTTGATGTTATTTTGGCGATTTGATCGCTCGAGCAAGTTCGTGTGATGTTTTAGAGTCAGTGTTCATATTTGGTTTGGAGCCCCGAGGGCTCGGGAGTGTTTCGGAGGTGTCTCGGAGTGATTTCGGACTTGGGAAAAATTGCAGAAAATTCTGCTGGGCCCAGAAAATTTTAGGTGCGAGTAGTCCAGTTTGGAAGCTCATATCTTGTAATCTATAAGAAATCAAAAAAAGTACAAAACACAAAAGTTGTAGCCCATACATTCTAGTTTTAGGAAAGTTAAACCATTTGCGATTTGGATATCATCGCAGAAAGTTACGATGGATCGAAAAGGGCTGCTGGAGCAATTTCGGCAGAATTTACGATGCATTTTAGAAGCTCATATCTCGGGATATATAAAGAGTTATATGGTTTACAACCTATCAAATTAAAGAGCTTTGAGTCTAGTTTCTAAATCTTCAAACCGTTTGTCATTTGGATATTTATACAAGACGTTATGGGTGTTTAAACAGAAGGTGTCCGACAAGGAACAATTTTAATAGGATGTACAACTTGTATAGCACAAGTGCAAGGTACAACTCGACGAAGCACAGGCAGATTCTTTTATACACGGATTTAGCTCACTTTTCTTCATTTCTTCAAAGTATGGACGATTTTTGGGGAGCTTCAAGAGGGGATTTTCATCATCAATGTGAAGGTAAGTTATCCCCACCTATTTTGAGTTAAGTACATCAATTATGTATGGATTTGAGCATGAAAATTGTAGAAAAATTGAGGATTTAGGCCTAGGGATTTGAAAATAAGATTTGGTGATTTGAGGGGTCAAATGAACTCCGATTTTGGTAAATTTTATATGTACGGACTCGTGGCGAGACGAGGAATCCGGTGATGTGACTTTCGTAATTTTTCGAGAAGTGGGACCGGGGCCTGGGTTTTGCAAATTTCGTGATTTTTGATATTTTTCGAGTCTTTTCGATTGGGTTATATTGCCTTAGCCTATTGTAATATATTCCTTGTGGTTTTGGCAAGATTCGACGCGCGAGGAGGTCGATTCGAAAGGAAAGGGCATCGCGGAGTAGACTTTTGGCCATCTTGAGGTGAGTAATAGATGTAAATGTTGTTCTGAGGGTTTGAAACCCCGGACTTTCACATCGTAACGCTATATTGAGGCGTGACACGCACTCCATGGAGAGTGCAGGGTCGGATACTATTGGGGATTGTGACTTGGTCCATCCCGTGTGATGTTTATACTATACTGGTGATTGATACACATACTTCATTGATATTACTGGGCTTGATGCCATGTTTGGGGCCTTGTGCCGATTTGTAAAATCCTTCGAGGATTGATATTACTGCTTAGCATGATTTGCATATCATTTAATTTCAGTCCAAGGTTTTAAATGTTGTTTTGCAAACTCAGCCATAATTCTAAGTGTTGAAAACTTAAATGATATTTTTAAATGTATTCCGGGCTGGGAACTTCTGTTTTGTAAATGCCCAAGGGGCTTATTATATTATTTTCTGGACTGATTATAAAGTGACTTGAAACAGTGGTAACAATGACACTGTGTGATATACTTGAAACAGTGGTAACAATGACACTGTGTGATATACTTGAAACAGTGGTAACAATGACACTGTGTGATATACTTGAAACAGTGGTAACAATGACACTGTGTGATATACTTGAAATAGTGGTAACAATGACACTGGATGATATACTTGAACAGTGGTAACAATGGCACTGTATGATATAAATTGGTCAGGTAACAATGGCTGACCGGTCAGGTAACAATGACTGACCAAGATATTGCGCTTGGGCTGTAGGAGCCCCTCCGGAGTCTGTACACACCCCCAGTGAGCGCCGTCGACGATAAATAAATATGGATGGCTCGGGCTGCACGCCGCAGTGGGTACTGGAATGTACCATCATATGCATTGCATTGCATTCATGTATTTGTATTTATACTGGTGTTTAGCTGCTCAGTTCCATATGTTGCTGTATATTCGGATTGTAGCTTACTTTGTGTATTTACTGGATTTTCTTATCTTCGGACTGTAGTTACTTTTATTACTCACTGGGTCGGAGTACTCACTTTACTCCCTGCACCTTGTGTGCAGATCCAGGGCAGTCTCAGGCTCAGTAGATCCAGTTGATCAGCAGATCCAGCCTCTGGGAGTATCGAGGTAGCTGCACGGCGTTCGCAGCCATTGATCTTCTCCCTCCTATCCTATCTCTTTATTTCCGCATTATCGGACTTTGGATATACCGTGTATTAGGATGATATTCTGTATTCTAGAGGCTCAGATTCGTGACACCGGGTCCTAGTGAGATTATATTGTGTATTTTGTTAAAATCTTCAGTACTTTAATCTTGCTTAATTGATATTTCTTTCCGCTATTTTTGATAAATTGGGTTAAGTGTTGAATAATGGTCGGGCTTGCCTAGTAGTGTGTTGGGCGCCATCACGACCGGAATTTGAGTCGCGACATATCACGGCCGCAGTACTTGGAAGTGCGGACCACACAAGAAAATGTGCAGTCAACACTTTGGGAGATCAGATGTGGTACCACATAAATTGGGGTTTTATCTCATTTTTTGTTTTTGGATCTAGTGAGGTCAGTATGTGGTGATTTTTCGTGGGGTTTTCAAGGAATTCATCGAGGTTAGTGATTTTAACTAGGTTTTGACTATATTTCATGAATCTATTCTTATTTCCATCATTTAATTTGCCAGCGAGTTGGAAATTTGGGGGAAAATTGAGAAAACTTTATAGGCTTTAATTTAAGGATTTGAAGGTTGAGTTGTGATCGGATTTGAGTAATTTTGGTGTAGTTGGACTCGTGGTTGAATGGGTATTTGGACTTTATAACTTTTGTCGGATTACGAGGTTTGGGATCCGGGGTTGACTTTTGAGTTGACTTTTTGACTCTGATTTAGAATTTAACATTTTTATATGGAATTGATTCCTAAAACTTGCATTGAGTATATTGAATTGTTTGTGGCTAGATTCGAGGCGTTTGGAGACCGAATCGCTTGGAAAAAGCTTATTGGAATAGAGAATTTACACGGTTTGAGGTAAGTAACACTTTTAAAGTTGGTTATGAGGGTATAAATCCCCAAATTACGTGTTATGTGATTGGTTTGGAGGTGACACACATGCTAGGTGACGGGCGTGTGGGCGTGCACCGTAGAAATTGTGACTTAATTGATTCCATGGAGTTGTGTAGTCATATAATCTTGTCATTTTCATATATGCTCCATGTGTTAGAGAAATTAAGCTGAGACTCATGTTGAAATCATGCTTAGGCTATATGCCGATATTATTGGGACCCACAAAGGTCGTGTTGCTATTAAATTACTTGTTTAATTTACAATTATGTGCTCAGTCACATCTATCATTTGCATATTATATCTCAGTCACTGTTTCTATTTATTGATACATCATATCATCATGTCGGGTTGATTATCATGACATTACAAGCCCGAGAGACTTGAGAGATTGATGACTAAGTGAGGTCGAGGGCCTGATTGTGAATGATATTTATGGGATCGGGTTGCATGTCGTATCATGTTTTATTGATTTATTCCTGGATTTGGCTTATTATAGTGCTTGGGCTGGATCTGTCCCTCCAAAGTCTATACACATGCAGTGAGCGCAGTTGCTATTTATATTTTGGGCTGGATCAGCCCTAAACAGTACTGAGTGATTGAGTGTGATGAGTGAGAAATGAGGCTGTCATATTGAGTACTTTGAGAGTGTGAGTATGCGAGGCTTTCAACGTGTTGTATCACATATGGCATGCACATTAGCATGTAGATTTAGAGATGTCATATTCCTCATATCATTCAGATTTGGTCTAATTTTACATGTATTGAGTTTAGCTGTTGAACTTGAAAGCATGTTTGCATTTCTGTAATGCTATTTCTATATTTGAACTGTACTTGTTGAGCTCGTCACTACTTTCAGCCCGAATGTTAGTCTTGTTACTTATTGAGTACATTGGGTCGGTTGTACTCATACTATATTTTGTACTTCGTGTGCAGATCCAAGTACTTCCGGATACGGCGGCTGCTATATTTTGGAGTTTTTATATGTTGGGAACCATCGAGGTAGCTGTATTTGCGTCCGTAGACCTTGACTCTCTTTCCTTTCAGTTATTTGTACTGTTCTATATTTCTAGACAGTGTTTTTATCAGTCAAACTATGTTGTCATTTAGATTCTCATGTAATCAGTAACACTCGGATTTTGGGAGTGTATGGTGTTGACCCACTGTATTTATATCAGTATTTATGGGATTTTACTTTTAAACTTATTTATTATATTTTCAAACTTAAAGAATGGCGTGATTTATTGTGGTTGTCAGCTTGCCTAGTATTGCGATAGGTGTCATCACGACAGGCGAGATTTGGGTCGTGACAAATTTTTGTCAGCTTACAGATTTGGACTTTCCCTTCAGCGTATTTGTCAGCTACGAGTTTAATTGAGTTTCATATTTTTAAAACAGTACATGAATATATGTGTTTACCTTTAAAACAGATAACAATTGAATTTATACGCGGTTTTAAGGGCATGTAGGTTGATTCAATACAAATAATTCAAGAACATTAGAAAAATATGTTAAATATAGAATGAATAACCAAACCAATTGTGATGTTACAGTTGGGCTCGAATTTGGGCTGAATAGTAATTCTGTTCTCGATCGGACCCTTGGTTCGAAGCCAAATGTGTATGAAGAAAAACAATAAAATAAGGACTTTTCAATAGCTAGAAAGTAGAGAAATGAATTTGTATTGCCATGGTATGCGTGTTACAATGTTAGTTATCAAAGAAAAACTTCTCTTTTATATAGTAGGAGAGTATCACCCCTAGTACAAGTCTAAAAGGGGTAAAATCCTCCTCTCTCGTTAATTATTGATCTGTAACCGCCATCGAGCGAGATCTGTACCGTGATATCCGGTTGGTTACGGAGATCACGACCCTCTATCCGTCACCTATAACCGTTCATGCGCTTTTAGAACTCATTCCAGGCTTAGGGTGCGTCGTTTTATCTAGTCCGATGGCGAGCTCCGTTCGAGCCTCGGTACAAGAAGTTTCTAGCTTCGATTTCGATCCCATGTACTCATACCCTTGCTTCGTTTGACCCGCCGGGGAATCGGGATGTGTGTTAGACCAGGTTTTATCCGGATACAATATGCAAAAATACTAATTTTGATAAATATTATATTTTAAATTCGTAATTTAAAATATACAGTGAATTAAGTGTTAAGCTAAAGGCTAAATCCTCAAGTTTAAATAGTTTATCCACGTTTAGTTTTTTCGAGGGTGTTTGAATTGGCTTTTAAAAAGTAGTTTATAAGCTAAAAGTCATAAGTTGGTAATACACAAGTTTTAGCTTTTGGCTTATTTTTGCACTTTTCATGCCTAAAAGTAAGTGCTTTTAAGCATTTTTTATTATTGTCAAACACCACAAAAACTAAAAAAGTACTTAAAAGTCAATAAATACTTAAAATAAGTCAATCCAAACACCCTATTGTTCTCATTCCTCGTGTCGACTCACCACCACAAAAATTATTCAACGTAAAATTGTTGGATCCATCGTTCAAATGTTGAATGTCATGCGAATAGCATTTGGACCCCCACACCTTTCAAAGTCATGTACAAAATTTTCGTCACGCGAATTACGGCCTCTATTTTAATTTATGTGATGCTTTCTTAATTTTAGTTGTGAATTTGGACATAAAATATTCTAAAAAAAGGAAAAGGTACTCTAAGTTCTAACTCTTCTCTTTGATTACTACCTCCGTTCCAATATTTTTGTTAGTTTTTTTTTCTTCAAATTTGAGTCTTTATATGAGTAAATACTATTTCTTACAATTTTACAATTTAAAAGAAACCAAATTGTTTTCTCTAACTTTAAAACTTAATTTAAATTTTATTAATATATTTATATGTCGGTTTGATTTAGTTTCATGTTCAAACTCATAATTACACCAAATTAAATACATGACTTTTTATGTCAATTGATATTCAATTTTTATTTTGATTCGATTTTTCAATTTTTCTAGAACACGCTAGCTATGATTAACAACTACCACCAATTCTTGACTTTTCAAATTAATATCTTGGACTATTCATTCATTTATTTATTTCTTCTACGTATTGAACACTACTATCCAAGTTTCCCACGCTCACCCACAAATTTTCTTGGAGCCGATTTTCAATACGACGAAGGAATCATCAAGCTTCACATATTATTATTATTATTATTATTATTATTATTATTATTATTATTATTATTATTATTATTATTATTATTAGTGTTGTTGTTGTTGTTGTTGTTGTTGTTGTTGTTGTTGTTGTTGTTGTTGTTATTGTTATTGTTATTGTTATTATTATTGTTATTGTAATTATTATTATTGTTTTGAATAATTCTGTGATGACCCAAAATGTCATCACTTGTTTTAAAAATGAATTCTGCGTTCTGAGGCCTTAAAAACCTCTTTTAGTCTCACCTCAATTTGCGCACGCAGTCCGGGCGCATAGCCGGAAAGCCAATATGTGGAAATCTGTGAAAAATGATAAATTTTGACTATAAAATGGATTAAGTTGACTTCGGTCAACATTTTGGGTAAACGGACCCAGGCCGTGATTTGATGGTCCCAGAGGGTCCGTAGAAAATATGGGACTTGGGCGTATACCCGAAATCGAATTCCAAGGTCCCAAGTCCGAGAAATGAATTTTTAAAGAAAATTATTTTCTGAAATTGTTTATGAGATTTTGAAATGAATTGTGATTAGAGCTCGATGGTATCGGGCCCGTATTTTGGTTTCGGTGCCTGGTACAGGTCTTATATATGATTTAAGATAAGTCTGTGAAATTTGGTAAGAAACGGACTTGAAACAACGCGAATCGAATCATTTTTGAGAAAATTGGAAATTTGAAGTTCTTAAGAAAATTTCATGATTTTTATGTTAAATTCATAGTTGTTGATGTTATTTTAGTGATTTGAATGCACGAACGAGTCTGTATGATACTTTTAGGTTGGTGTGCATGTTTGGTTTGGAGCTCCGACGACTCGAGTGAGTTTTGGATAGGCCATGGAGTGAAATTTTGACTTAGGATGTTGCAGATTTTGAAATGATGTATTGCCAGCTTGCAGGCTTCGCACTCGCAAATGCGAGATCGCATTTGCGAAGGCTCTGTCGCAAATGCGAACTAGCCCAGGCCAGCACTATCTCGCAAATGCGAGGTCCCCATCGCAAATGCGATTTCCCCCAGCTACTGCCTTAGTCGCAAATGCGACTCTTGTATCGCAAATGCGATTTCGCATTTGCGAGAGGTCTATCGCAAATGCGAGGAAGATCGGAAAATCTACTTGGTCGCGAATGCGATATTTTGTTCACAAATGCGAATATAGCAGAGGTCGGGGTTCGCAATTCCCATACCTGCAACCTGCAATTTTTATACTTAGCCAAAAATCAACCATTTTTCACATCTTTTCAAAACACAAACTCCCTAGGGCGATTTTTCAAGAACAACTCTTCTTCCAAATCGATTGTAAGTCAATTTTAACTCGTTTTCTTCAATCATTAACATCTTTTAACATGATTTCAACTCAAAATCAATGATTTTCATAGGGAAAATTGGGTGTTTCGGGTAGAACCTAGGTTTTTCAGAAATTGGGGATTTGGACCTCGATTTGAGGTCCGATTTCAAAACAAATTATATATTTGGGTTCGTGAGGGAATGGGTAATCGGATTTTGGTTCGAACCTCGGGTTTTGACCATGTGGGCCAGGGAGCAATTTTTGACTTTTTGGGTAAAACTTTGGAAAACTCATTTTCATGCATTGGGGTTGATTCATTTAGCGTTTATTGATGTAATTAAGTAACTTGTGACTAGATACGAGTAAATTGGTGGTGGAATCACGAGGTAAAGTGATAGGTGAGACTTGAATTGTGTTCGTGGCATCGAGGTTAGTGTTTGGTCTAATCGTAGCTTGAGGGATTAGGAGTTGTGTCTTATTTGCTATGTGTTAATTGTGGAGTAGACGTATAGGCA
The DNA here is from genome assembly GCF_000393655.2 of Nicotiana sylvestris. Lineage (NCBI taxonomy): Eukaryota > Viridiplantae > Streptophyta > Magnoliopsida > Solanales > Solanaceae > Nicotiana > Nicotiana sylvestris. The sequence continues at coordinate 169,089,190 of NC_091063.1, forward strand.
TGGTGTCGGCTATCTATACGCCGGTGTCTAGCATGCCCGTGAGTCTTGTATTGTAGTTGTTATGACTCCGTTATGGTTTATTGCGCTTCACATGTTATTATCATTATTGTTCCCTTGCCGGGATGTTATTATCATTATTGTTCCCTTGTCGGGGTATTATTATCATTATTGTTCCCTTGCCGGGATGTTGTCTTGATATTATTGTTTCCTTGCCGGGATGTTGTTGAAATATAATTGTTCCCTTGCCGAGATTCTTTTGTGATTGTTGTTGATTTGTAAATGGGATCGGGTGGCACGCCACCATGGAAATATATGAAATAGGAGCGAGTTGTATGCCTGCAACGAGATATGTGAAATGGGAGCGGGTTGCACGCCTGCAACGAGATATGTGAAATGGGATCGGGTTGCACGCTTGCAACGAGATGTGAAATGAAAGTGAACTCTGCATTTGTTTTCCTTATCCGTATTAGTAATTGGATGTTCGTTTCTTTATATTCTCTTGATATTTTGTTGTTATCTGTTATTCCTCGAAGCATATTTCCCCTGCCCACTTTTAGTTGTAATTATCTGCTTCTATTTTCGTTGTTTATGATATAACTGCACAAATTTATTTGGTAGTCTGGTCCTAGCCTCGTCACTACTTCGCTGCGGTTAGGCTAGACACTTACCAGCACATAGGGTCGGTTGTGCTGATACTACACTCTGCACTCATTTGTGCAGATCTCAGTGCTGTAAACTTCGGACCGTAGTGAGGTTGCTGCCTTCAGTCCAACAGGCGACCCGAGGCAGTCCTGCAGGCGTCTGCGAGCCTTGGCGTCACCTTCTATCTATCCCTTTATCCCTGTTTTATTTCCTTAATTCAGAAGCAGTGTATCGTTTATTTTTTTTCCTAACTTTGTATGTAATAAATCTTAGATCGTTTGTGGTACTGTGACGCCAGTTCTGGGTAGTTAAGGCTTAAACGGTTGTATTAGATACATGTTCAGATATTTTATTGCTTATCTTCTGTTTATTCTAATTTTTTGCTGTTTACACATTATTACTTTATAATTGTTAAAGAGTATAAAAAGGATAAAAAAGGTTATTCTTTCAATACTTAGCTTGCCTAGCTCACATTAGTAAGCGCCATCACGACTTCCGAGGGTGAAAAATCCGGGTCGTGATAAGTTGGTATCAGAGCCTTGATGTTATGCAGCATTAAGATTTTGATGCAATAACTTAATATTTATATATGTACTCAAATTCAGATATCGTAATTTTAATAAAGGCAAACAAACCTAAGGCTCATGATGATATTATACTACTTTTAGAAAGTTTGTATATTACCTAGCAATGATCAACTATTTAATTTGTTAACACTTCATAATGAGATGAGTTATAATCCTTAAATATTCCAATTGTATACATGTTCCAAATTTGCATATCTCCAAGGAGTTTATTAGCGTCAATTTGCTCAGTTTCAGTGTGGCTTTACACTCTTAACTCATAGCTATTAAAAGATAAAACATAAGTTATAAAATAAAAGGAAATAAAACATAAGTTATAGAAGAATTAATGGATATTCATACAAATTCATTGAATTCATAACAATTACTCCATCCAATTCATTTTAATTTATTTTTTAACGATTTTTTTGTGGTCCATAATATTTAATTTTTTCAGATATTAAGAAGAAATTAATTTCTTTACTTCAAAGTTACACGAAGGAATTTTGGAGTATCTGTTATATTTCTAAAACAAATTAAAGAGATAGTAAAGGTTAATATGGTCTATTTTATTGTTAAATAATGTTAAAAGGTGAATTCTTAATACGTGTGAAAATAACTAAAAAATCAGTTAAAGTGGATAAAAGGAAATATAAATTATTGAGCGTATGTTGGAAAACAAGACTTTATATTGTGTTTGTTTAATTGAAAAAACAAACTATAGAATAAATTTATATTAGAATAGTAAAAGTATGTCTCATATAACCGTTGTTATCAGTGGAATGTATTGATGTGATGACCCAAAAGGTCATCACTTGATTTACGAGTAAATTCTGTATTCTGGGGCCTTAGAAGCCTTCTTTTTCCTCATCTCGATTTGCGTGCGCAGTCCGAACGCATATCCGAAACGTTTTTATGTGGAAATGTGATGAAAATGTTAATTTGGCCTTTAAAAATTGAATTTAAGTTGACTTCGGTCAACATTTTGGGTAAACGGACCGGGACCTATGATTTGACGGTCCCGAAGGGTCCGGAAGAAAATATGGGACTTGGGCGTATGTCCGAAATCGAATTCCGAGTTCCCAAGCCCGAGAAATGAATTTTTTAAAGAAATTATTTTACTAAAAATATAAGAGTTTTTGGAAATTTGATTATATTTGAAATTTATGGTATTGGTCTCGTATTTTGGTTCCGAAGCCCGGTACAGGTTCAATATGACATTTAAGATGCGTCTGTGAAATTTGGTAAGAAACGGAAGTCGTTTGATGTGATTCGGACTCATAGTTATAAAATTTGATACTTTAAAAGTTTTGAGATTTTTCTTAGATTTCTATGCTAAATTCGTTGTTTAAGATGTTATTTTGGCGATTTGATCGCACAAGCAAGCCCGTATGATATTTTTAGACTTGTATGCATGTTTGTTTTAGAGCTCCGAGGGCTCGGGTGAGTTTCGGATAGGCATCGGGGTGATTCGAACTTAGAAAATCTGGTGTCTTTGCTGTTTGCTGGTGTCCAGGTTTTGGTTCTATGCGATTGCATAGATAGGTCCGCGATAGCATAGAGTTAATTTTGGGAGTCATCATTTGTTTTATGCGATTGCATAGATAGGTCCGCGATAGCATAGATTTAATTCTGGGAGTCATCATTTGTTTTATGCGATTGCATAGATAAGTCCGCGATAGCATGGAGTTAATTCTGGGGGTTACCATTTTTCCTCTATGCGAACGCATACCCTGTCCCGCTATCGCAATGCCCAGTTTCCCTTACCCTATGCGAACGCATGCTGTTGAGTGCGAACGCATGCTTTTGAGTGCGAACGCATAAGTTTGTTGCCCAGCTAATATAAATACTCTTTCAAAAACGGGCAGACCTTATTCTTCACAATATTTTCGAGGTTTACAGCCATAAGAACGATTTTCTTCAACAATTATCATCCCCAAGTCATAGGTAATCAATTCTAAACTTTGTTCTTTCAATTCCTTACTGTTTTTCATCACTTTTAAATCAAAAATCAAGGGTTTTCATGGTAAAAATTGGGGATTTGGGTAGAGTTATGGCTTTTTGAATAATTGAAATTTAGACCTCATTTTGGGGTCGGATTTCGAAACTAATTGCATATTCGGTCTCGTTGGTGAATGGGTGATCGGGTTTTGGTTCGAACCTCGAGTTTTTACCAAGCGAGCCTGGGGTCGATTTTTGATTTTTTGGAAAAATGATAGGAAACATATAATTAAGCATTGAGTATGAATCTTTTAGCATTTATTGATGTTGTTAAATCAATTTGTACTAGATACGAGTAATTTGGAGACAAGTTCTAAAGGAAAACGGTGTTTGAGGCTTGAGTTGGCCATGGAAGTTCAAGCTAAGTGTTTGGTCTAACCTTAGTTTGAGGGATTAGGAGCTGTGTCTTATATGCTATTTGCTAATTGTGGAGTACGACGTATAGGCGTGGTGACGAGTATCTATACGTCGGTGTCAAGCATGCCCGTGAGTCTTGTATTATAATTGTTATGACTGTGTTGTGGTTTATTGTGCTTCATATAAGGATTATCATTATTATTCCCTTGCCGGGATGTTATTGTGGTATTATTCTTCCCTTATTATTATTCTATTATTCCCTTGCCGGGATTCTTTTATGATTGGTGTTGATAAATGAAATGCGAGCGGGTTGCACGCTGTGATGACCCAAAAATGTTATCTTTAATATAAATATTCATTTTTGTGATCTATGAAATTGTTGAGAGCTTGCCTGCTATGAGTTAAGTATCACCTAAATAGTTGATGTGAATGGCGTTTCTTTTCTATCAACATATTGCTTATGAGGTCATTATTAAAATTATTTTCGTGTGGTGTTACGTTGATTGGATTGTGTATGTATTTTTAGGATTGGTTTTTGGGATTCTCTAACAGGTGGATAGGCCTATTTACAAAGGAAACTCTGGCAAAAGTTTTGAAAAATTTGGGGGTTAGTCAAAATTTAGGAGTTAGAGATGTGTGAGAAAAGAGATAAGTTATGCTAAGAGTTTGGGGGTCGACTCTACTTCTCATTCGAGGACTATTAATATGATGGATACTAATTGGATATGATAATAGGTGTACGAGATATATTAGGAGAGATATGGGGTCTGAGGAAAGTTCTAAGTCTAAGCCAAGTTGGAAAATTACATAATATACAAAATTTGCAAATGAGTATGCACAAGACCTACGTGGATATCTACGTGGATATATACTTTGTACGAGCATATCTACGTGAATATAACGAGTTTGTGATGCACAACCTATCAAATTAAAGCTCTTTGCGTCTAGTTTCCAGAGAATCAAAATGTTCGTCATTTGGAGGTGTATACAGAAAGTAATGACCATTTTACCGAACCTGTGTCATAAGTGCGCCCAGGCGCGCGACCGCAGCGAATTAGAAGTTTTCTGCCTGTGAACGCGGAGGGAGCGCGGCAAAACACGTAAAATCCCTATAATACCCCTGGGTAGTGTAAAAACCGAAGGGGTCCGAAATTTCTTCCATTTTTGGTCATTCAAGCACGGATTTGGGTGATTCCAAAGGGTTTTTTTACGATTTTGACTTCGGTAAGTGTTCTATATCTGGAAGTGATTACATTTCATGAATATATATCAATATTCATCGTTTATTTCGGATTGGATGAAAGAAATTGTGGTTAAGTTTTCCAAAAATAAAAATTTAGGATTTGAAGGTCCATTTGACATCGGAATTCGATAATTTTTTTATAGTTAAACTCGTATCGGAATGGGTTGTCGGATTTTATGAGTTTCATTGGATTCTGAGACATGGGCGCCACAGTCAATTTTTGAGCTAAATTTCAAATTTTTGATCCGGAAAATTTGTAAATTCATATAGAATTAGTTCCTACGATTCGTGATGAGTATTTTGAATTGTTTATGACCAGATTTGAGAATTTCGGGCACGAATTCGCGAGGCAAAGGCTTGTTGGAATTTTGAATTGGTTGTGAAGCGAGGTAAGTGTTTGGTTTAACCTTAGCTTGAGGGATTAGGAGTTGTGTCCTATTTTCTATGTGTTGATTGTTGAGTATGACGTATAGGCATGGTGACGAGTATCTATACATTGGTGTCAAGCATGCCCGTGAGTCTTATACTATGATTAATGTGACTCCGTTTAGTATTGTACATGCTCTATATGATAATTTCTATTGAGGAATATGACTTGTGGAAGTATTATTGTTAATTGAGCATGGTAGAGCGTTGGCTCAAGTTGAGAATTTAATTGTTGAACATGGTAGAGCGTTGGCTCAAGTTGAGAATTAAATTGTTGAACATTATAGAGCATTGGCTCAAGTTGAGAATTGAATTGTTGAAAATTGTAGAGCATTGGCTCAAGTTAAGAATAGAATTGTTGAACATTATAGAGCATTGGCTCAAGTTGTGAATTGAGTTGTGAAGTAAACGTGAAAGAAGAAAGGAGAGAGAGAATCATGATATTGTCTCCCTTGCCAGGGTGTTATTGTTTTGATATTGTTTCCCTTGCCGTAATTTGATTGTTGTACTATTGTTCCTTCGTCGGGATTTGATTGTTATACTATTGTTCCCTTACCGGGATTTGATTATTGTACTATTGTTCCCTTGCCGGGATTTTATTGTGATTTCATTTATTTCCTTTCCCTTATTTCTTATGATTTTTGTTTGGGTGAGGAAGAGTGTTAAAGCATGAAGGGTGATGCCGTGTATGATTTTGTGAGGAAGATTGTAAAGCACGAAGGGTGATGTCGTGCCGTACGATGTACAATTCCGTGTCGATTATATGATTTTGTGAGGAAGAGTGTAAAGCACGAAGGGTGATGTTGTGCCACACAATGTACCATTCCGTGCCGATTTTATTGATTATATGGTGAGGAAAGAGAGTAAAAGCATGAAGGGTGATGCCATGTACATTTTTATTATATGATTGCTTTGGTGAGGATGAGAGTAAAAGCACAAAGAGTGATGTCGTGCATTTATTGATTTTTGGTTCTCTATTGATATTTGAGATACATTGTTTCTTTCAATTACCTGTTGTCTTTTGATTCTAAATTGATATCTCCCCCACAACATGCTACCCCTCCCATATTTGACAGTTATTACTGTTCTTCTTTTCCGTTGTATATAGTTGAATTGCACAGGTTTATTTGATAGTATGGTCCTAGCCTCGTCACTACTTCGCCGAGGTTAGGCTAGGTACTTACCAGTACATGGGGTCGGTTGTATTGATAATACACTCTGCACTATGTGCAGATCCCGGAGTAGCTTTTGAACCGTAGATTGGGTGGCTGTTTTTAGTCCACGTGGAGATCTAAGGTAGACCTACATGCGTCTGCAGGCCCTGTCGTCTCCCCTATCCTTTATTTCCTATTTCATTTCCTTAATTCAAAAATAGTGTATCGTTTATTTTCAGACCTTGTATGTAGTACTCTTAGATCGTCTGTGGTAACGTGACACCAGTTCTGGGTAGTAGAGGTTCAAATGATTGTATTGGATTCATGTTCAGATAGTTTATTGTTTTTCTTCCGCTTATGATAAATTTTGTTGTTTTAAATGTTATTGCTTCATTATTTTTAAAGAATATAAAATAGGTAAAAAGGTAAATTGTTCAAATAATTGGCTTGCCTAGCTCACATTAGTAAGCGTCATCACGACTCCCGGGGGTGAGAAATCCAGGTCGTGACAAGTTGGTATCAGAGCTCTAGGTTACATGGGCCTCACAGTTCACAGACACGCTTAGTAGAGTCTGAGGGATCGGTACAGAGATGTCTGTATTCATCCCTCAAAGGCTACAGAGTTAGGAAAAACTTCACATTGATTCCTTCCTGTCGTGCGGTTTGGTTTCTCAATACTAATTAAATTACTACTCTGTTCTTTTGCAGATGGCAAGAACACGCACTTCCTCATCCACTGACCAGTAGCCCAAACCCCCAGCAGCAGCTCCCATAAGGGGCAGAGGGCGAGGCTGAGGCCGTGCTAGAGGCCGAGGTAGGGGCAAAGCTCAGCCCAAAGCAGCAGCACCAGCGGCGGAGCCTCAGGTTGACTTTGATGATGAGGTTCCGGCCCAGACAGCTCCGGTGGGCCCAGCTCAGGTCCTAGAGGGGTTCATTGCTACCCAAGTACTTCAAGATGCTCTGGTCCGTCTAGTAGGCCTCATGGAGAGCGTCACCCAGGCAGGTTTGCTTCTTGCAGCACCAACCATCTCTCAGGCTAGGGGAGGAGCCCAGACTCCTACTACCGCACTCTGGAGCAGGTAGCTCCCTAGTTCTAGGCACCAGTAGTTCAGCCGGGTGTGGTAGCTCAGACCGGTGATGGAGCACCTATGTCTACCAATGCTTTGTGGAGGTTGGACAGGTTCACCAAGCTCTTCACTACTACTTTCAACGGTGCATCTTCTGAGGATCCCCAAGATTATTTAGACAGCTTCCATGAGGTTCTCAGGAACATGGGGATAGTATAGACCAATGGGGTCAATTTTGCTACTTTTCGCTTGTCTGGATCCGCCAAGACTTGATGGAGAGATTATTGCTTGGCTAGACCAGTCGGATCGCCAGCTTTGACTTGGAGCAGTTTACTCAGCTATTTCTGGAGAAGTTTCTCCCCATCACTCAGAGAGAGGCCTATCAGAGGTAGTTTGAGTGTCTCCAGCAGGGTTCGATGACCGTTACTCAATATGAGACCAGATTCATCGACTTGGCTTGTCATGATCTTATCATACTTCCTATTGAGAGAGAGAGAGGGTGAGGAGGTTCATTGAGGGACTTATTCAGCCGATTCGACTTCAGATGGCTAAGGAGACAGGGAGTGAGATTTCTTTTCAGGAGGCGGCCAATGTGGCCAGGAGAGTGGAGATGGTTCTGTCGCAGGGAGGTGGTCAGGGGTCTAACAAGAGGCCTCGTCATTCAGGCTGATTCAGTAGCACCTCGTCTGGAGGCAGAGATTCGTATGGTAGATGCCATCCTCCTAGACTTTTTTAGTCAGCACTTCAGGTTTCTCACGGTGCTTCAGGTGGTCGTGGTTCCCATATGCAGTATTCTGATCAGCAGTCCTACAGTGTACCACCAGCTCCTATTAGTGCACCGCCGCTTTAGTGTTTTCGGGGTGGTCATTCAGGTCGTCAGGGTCAGCAGTCTCAACAGCCGAGGGCTTGTTACACTTGTGGTGATATGGCTCACATTGTTAAGTTTTGCCCTCGAGCATCGAGCAGCTCTCAGTATCAGGGTTCCCGTGTCATGGTTCAGGCACCGAGTGTTCCACAGCTTGCCCAGCCAGCTAGAGGTGGGGGTAGATGTGCTAGAGGTGGAGGTAGAGGTATTAGAGGTGGAGCTCAGTCAGCAGCAGGCCGTCCCAGAGATGTAGTTTAGGGTGGTGAGGCCCAGCCCCGATGTTATGCTTTTCCAGCCAGGCCCGAGGCCGAGGCTTCCGATGCAATTATTACAGGTACTGTTCTGGATTGTAGCAAAGATGCTTCAGTTTTATTTAATCCAGGATCTACATACTCCTATGTGTCATCTTATTTTGCATCGTATCTGGTCATGCCTAGTGATTCTTTGGGTGCTCCTGTTTATATGTCTACACCGGTCGGTGATTCTATTGTGGTAGATCGAGTCCATCATTCATGTATAGTTGTGATTGGAGGTATTGAGACTCGTGTAGATTTGCTTCTCCTAGACATGGTTGATTTCGATGTCATTTGGAGATGGACTGGTTATCACCTTATCACGCTATCTTGGACTGTCATGCCAATACTGTGACCTTAGCCTTGCCGGGTTTACCTCGTTTAGAGTGGATAGGGACTCCTGGTCATTCTACCCGTAGTGTTATCTCATATATGAAGGCTCGGCGTATGGTTGAGAGGGGGTGTTTGGCCTATTTGGCCTATGTTCATGATTTTATTGCTGAGGTTCCTTCTATTGATTTTGTGCCCGTGGTTCGTGAGTTTCCTGAGGTATTCCCCTCAGACCTGCTGGGTATGCCACCCGATAGGGATATCAACTTTTGCATTGATTTGGCTCCTGGAACTCAGCCCATTTCTATCCCACCGTATCATATGGCCCTGCCAGAGTTGAAAGAGTTGAAGGAGAAGTTGCAAGACTTGCTTGAAAAAGGCTTCAATAGACCCAGTGTTTCACCTTGGGGTGCGTCGGTGTTGTTTGTTAAGAAAAGGACGGATCGATGAGAATGTGTATTGATTATCGGCAGTTGAACAAGGTTACAATCAAGAATAAGTATCCATTACCGAGGATTGATGATTTGTTTGATCAGCTTCAGGGTGCCAAGGTATTTTCGAAGATTGACTTGAGATCTGGCTACCATCAGTTGTGGATTAGGGCATCCGATGTCCCTAAGACAACTTTCTGCACTCGGTACGGGCATTATGAGTTCTTGGTGATGTCATTCGGGTTGACAAATGCCCCAGCATCTTTTATGGATTTGATGAACTGAGTGTCCATGCCTTATTTGGATTCGTTCGTGATAGTCTTCATCGATGATATTTTGATCTATTCCCGCAGCCGGGAGGAGGACAAGCGGCATCTTAGAGTGGTTCTTCAGACCTTGAGGGTAGTCGGTTATATGCTAAGTTTTTGAAGTGTGAGTTCTAGTTGATTTCAGTTGCATTTCTAGTTCATGTTGTATCAGAAGAAGGTATTCAGGTTGACCCGAAGAAGATTGAGGCAGTCAAGAACTGGCCTAGACCAACATCAGCTACAAAGATTTAGAGTTTCTTAAGGTTGGCAGGCTACTATCATCGGTTTGTGAAGGGGTTTTCATCTATCGCAGCCTTGATGACCAGGTTGACCCAGAAGGGTGCCCAATTCAGATGGTCGGATGAGTGTGAGGCGAGCTTTCAGAAGCTCAAGGAAGCTCTGACTACGGCACCGGTGTTGGTTGTGCCCACAGGTTCAGGGCCTTATACAGTTTATTGTGCTGCATCTTGTATTGGACTTGGTGCGGTGTTGATGCAGGATGGCAAGGTCATTGCCTATGCTTTGCGGCAGTTGAAGATTCATGAGAAGAACTATATGGTTCATGATTTGGAGTTGGCAGTCATTGTTCACACGTTGAAGATTTGGAGGTATTATTTGTATGGCGTGGCATGTGAGGTATTCACGGATCACAAGAGTCTTCAGTATTTGTTCAAGCAAAAGGAGTTGAATTTGAGGCAGAGGAGGTAGTTGGAGTTGTTGAAAGATTATGATATCACCATCTTATATCATCCGGGGAAGGTCAATGTGGTGGCCGATGCTTTGAGCGGGAAGTCAGCCAGTATGGGCAGTCTTGCTTATATTCCGGTCGGTGAGAGACTGCTTGCTTTGGATGTTTAGGCTTTGGCCAATCAGTTCGTGAGGTTGGATGTTTCTGAGCCCAGTCATGTGTTAGCTTGCATAGTTGCTCGTTCTTCATTATTGGAGCGTATCCAAGATCGGCAGTATGATGATCTCCATTTGCGTGTCCTTAGAGACACGGTGTAGCACGGAGGTGTCAAGCAGGTTACCTTGGGTGATGATGGAGTTTTGAGATTACAGGGTCGAGTTTGTGTGCCTAATTGGACGGTCTCCGAGAGTTGATTTTAGAGGAGGTTCATCCGGGTGCCGCTAAGATATATCAGGATTTGCGGCAGTAATATTAGTGGCGTAGAATGAAGAAGGACATTGTTGCACATGTGGCTCGGTGTTTGAACTCTTAGTAGGTTAAGTACGAGCATCAGAGGCCCGGTGGTTTGTTCCAGAAGATTGCGATTCCTGAGTGGAAGTGGGAGTGTATCACTATGGACTTTATTGTTAGACTTCCATGGACTTAGAGGAAGTTCGATGCAGTGTGGGTTATTGTTGATAGACTGACTAAGTCAGCACATTTCATTCCTGTGGCAGTCTCCTATTCTTCTGAGAAGTTAGCTGAGATCTATATCTGGGAGATTGTTCGCCTTCATGGTGTGCATGTGTCTATCATTTTGGACCGAGGTACGCAGTTCACCTTACGCTTTTGGAGGGCAGTTCAGCGAGAGTTGGGCACGCGGGTTGAGTTAAGCACAACGTTTCATCCTCAGACAGACAGGCAGTCCGAGCGGACCATTCAGATTTTGGAGGATATGCTCCGAGCTTGTGTCATTGACTTTGGAGGCTCGTGGGATCAAGTTTTGCCTTTAGCAGAGTTTGCCTACAACAACAGCTACCAGTCGAGTATCCAGATGGCTCCATATGAGGCTTTATATGGTAGACGTTGTCGGTCTATGGTTGGATGGTTTGAGCCGGGAGAGGCTCGGTTGTTGGGTACGGATCTGGTTTAGGAGGCTTTGAACAAGGTCAGGATTATTCAGGATAGGCTTCGTACAGCTCAGTCTAGGGAAAAGAGTTATGCCGACCACAAGGCTCGTGATTTAACATTCATGGTTAGTGAGCGGGTATTGCTTCGAGTGTCGCCTATGAAGGGCATGATGAGATTTGGGAAGAAGGGAAAGCTTAGCCCTAAGTTCATTGGCCTGTTTGAGATTCTTGATCGAGTGGGGGAGGTGGCGTATAGACTTGCATTGCCGCCGAGCTTATCAGTCGTGCATCCAGTGTTTCATGTGTCTATGCTTCGGAAGAATCACGGCAATCCATCCCATGTGTTACATTTCAGCATTGTCCAGTTGGACAGGGACTTGTCTTCTGAGGAGGAGCCGGTAACTATTCTAGACCGGCAGGTTCGTTAGTTGAGGTCGAAGAGTTTCCCTTTTGTTCATGTTCAGTAGAGAGGTCAGCCTGCTGAGGCATCGACCTGGGAGTCTAAGTCGGGCATACAAAGTAAATATCCACATCTTTTCACCAGCTCAGGTACTTTTCTAATTCCGTTCGAGGACGAACGTTTGTTTTAGAGGTGGAGAATGTGATGACCCAAAAATGTTATCTTTAATCTAAACATTCATTTCTATGATCTATGAAGTTGTTGAGAGCTAGCCTGCTATGAGTTAAGTATCACCTAAATAGTTGATGTGAATGGCGTTTCTTTTCTATCAACATATTGCTTATGAGGTCACTATTAGAAGTATTTTTGTGTGGTGTTACGTTGATTGGATTGTCTATGTGTTGTTAAGATTGGTTTTTGGGATTCTCTAACAGGTGGATAGGCCTATTTACAAAGGAAGCTCTGCAAAACTTTTGGAAAATTTGGGGGTTAGTCAAAATTTAGGAGTTAGAGATGTATGAGAAAAGAGATAAGTTATGCTAAGAGTTTGGGGGTCGACTCTACTTCTCATTCGAGGACTATTAATATTATGGATACCAATTAGATATGATAATAGGTGTACGAGTCATATTAGGAGAGATATAGGGTCTAAGGAAAGTTCTAAGTCTAAGCCAAGTTGGAAAATTACATAATATACAAAATTTGCAAATGAGTACGCACAAGACCTACCTTTGGACGAGCATATCTACGCTGATAGAACAAGTTGTGTGACGCACAACCTATCAAATTAAAGATCTTTGAGTCTAGTTTCCAGATAATCAAAGCATTCATCATTTGGAGATGTATACAGAAAGCTATGACCATTTTACCGGACTTGTATCATAAGCACGCCCACGCGCACGGCCGCGCCGCGACTGCGGCGAATTAGAAGTTTTCTTCCTGTGAACTCGGCGAGAGCGCGGCAGTTGCGCGGCAAAGCACGTAAAATCCCTATAATACCCCTGGGCAGTGTAAAAATCGAAGGGGTCCGAAATTTCTTCCATTTTTGGTCATTCAAGCACGGATTTGGGCGATTCCAAATGGATTTTTCACGATTTCGACTTGGGTAAGTGTTCTATATCCGGAAGTGATTACATTTCATGAATCTATATCAATATTCATCATTTATTTCGGATTTGGATGAAAGAAATTGTGGTTTTTGAAAAGTTTTCCAAAAATGAAAATTTAGGATTTGAAGGTCAATTCGACATCAGAATTCGATAATTTTTGTATAGTTGAACTCGTATCAGAATGGTTTGTCGGATTTTATGAGTTTCATCGGATTCCGAGACGTGGGAGCCACGGGAAATATTTGAGCTAAATTTTGGATTTTTAATCCGGAAAATTTGTAAATTCATATAGAATTAGTTCCTACGATTCGTGTTGAGTATTTTGAATTTTTATGACCAGATTTGAGAATTTCGGGTGCGAATTCGCGAGGCAAAGGCTTGTTGGAATTTTGAGTTGGTTGCGAACGAGGTAAGTGTTTGATCTAACCTTATCTTGAGGGATTAGGAGTTGTGTCCTATTTTCTATGTGTTAATTGTTGAATACGACGTATAAGCATGGTGACGAGTATTTATACGTTGGTGTCAAGCATGCCTGTGAGTCTTATACTGTGATTAACATGACTCCGTTTAGTATTGTACATGATCTATATGATAATTTCTATTAAGGAATATGACTTGTGGAAGTATTATTGTTAATTGAACATGGTAGAGCGTTGGCTCAATTTGAGAATTTAATTGTTGAACATGGTAGAGCGTTGGCTCATGTTGAGAATTGAATTGTTGAACATTGTAGAGCATTGGCTCAAGTTGAGAATTGAATTGTTGAACATTGTAGAGCATTGGCTCAAGTTAAGAATAGAATTGTTGAACATTATAGAGCATTGGCTCAAGTTGTGAATTGAGTTGTGAAGTAAACGTGAAAGAAGAAAGGAGAGAGAGAATCATGATATTGTCTCCCTTGCCAGGGTGTTATTGTTTTGATATTGTTTCCCTTGCCGTAATTTGATTGTTGTACTATTGTTCCTTCGTCAGGATTTGATTGTTATACTATTGTTCCCTTGCCGGGATTTGATTGTTGTACTATTGTTCTCTTGACGGGATTTTATTGTGATTTCATTTATTTCCTTGCCCTTATTTCTTGTGATTGTTGTTTAGGTGAGGAAGAGTGTTAAAGCACGAAGGGTGAGGCCGTGTATGATTTTGTGAGGAAGAGTGTAAAGCACGAAGGGTGATGTCATGCTGCACGATGTACAATTCCGTGCCGATTATATGATTTTGTGAGGAAGAGTGTAAAGCACGAAGGGTGATGACGTGCCGCACGATGTACCATTCCGTCCGATTATATTGATTATATGGTGAGAAAAGAGAGTAAAAGCACGAAGGGTAATGTCGTGTACAATTTTATTATATGATTGCTTTGGTGAGGACGAGAGTAAAAGCACGAAGGGTGATGTCGTGCATTTATTGATTTTTGGTTCTCTATTGATATTTGAGATACATTGTTTCTTTCAATTACCTGTTATCTTTCAATTCTGAATTGATATCTCCCCCACAGCATGCTACCCCTCCCATAATTGACTGTTATTACTGTTCTTCTTTTTCGCTGTATATAGTTGAATTGCACAGGTTTATTTGGTAGTCTGGTCCTAGCCTCGTCACTACTTCACCGAGGTTAGGCTAGGCACTTACCAACACATGGGGTCGGTTGTACTGATACTACACTTTACACTGTGTGCAGATCCCGGAGTAGCTTTTGGATCGTAGATTGGGTGGCTGCTTTCAATCCACGTGGAGATCCAAAGTAGACCTACAGGCGTCCACAGGCCCTGTCGTCTCCCCTATCCTTTATTTCCTGTTTCATTTCCTTAATTCAGAAATAGTGTATCGTTTATTTTCAGACTTTGTATGTAGTACTCTTAGATCGTCTGTGGTAATGTGACACCAGTTCTGGGTAGTAGAGGTTCAAATGATTGTGTTGGATTCATGTTCAGATAGTTTATTGTTTTTCTTCCGCTTATGATAAATTTCGCAGTTTTAAATGTTATTGCTTCATAATTGTTAAAGAATATAAAATGGGTAAAAAGGTAAATTGTTCAAATAATTGGCTTGCCTAGCTCACATTAGTAGGCACCATCATGACTCCCGAGAGTGGAAAATTCGGGTCATGACACACGCCTGCAACAGTAATATATGAAATGGGAGCGGGTTGCACACCTGCAATGGTAGTATATAAAATGGGAGCGGGTTGTATGCCTGCAACGATACTATATGAAATGGAAATGGGTTGCACGCCTACAACAGTATCATATGAAATGGGATCGAGTTGCACACCTGCAATAGTATTATATGTGTACTTGATTCTTATTTCCTTATCTTTTGCTGGTAATTTATTTATGGTGTTCCTTACATTTTTCTACTATTATTCTGTTGTTATCTGTTACTCCCCGCAGCATGTTTCCCCGCCCAACTTTAACTGTAATTTATCTTCTTTTATTTCCATTGTATATAATTTAACTGCACAAGTTTATTTGGTAGTCTGGTCCTAGCCTCGTCACTACCTCGCCAAGGTTAGGCTAGGCACTTACCAACACATGTGGTCGGTTGTGTTGATACTACACTCTGCACTATATGCAAATACTGATACCGGAGCGTTTAGACCGCAGTGAGGGTGCTGTTTTCTGTCCACTCAGGCAACCCGAGTGGGTTAGTGAGGTTTGTAAAAAAAAGGGGGGGTGACATCTCTGGCGACTCTGCTGGGGAGTTGTAGGTTCGAGCTAGTACATGATCTTGTTGGCTTTTTTAGGATGTTCGGTTGAGGTTTTTATGTATTTTGTTTGCTTTATTTGATTTTTGTTTATGTCGTTTTATTATTTTCTAGTTGCTTATTTGTTTATAGTTTTTCCTTTATGTGTTATTGTTTCATAAATTGTCATCATTTGCATAATCTCGAGTCTTCTTTCTGCAACAAGTCTTCCGGAGTATATTTGAGCGTACATAGCCTTTTTGTGAGTCACCCGTGTCTTTAGGGGGTGGCGTGGAAGCGTGGAGTGGGCGGACAGCTAGAGCAGCCGCCATCGACCACGTGCCGCCCCGAATTGCCTTGTCGAGTGAACCCCAACCGTAGGCCAGCCTTTAGGTCATTTTAATTTGCATCATGTCATTTAGACCTAGTAGGGCTCGGTCCCAGGCATCGTGTCCCTTGTAGGAAGCCTATCCAAATTTTGTCAAAAATGGGTCCGTGGCCCAAAAAGACATTCAATCATCCCTATGTGATACATGTTGCACCTTTGAGGGCAAAATGGTCATTTGGCGGACCGATGCTTGGAAAAGAAGGGTGAAAAATGAAGCAAGTAAGGCCCAGTTATATTTTTCTTTCACTACTTTTTCAAAAAAAAAAAAGACAAAAAAAATGAAAATGAAAAATCCAAAAAGATTTTACACTTTTCCATTATTTCCCAAATATTCAAAAAAAAGGAGGAAAAGAAAATCCAAAAAGATTTTACGTTTTCCATCATTTTCCAAAAATTCAAAAAAAAGAGAAAAGAAAATCCAAAAAGATTTTACATTTTCCATCATTTTTCAAGAAAGACAAAATATAGTTTTTTTCAAATTAGTTGCATCTTCCCGAGCTATGCGAACCTGATTCTCGTCTTTTGGGGCGAGATACGTAGGCAACCCACATAGGGTCCGATCTTCTTAGTAAGTCTTAGGTTCTTGGCTTTGCGGTGTCTTAGCCACATCTTGCATGTCTAGCCACGTTTGGCCACATCGGTTGTTGTTGTTTTTTTGCAAAAGAGGAATATTTTCGCAAAGTGGCTTGTTAACCCATGTCTTAGATTCGTAAGCCACAATAAGGTGTCCTCTCAATTTTAAGGTCCATTCCTGTTGAGTTTGCATGTCTAGCCACTTTTGGCCATATCGGCCATTGTTGCAAAATGGGGTCATTTTCGCAAAAGCGGTTCAATTAGCCATGTCGTAGGATTTTGAGTTCACAACTAGGTGTCATATTATTTTAAGGTCCTTCCTTTTTGAGTTTGCATCTTTAGCCACTTCTGGTCATATCGATCATTTTTGCAAAATGGGGCATTTTCGCAAATTAGTTTTGGGCCATGATGTTCAGAGTTTGAATCCATAAAAGCCTTAGTGAGGCATTTTCCTTGTCCATGAGGTCAATCTTGTTGAGTTTGCATTAATAGCCACTCTTGGCCATGTAGGTTAATTTTCAAAAATAGCCCAAGCTTGTTTTGCATTTGTCTAATAGGAGGTGTGGTCTCACATAGTGTCTCGAGTCATTTAATCTGTTTGGTCTTATTTTCTCATTCAGGTATGGATCCATTTACCAGAGCTCGAGCACGACAGATACCCCGAGACCATCACATTTGGGAGCTGTTTGAGGAGACTTTTTATTTTTGTGTCTGTTTTATATTATTTTTTGCTTTCTAGTCTTGTATGGTTGTATTCAGTCTTTTAGTTGGTGTAACAGTTTGTTGTAGTATAGTTGAGGTTGTCAAGTGTCGCGTCACCATATTTCTTGTTTTGTATTTGAAAATCCAAAAAAAATTTATAAATGAGAAGTCCAAAAAGATTTTTGTTTCTTAGTTTATTTTGTCCATTACTTTTCCAGAACTACGCTTGATCTGATTCATGAGGGGCATGATACGTAGGCAACCTACATAGGGTTCGATCGAATTATTTTTTCAAAAATCAAAAAAGAAAAAGAAAAAAGAAAAAGTGAGAATGAAATTGCGGGACATGAGAAATGAAAAAAAAAAGCGATAATCAGAAAGAAAAGAGGGGGAAAGAAATGAAAAACCAAGCGGTGTTAGAAAGGAAGATGAAGAAGGAAATGGGGCAAGAAAAGTGAAATAGAGATGATGTCATATGACCTTCGTACCCTCGAAGCCATTCTAGAACTGTTAATTATTGCTAGGGGCATTGCACGCAATGTGATATTTCTATCTGATAAATGCCCTAACACTAACATGTTGGCTTTGTTTTGCTCCTCTTTGTTACTTTCATTGTTATCGTAACAGGGGGTGGTTAGTTTGTGGCATTTTGGCGAGTCATATGTACAACATAAGGTCAAATAGCAAAGTAGCCTTGGCTAGCAAGGAAACAGGCACTAGGGTTATAGACCCACCAAGGGAGATTGTAGAATTAGAATTGAAACTGAAAGAGGAGGTCCGAAGGTTGAAACATCAAATGTCGGAAATGTATCAGGCCTGGTTTAAGGGACATCCTCCACCTTCATTCCCCACTAGCTACACTGAAAACCCTGCAACTATCCCACCATTATCACAAGCTCAGGTTCCCACTATTGTTAACCTTTCCCCTCAACATGCACCGGGCTTTACCCCTTACCACAATTACCCTGGCATTTCCTCCCAAATTTTTCATGCTCCACCAGCCAAAACAACCTCATACCCTGCTCCGACATCAGCTCCTATTTTTGTAGCTCCTCCACCAGCTACTCTTCTTTGAACCTCTAGCGAGACTGTGTTCAAAGTCCCCGATGCCCAAGGAAAGAGGCCCAAGGAAAGTTTTAGGGAGTTTTGGTTCAAATGGAACGAACAAGTTGCTCGGGTCAGTTCTCCGATTGGTAGAAAAGATGTTGCTGAGCCCCGCCAACGACATGATCCAGTGGGCATTCCTGCTAAAGTAAAAATTATTTTTAGAAAAAACGGTGACCTGATTTTTAGAGAATCGGGTAAGGGGGTTCATTTGACTCGGAGAAGGTGTTAGGCACTCCCCAAGTCCCGTAACTAGTACGGTTGCGTACTCGATCAAGTCGGCTTTTAAAATATTCAGTTGAGGTAAAAACATAAACAAAATAAACACACAAGAGGCTAGAGGTCGTCCCTACCTAAAAAGATAAAAATAAATAAAAGAAAATATTAAAGTTCTATTCTACGCTTCCTTACGTCATCCAATCTCTGGCCTTCATTTACATATACTTCGGGGCATACCCCAGATAAAATATATACAAATTTTTCGGTTAACGATCCTTCGCCTCAAAACTAACAAATATCCTAAGGCTTGCCTACCCAAGCGTGACCGGCCTAAATATGCTACTAGCGATTAAAGCAATAAAAAATAAAATTAAACAAAATATTCATGTTCTAATTTCTTTTTCAAATTATGCGTCCAACCCCACTGCCACTTGAATGAAACAATCCAATACATATAGTAAGATATTCTGGATAAACCCATTCATATGTTAAGTAATTAAAACACTTTCTTATAATTAAAAATACTAACAAAGAACTAACTTAAGCAAGCATGATACTAACATTGCAAATCATCACATGATAGCAACTAAAATGCAATAACAAACCAACATAGAATATTCACATAAGAAGAGGAATAAAAGAAGCAGAATTAGGATTGGACCTCAAAATGAACCTGAACTTTACAAGTACTCGAGCAAAAACTATGGAACGAGGCTGGAATCGGGAGCTCGAAACCCCCACGAACAATCTTCACACGGCTCGAACTCAAAACGGCTCCAAACTTAATTAAATTCCATGTTTTAGAAATTTAAATGCCAAAAATCAGAAAAGAAAAGGTCCAAAATTTAAGCCAAAACACTAAGTGAAAGTGAGAAGATTTGCAAGCTCCAATTCGGCAATTCTAAGATCTTTTTGAGCTTTTGAAATTCTAAATTGACGAGATTCCTTTTGCTTCTTGAAGTCATCCATTTCGTTATATTTTCCACGCACTTGAACATCCAAACAATTGTCCTAATCCAAAAGCTTCATATGTTTGTTGGCATTGTCGCCCAACAGGCCATTTACTTATTTATTTTTGTTCATTTAGCATTTCGTTCTGCTTTCTCTATGTGTGCACCGGAAAATGTATAGACTGATATTGGCAGCTGATTTTTTGTGTAGGGAGGTGGGGGTAAGGTCGGGTCCCGGGTTTTGGGGTTCTAGGGTTTGTATTGTTGTCGTCTAAGGTTCAAGAAGAAGAAGGTGTGTAAGGGTTTAAAGAAGAAGGAGTAATGAGTTAGGTCTTGTTGGGATTAAAAGTTGGGCCAAAAAATTAAAAATGGACCTCTCTCATTAAAAATGTGATAAACTAACCCAAAAACTCACTCTTCCTTTTGAAAATGATATAAAATTTATAAAAGAAAAATATAAAACTAATCATAATTAATTAAAACAAATAATATTATACTATAAAACTATTTTGGTATTTTTCAAGATTATGTAAAAATAAAATAGGTTCAAAGTAACATATCTTTCTAAAAATATCTAATACATGAATCAAATAGAGAAATATGGAACTATTTTTTGTATTTTTTAATTTTGTTATAAAAATAATGTAAAAGAGTCAAACTTAATTGAAATAACTATATTAGACCTAAACCAAGTATTTTACACTAAAATGGGTGAAATTTCAGGGAAGGTCAAAAATCACACGTCTACATCTATCATTGAATTCATCATTTAATTCGTGATTTGGGATGGAATTTGGGAAGAAAATTGTGAAATCTTTCAAAACTGTAAAATGATGATTTGAAGGACCAAATGGTATCAGAATTGGGTAATTTTCGTATGGTTAGACTCGTAAGAGTATAAGGATTCTAGTTTTGTAAATTTTGTCAAATTTCGAGATGTGGCCCCGGGGGTCGGGTTTGACCAACTTTTGGAATTTTGTTGTAATTTGATTGTTTTCGCTTGGGCTCATATTGTGACGTATTTGTTCTGATTTTGGATAGATTCGACGCGCGTGGAGGCCAATTCGAGGGGCAAAGGCGTCGTGAGCTAGAGAATTAGCCGGTTCGAGGTGAGTAATGATTGTAAATGATGCTCTGAGGGTTTGAAATCCCAGATTGCACATCGTAGTGCTATATTGATGTGAGACACACGTTTGATAACGAGCGTGTGGCCATATAATATTGGTGATTGTGACTTGGTCCATCCCGGTTGATGATTTTACCGCGTATTTAACTGAAACTTATTTGCTATCATCATTATTTGGGTTGAGCGCCATATTTGGGCTTCGTGCCAACTATTTGGACCCTTCGGGGATTTTTATTACCATTTCCTCACTGTTTTGAATTATTACTTGAAGCAGTCCCGTTATTTTCCTCTGTTTTACTACTCAGCCATTTTTACTCAGTTTTGAGACTTAAATAATATTTTAAATGATGTTTTGGGCTGAGAAATACTGTTTTACTATTGCTCGAGGGGCTTGTGAATATTTTTGACTGAGTAAGGCCAAGGGCCTAGTTGTGAGGAAAAACTGGTACTGATTGAGGCCGGGGCCTGAGATATATATGCCATGAGGTGGCTTGTTGATATTGTTTATGAGGCCGAGTGCCTGAGATACATATATACGCCACGAGGTGGCTTGATATATATGAGGCCGAGGGCCTAGATTTGATGCCACGAGATGACTTGATATTGCGCTTGGGCCGTAAGGGGCCCCTCCCGGAGTCTGCACACCCCCAGTGAGCGCGGGTACCCATTATGATGTGAGATTGAGCCCGAGGGGCTGATATTGTTCTGAGATTGAGTCCGAGGGGTTGAAACTGTTCTGAGATGTTGCCCGAGGGGCGGATTTGTTGATATTGTGCCCGAGGGGCAAACTTCTATTTGTTTACTTACCTGTCAATTACTTGTTTTACTTGTTGAAAAGGGATTTACTTAACTCTTCACTGTTTTACTGTTTTTAAGTGATTTTTTTTACTGCTTCAGTGTAGAATGCCTTGTGTTGTATGTGTTTTCTTACTTTCAGTCGTTATTTACATTTGTTACTCACTGAGTTGGAGTACTCACTTTACTCCCTGCACCCTGTGTGAAGATTCAGGTGTAGCTGGTACCGCTCCTGAGTGCTGATTCCTCCAGTTCTAGGCGGTTTTTCGGAGACTACGAGGTAGCTGTTGATGTACGCAGCACCGTGTCTCTACTTCTCTATCATTTCTGTTTCCTTTCAAATACTTGTAGTAGTTTATGACTTTAGCAGACTAGTATTATGGTTTAGAGATGCTCGTGACTTGTGACACCCCGGTTAGGGCTGTGTTGGGTTGAACTTTCCGCATTGTTATCGATATTTCCGCTATTTAGTATTATTTAAATCATGTTTAGACTATTTTTCATGTTGATTAACTACTTTAAAAGTTGAGTCGGGTTGAACTGGTTGGCCTTGTCTTCATGAGAGGCACTATCACGCCCGAGTTCGGGGTTAGGGTCGTGAGAAGTTGGTATCAGAGCCTAGGTTACATAGGTCTCACGAGTCATGCGCAGGTTTAGTAGAGTCTCGCGGATCGGTACGGATATGTTTGTATTTATCCTCGAGAGGCTGCAGAACCTTTAGGAAAACTTCACATTCTTAAAATTCTTGTCGTGCGAACTTGTTTATCCGAGTACTAAACTTCTGTTACTCCATTCTCTCACAGATGGTGAGGACACGCGCTACTGGGTGGGGTGGACGACCACCAGCGCCACCAGCTGAGACCACCAAATGCCGAGGACACGGTCGTGGTCATGGCAGAGGCAGAGCAGCGAGGGCAGCACCTGTTGATCCACCAGCTGCCCCAGCTCAGGATTAGGCTCCAACTATGGGTGCTCAAGTAGCACCAGTTCAGGCACCAGTTGTGCCCATCGTCATTCCGGGTCTTTAGGAGGCCTTGGCACAGATCTTATCATTTTGCACTGGCCTGGCTCAGGCAGTTTCAGGCACTACAACCGCAGCTACTTCACAGGCCGAGGAAGGCAATCAGACTCCCACCGCTCGTACACCTGAGCAGGTAGTGCAGGGACTTCAGACGCCGGGGGCACATCCAGCCCAGCCGGTCGCAGCTGCTCAGGTGATCACAGCCTCCGACCTTTAGTGGCACAGAGGGCGAGGATGCCCAGGGCTTTTTGGATAAGTGTTAGATGATGCTTCATATTGCCGGTATTTTGGAGACCAACGGGGTTGCTTTTACCACCTATCAGTTTTCAGGAGCTGCTTTTACATGGTGGGAGGATTTTGAGAGGCGTAGGCCTATTGGTGCAGCGCCCCTTACTTGGCAGCAGTTCTCCGTTCTCTTCCTGGTGGGAGGATATGACTGTGTTAGAGTATGAGTTGAGTTTTTCTGAGTTGGCTTATCATGCCATCTGGATGGTTCCGACAAATCGAGAGAGGATCAAGAGATTTGTTGACGGGCTTAATTATCATCTCCGTATTCTTATGACTAGGGAGAGAGATGGGTGCTATGTTCGAGGAGGTGATTGATATCGCCCATGAGATTGAGTCGGTTCGCCGTCAGGAGCGAGAGGAGAGGGAGGCCTCAAGGATCGGGCAGTTATAGTGGTGCTCCTTCGAGGGGCCAATTCTAGCACAACAGAGGCCGTTTATTCAGGCATGCTCAGTCAGCTCGTCTAGGTTATCATGGGGCATTTTCGGGTCATGGTCATCATGGATCTCAGCAGGGCCAATCACTACTCAGCGCCCTCCCAGCTCAGAGTTCATCTCGTGCCCAATCGGCTTAGGGTTCTTCTATACCGAGCATATCTGCTAGTCACTCCGGTGCGAGGGGTTCCCTTCAGTCCCCTTCTCCAACACTTGGGAGTTGCTATGAGTGTGGCGAGATAGGTCATATGTGGAGGCAGTGTCCTTGTCGTGTTGCTAGTTCGTCCCAGCAGAGGGGTCAGTCTTCGGCTTCAGCACCAGTTTCTTTACCACCACCTGCTCAACCAACTAGGGGTGGAGGTCAGTCAGCTAGGGGTCGCCCCAGAAGGGGAGGTCGGTCAGAGGGCAGTCAGGTCTGTTTCTATGCACTCCCAGGTAGACCCGATACTATTTCAGATGCTATTAACACAGGTATTGTTTCAGTCTTCCATAGAGATTCCTCTGTATTATTTGATCTTGGTTCCACCTTTTCTTATATGTCATCATATTTTGCTCGTTATTTGGGTAAGCCCCGTGAGTTTCTTACTTTACCTGCTCATGTATCTACCCTGGTCCGCGATACTTTGTTGTAGACCGTGTGTACTGGTCATGTGTGGTGACTATTGGGGGTCTGGAGACCCGAGTGGATCTATTACTATTGAGCATAGTGGATTTTGATGTCATTTTGGGCATGGATTGGTTATCTTCGTGTCGTACTATTCTGGATTGTCATGCTAAGACAGTCACATTGGCTATGTCGGGTGTGCCACGGATGGAGTGGCGAGGTATGACTGATTACGTTCCTAGTAGAGTAATCTCTTTCTTGAGAGCCCAGCGTATGGTTGGGAAGGGTTGTCTTTCATACCTAGCATTTGTGAGGGATGTCGGAGCTGAGACTCCCAGTATTGATTCTGTTCTAGCTGTGGGGTATTTTCCCGGTGTGTTTCCTGCAGACTTGTCGGGCATGCCATCGGACAGGGATATTGATGTTCGTATTGACCTGGTGCCGGTCACTCAGCCCATTTCTATTCTGCAATATCGTATAGCACTAACGGAGTTGAAGGAACTGAAGGAGCAACTTCAGGAGCTCCTAGATAAGGGGTTCATTCGGCCTAGTGTGTCACCTTGGGGTGAGCCGGTTCTATTTGTGAAGAAGAAGGATGGCACAATGAAAATGTGCATTGATTATAGGAAATTGAACAAGGTAACAATTAAGAACAAGTATCATTTGCCTCGTATTGATGATTTATTTGACCAGCTTCAGGGAGCGAGGGTGTTCTCCAAGATTGATCTCCATTCAGGTTATCACCAGTTGAAGATCAGGGACTCAGATATTCTTAAGACGGCTTTCAGGACCCGATATGGTCATTATGAGTTCTTAGTGATATCTTTTAGGCTGACCAATGCCCCAACAGCGTTCATGCATTTGATAAACAGCGTGTTCGGCCTTATTTTGATTCATTTATCATAGTCTTCATTGATGATATTCTGGTGTATTCGCGTAGTCAGGAGGAGCGCATGGAGTATTTGAGAGTTGTATTGCATAGATTGAGGGATGAGAAGCTTTATGCAAAATTCTCCAAGTGTGAGTTTTCGCTTGGTTCAGTGCCTTTCTTGGGGCACGTGGTGTCCAGCGAGGGTATTCAGGTTGATCCGAAGAAGATAGAGGCGGTTCAGAGTTGGCCCAGACCATCCTCAGCCATAGAGATTCGCAGTTTTCTTGGTTTGGAAAGCTATTATCGCCGGTTTGTTTAGGGATTCTCATCTATCGCATCGCCCTTGACCAAGTTGACTCAGAAGCGTGCTACATTTGTATGGTCGGACGAGTGTGAGGAGAGATTTCAGAAGCTCAAGTCACCTTTGACCACAGCTCCAGTGTTGGTTTTGCCATCAGCTTCAGGTTCATATACCGTGTATTGTAATGCTTCGAGAGTTGGGATTGGTTATGTGTTGATGCAGGAGGGTAGAGTTATT
This sequence comes from Nicotiana sylvestris, assembly GCF_000393655.2. Lineage (NCBI taxonomy): Eukaryota > Viridiplantae > Streptophyta > Magnoliopsida > Solanales > Solanaceae > Nicotiana > Nicotiana sylvestris. Next base: position 169,114,470 of record NC_091063.1, read on the forward strand.
GCTTATGCTTCTCGTCAGTTGAAGCCCCATGAGAAGAACTACCCCGTTCATGATTTGGAGTTGGCTGCCATAGTTCATGCATTGAAGATTTGGAGGCATTACTTGTATGGCGTATCTTGTGAGGTGTTCACTGATCATCGCAGTCTTCAGCATTTGTTCAAGCAAAAGGATCTTAATTTGAGGCAACATAGATGGTTGGAGTTGCTTAAGGATTATGATATCACTATATTGTAGCATCCGGGAAAGGCCAATGTGGTGGCCGATGCTTTGAGCCGAAAGGTAGTGAGTATGGGGAGTTTGGCATATATTCCAGTTGGGGAGAGACCTCTTGCAATTGATGTTCAGGCCTTGGCCAATCGGTTTGTGAGATTAGACATTTCGGAGCCTAGTCGGGTATTGGCTTGTGTGGTATCTCGGTCTTTCTTATATGATCGCATCAGAGAGCGCCAGTACGATGATCCGCATTTCCTAGTCCTTAAGGACAGAGTTCAGCATGATGATACCAGAGATGTGACCATCGGAGATGATGGGGTGTTGAGGATGCAGGGCCGGATTTGCGTGCCCAATGTGGATGGGCTTCTGGAATTGATTCTGGAGGAGGCCCATAGCTTGCGGTATTCCATTCATCCGGGTGCCGCGAAGATGTATCAGGATCTGAGGCAGCACTATTGGTGGAGAAGAATGAAGAAAGATATTATGAGATTCGTAGCTCGGTGTCTCAATTATCAGCAGGTGAAATATAAGCATCAGAGACCGGGTGACTTGCTTCAGTAGATGGTTATTCCTGAGTGGAAGTGGGAGAGGATCACTATGGACTTTGTTGTTGGACTCCCACGGACTATGAAGAAGTTCGACGCTATTTGGGTGATTGTGGATCGGCTGACCAAGTTCGCACACTTCATTCCTGTGTATACTACCTATTCTTCAGAGCGGTTGGCAGAGATTTATATTCGGGAGATTGTTCGTTTGCATGGTATTCCGGTTTCCATCATTTCAGATAGAGGTACTCAGTTTACTTTGCAGTTTTGGAGAGCCGTGCAGAGAGAGTTGGGTACTCAGGTGGAGTTGAGCACAGTTTTTCATCCTCAGACAGACTGGCAGTACGAGCGTACTATTCAGATATTGGAGGACACGTTGCGTGCTTGTGTCATTGATTTCGGAGGATCATGGATGAGTTTCTACCACTTGCAGAGTTTTCTTACAACAACAGTTACCAGTTGAGTATTCAGATGGCTCCATATGAGGCTTTGTATGGGAGGCGGTGTAGATCTCCAGTTGGTTGGTTCGAGCCCGGTAAGGCTAGGCTATTGGGGACTGATTTGGTACAGGATGATTTGGAGAAGGTGAAGGTGATTCAGGAGAGGCTTCGTACAGCACAGTCGAGGCAAAAGAGTTATGCTGATAGGAAGGTTCGAGATGTGTCCTACATGGTTGGCGAGAAGGTTCTGTTGAAGGTCTCACCCATGAAGGATGTTATGAGATTTGGGAAGAAAGGAAAATTGAGTCCTTGATTCATTGGGCCTTTTGAGGTGCTTCGGAGGATTGGGGAGGTGGCTTATGAGTTTGCTTTGCCACCCAGCTTGTCGAGTGTGCATTCGGTATTTCATGTTTCTATGCTCTGGAAGTATATCAGGGATCCGTCTCATGTTTTGGACTTCAGCACGGTTCAGTTGGATGATGATTTAACCTTCGATGTGGAGCCAGTAGCTATTTTGGGTCGTCAGGTTCGGAAGTTGAGGTCAAAGGATATAGCTTCAGTGAAAGTGTAGTGGAGAGGTCGGCCTATGGAGGAGGATACTTGGGAGACCGAGCGGGAGATGCGGAGCAGATATCCTTACCTATTCAAGGCTTCAGGTATGTTTCTTGACTCGTTCGAGGACAAACGTTTGTTTAAGTTGGGGAGGATGTGACGATCCGGCCAGTCATCTCATGAGTTGCCGCTCGGTTTCTCCCATTTCAACTTCTTTATGATTCGTTATATGTGTTTTATGTGATCGGGTTGATTAGTTCGAGTTCGGAGAGGATTTGATAAGAAATGAGACACTTAGTCTCTTTTAAGAAGGCTTAAGTTGGAAAAGTCAACCGGATGTTGACTTATGTGTTAGAGGGCTCATATATGAGTTCCTATGGTTCGGTTAGCTTCGGGAGATGATTTTTGACTTAGGAGCGCGATCAGAATGAGTTTTGGAGTTATAGAGAAGATTTAGGCTTGAATTGGAGAAGTTGATATTTTGGCGATTTCTGGTTAATAGGTGAGATTTTGATATAGGGGTCGGAAAGGAATTTCGAGAGTTGCAGTAGCTTCGTTGTGTCATTTGAGATGTGTGTGCAAAATTTCATCTCATTCGGGTGAGATTTGATAGACTTTTTGATCAAAAGCATAAATTAAGTGTTCTTAGGCTTGAATCCTATGTTAAATTGGTGATTGATGTTGTTGTGAGCATTCCGAATTTTTGGACAAGTTTGAACGATGTCATGGGATGTGTTGGTACAATTGGTTTGAAGTTCCGGGTAGGTTCCGGGATGTTTTAGGCCAAAAATCATAGTTGTAGCAAGTCCAGAAGGGTTGCAGGCCTCGGAACGCACCTGCGTGGTCCGCACAAAAAGAAGTGTGGTTGCGGTATGTGTTGTGCGGACCGCACAAAATGAAGTGCGGCCGCGGTGGGAAACATTTCACTGGTCCTACTTCGGAAGCTCATATCTTTTGATCTACAAGGAATTTTGAGATGATTCAAAAACGAAAGTCATAGACCTTCGTGTCTAGTTTTAATAAAGGTAAAGATATCGCAATTTGGACATCTGTAGCAAACGTTATGGCCAAAATACTAAAGCCTATCACTGCAGAGGAAAGCTTGTGCGGCCGCAATCGTTTTTGTGTGGACCGCACTGGTTTTGTGCGGATCGTTGTCGATTTTGTGCAGTCCGCGGAGGTGGAAATCTGTGAGGTACTCTATAAATACGAGGTTTTGGATTTTATTTGATATTTTGACCTAGAGAGCTCGGATTTTGGCGATTTTTCGAAGGTTTTTCAAGAAATTCATCGGGATAAGTGATTCTAACTCAGATTTGGCTAGAGTACATGAATCTATCATTGAATTCATCATTTAATTCGTGATTTGGGATGGAATTTGGGAAGAAAATTGTGAAATCTTTCAAAAATATAAATGATGATTTGAAGGACCAAATGATATCGGAATTGGATAATTTTTGTATGGTTAGACTCGTGAGAGTATAAGGATTCTAGTTTTGTGAATTTTGTCAAATTTCGAGATGTGGGCTCGGGGGTCGGATTTGACCAATTTCTGGAATTTTGTGGCAATTCGATTGTTTTCGCTTGGGCTTTGTTCCCTTAGCATATTGTGACGTATTCGTTCTAATTTTGGATAGATTCGACGCGCGTGGATGCCAATTCAAGGGGCAAAGGCGTCGTAAGCTAGAGAAGTAGCCGGTTCGAGGTGAGTAATGATTGTAAATAATGCTCTGAGGGTTTGAAACCCCGAATTGCACATCGTAGTGCTATATTGATGTGAGACACACGTTTGATGACGAGCGTGTGGTCGTATACTATTGGGGATTGTGACTTGGTCCATCCTGGTTGATGATTTTACCACGTATTTGACTGAAACTTATTTGATATCATAATTATTTGGGCTGAACGCCATATTTGGGCTTCGTGCCAACTATTTGGACCCTTCGGGAATTTTTATTACTATTTCCTCACTATTTTGAATTATTACTTGAACTTAATCCCGTTATTTTCCTCTGTCTTACTACTCATCCATTTTTACTCAGTTTTGAGACTTCAATAATATTTTAAATGATTTTTTTGGGCTGAGAAATACTGTTTTACTATTGCCTGAGGGGCTTATGAGTATTTTTGATTGAGTAAGGCCGAGGGCCTAGTTGTGAAGAAACACTAATACTGATGGCCTGAGATATATACGCCACGAGGTGGCTTGTTGATATTGTTTATGAGGCCGAGGGGCTGAGATACATATATACGCCATGAGGTGGCTTGATAGATATGAGGCCGAGGGCCTAGATTTGATGGCACAAGATGGCTTGATATTGCACTTGGGCCGTAAGGGGCCCCTCCCGGAGTCTGCACATCCTAGTGAGCGCGGGTACCCATTGTGATGTGAGATTGAGCCCGAGGGGCTAATATTGTTCTGAGATTGAGCCCGAGGGGCTGGTACTATTCTGAGATGTTGACCGAGGAGCGGATTTGTTGATACTGTGCACGAGGGGAAAACTTCTATTTGTTTACTTACCTGTCGATTACTTGTTTTAATTGTTGAAAAGGGATTTACTTAACTCTTCACTATTTTACTGTTTTGAAGTGATTTTTTTACTGCTTCAGTATAGAATGCCTTGTGTTTTACGTGTTTTCTTACTTTCAGTCGTTATTTACATTTGTTACTCACTGAGTTGGAGTACTCACTTTACTCCATGCACTCTGTGTGCAGATTCAGGCATAGCTGGTACCGTTCCTGAGTGCTGATTCCTCCAGTTTCAGGCGGTTTTTCGGAGACTACGAGGTAGTTGTTGACGTCCGCAGACTCGTGTCTCTACTTCTCTATCATTTCTGTTTCCTTTCAAACACTTGTATTAGTTTATGACTTTAGCATACTAGTATTATGGTTTAGAGATGCCCGTGACTTGTGACACCCCGGTTAGGGCTGTGTCGGGTTGGACTTTCTGCATTGTTATCGATATTTCTGCTATTTAGTATTGTTTAAATCATGTTTAGACTATTTTTCATGTTGATTAACTGCTTTAAAAGTTGAGTTGGGTTGAACTGGCTGGCTTGTCTTCACGAGAGGTGCCATCACGACCGGGTTCGGGGTTAGGGTCGTGACATCGGGGCTCCCAACCAAACATGCACACCAACCTAAAAATATCATACGGACTCGCTCGTGTATTCAAATCACTAAAATAACATCAACAACTATGAATTTAGCATAAAAATCATGAAATTTCTCAAGAACTTCAAATTTCCCATTTTTCTCAAATATGATCCGATTCACGTCATTTCAAATCCGTTTCTTACAAAATTTCATAGACTTATCTTAAATCACATATAAGACCTGTACCAGGCACCGGAACCAAAATACAGGCCCGGTACCATCAGGTTCTAATCACAATTCATTTCCAAATCTCATAAATAATTTCGAAAATAATTTTCTTTAAAAATTTATTTCTCGGGCTTGGGACCTCGAAATTCGATTCCGGGCATATGCCCAAGTCCCATATTTTTTCACGGACCCTCCGGGACCGTCAAATCATGGGTCCGGATTCGTTTACCCAAAATATTGACCGAAGTCAACTTAAATGCATTTTAAGTCAAAATTTCAATATTTTTCACAGATTTTCACATAATAGCTTTCTGGCTACGCGTCTGGACTGTGCACGCAAATCGAGGTGATGCTGAAAGAGGTTTTTAAAGCCTCGAAAAGCAGAATTCATTTTTTAAAAACAAGTGATGACCTTTTGGGCCATCACATATTTTTGAAAATTTATTGAAATAATTAGATTTAGGCGTAATGGCTTTCTGGGCACTTAAACTAGTAGAGCTTTTGAAAGCCGATACACGAACTTTGAATTTTCTCATTTGAACACTCCAACTTGACAAAATAGGTAATAATAAACACATTTGACCGTTGACCATGCCTATGTGGAAGCACTACAGCTGACATGGCTAAACTATGTGCAAATCACGCTCCCAAGACGCGTGAATAGTATTGTTTTTACTTTAAAAAAAATTAGAATTAGAATAAAATATAAATAAAAAAAGAAAAAGAAAAAAGAAAAAAAAAAGACTTTTCCAATTTTTTCGTCTTCCCACGTGTCCACCATAGATTAAGTGATGCTATCATATGATTAAGTGATGCTACGAACTTCACCAGACCATGCCGGAGCATGTAAGTTCAGAATCCTAGTGAAAGAGGCTGAGTAGAACTGGAGGGTGCATTGGCATTTGGTCGAACACTGTTATATGAACAGTGTGCAGAATGACTATTTTGGTATTCGAAAGATTTGGCCCATGTAAGGTCTGGTTTGAAGGTTTGGAAGCATTCTCCTGAGGAGCAGGAGTAGTTTGGCATTGGTTTTGAGTCCTTTGGTTTGCCTGATCACCTTGCCCCGCCAACTGGTGAAGTTTTGAGTTTTTAACTTGGTGGTGATGGTTGATTTCTTGAATGGATTGAGCTGAATCTTTGCATAGAGGATCCATGGGTCTAGTAGAAGGGATTCCAATTGGAAATTGGTCTCCAATTAGCCCAGAATTGATAGGGGCATTTCGTCGAACACCTTGCTCAACCGGGCTGCCTTAGCTTTTGGATTGTAAAATTGGAGGAATTGGTTGGTACCCATATGAAATTGGAAGTGTAAGAGCATTCTGCTCATCAAGGCGAACATTTTGGTACCTTTCTTTTCCAATTTGGATACCTGGAACACCTTGCACGTTCATTTTTGCCTCGTCGAAGTTCTGCTGCTTGTCGGAGGGGACGATTCCCACGGTGGAATTGTCGAACTATGTTTCAGGCATTTTTTTTTTCCTTTTTGTATTTGTAACTTTTTTTTTTTTTGATTTTGTATTTAAAAATCGGACCCACAAATAACACATGACAAGTAATAAATAGCTTAGCATGATGTGTTGTACATGTCAGCGCAATTGATATACACGCTCTGGTGGATATGTTTATTATTACCCATTTTGTCAAGTTGGAGTGTTTAAATGGAAAAATCCAAAGTTCGTGTATCGGCTTTCAAAAGCTCTACAAGTTTAAGTGGCCAGAAAGCCATTTCGCCTTAGATTTAAAATGCTAAAACAAGCAACATTGCAACTTAATATGATAAATTTCATATAATATTAACCGCGCATCGCGCGGGTTTGATAGTTACAAACGTGATTCTCGGTCCATCAACAAATTTGTAACATGTTAAAACAGAATGTCTAGTATCCTAATTTGAATTTTAAAAGAAAAAATTATAGGCCATATTGTTTCATTTTCTTTAGAAAATAATTAAACAGACCCTTAAATTTAGGTGTATGGTTCATTGCCTTTGAGAAGGAATCTTTGGGGATTTAATTATGGGCGAAAAAATAGGGATGATACGTTAGGGTTGATTCATTTTAGGGATTTTTATTGAATCTGCTATGCTATGTTAATATTCAGGTGCCATAAAATGACAATTAACTACTGCGGCTACGGATATGCAAATTTTCTTTAAATATTGTCTAGTTATGTTTTTTGCCACCTAAGCAAGTATTTTGTGGATGCAATAAAGTGTCCTCAGAAATGCTTATTTAAAGCACCATATCAATCGTCTCATCATCATTGTCTTCACCCAAAATCTAGAGAAATGGAGTTGGAATGGAGCTATATTTTTTGGTCAATAATCATCTTATTACCAGCTTTAATCCTCTTAATTACCAAAAAGAAATCATCTTCTTCCAACATAAAGCTACCTCCAGGTCCACCTGGTTTACCAATTTTTGGTAATATGTTTGATCTTGCTGGATCAGAACCATACAAGAAAGCTGCTAATTTGAAACAAAAATATGGCCCTATTGTGTGGTTAAAAATAGGGCCCTCAATGAACACAATAATTGTTCAAACAGCTCAGGTAGTCAGAGGTGGATTCAGAATTTTCAGTTTACGGGTTGTGAATTACCATCCACTTTTCTTACTTGATTTTGAATAGATTATTTATATATATTAAATAATTTTTTAAATATGATTACTGAATTTGGGTTCTGTCGAACTCGTAACTTAACGATTGCTTTGCTTCTGAGTTCTAGATCACAATCTGTTTTGCTTAATGAGTTCTGAATACATCATTTATACATATGAAATGACTTTTTTATATGTGTAACACCCAGACAATAGACAGAGTCCCACATCGGCAAAACATAAGAGAGATGTTGGGTATATAAGTTAACAAGTCTTAGACCCTAGTGATGCGTTTTAAACCTGTGAGGGTCTAAGCCCAGTCGAACTTGTAACTATAACGATTGCTTCGCCCCTGCAGGCAGCTGCTGAATTATTCAAGAACCACGATGTTACCTTTGCTGATAGGTACATAGTTGATGTTAATTTAGCACATAATAACCATCAAGCGTCAATGGCTTTAGCCCCATATGGCAACTATTGGCGAATGTTGAGGCGGATATGCACTGTGGAAATGTTTGTTAACAAAAGGATCAATGAAACCGTGCAAATTAGGCGAAAATCGATGGATAAAATGCTTCAATGGATCGAAAAACAAGCCAATTTGGTAAATACTAATCGAAGTGGGATTGAAGTAACACGTTATGTGTTCCTCGCATCGTTTAATATGCTAGGTAAGTCGATACACAAGTTATACTCACCTTATTTATATTTATTTCGTGATTGCAGTTTAATTTTTTGTACTGAAAAATTTTTGCTAGGTAATTTGATTTTATCTAAGGACTTAGCGGATCCGGAGTCAGAAAAAGGGTCAGAGTTCTTTAAAGCAATGACTGGAATTATGCAGTGGGCTGGTGTTCCAAATATTTCAGACATATTTTCATGTCTTAAGAGGTTTGACATACAAGATTTAAGAAAGAAAATGGAACATGACATGGGAAAGGCTAAAGAAATTACTTTTGGATATCTTAAGGAACGTATTGAAGAAGGACAAAAAGGTGGAGAAAAGAGGAAAGATTTGTTAGATGTGTTGCTTGATTTTGAGGGCAGTGGAAAAGATGAACAAGCTAAATTATCAGAACATGAGATCACAATGACTATAATGGTAAGTTTTTTACTCATTAAAGTTTGACTATAATGGCAAGTTTTTAATGTGTGTGTTCGGTTTCGATTTGGTTATTTGGTATGTTGGGCTATTTCTTATATGCATAATTGAGCAAATTGCATCTATATATGGTCGTTAATTTATTCAATCCATCCCTTAGAAGATTACTCTTCTAAGTTTTGTTAGACTTGAATTTGGTCCCTTTTTGGACATATGTTTTTCTAATACGTTAAGGTCATAAATTTTACTCTTATCCTGAAATTTTTACTCGACATATTATAGGAATTCTTTTTAGCCGGAACAGAGACGACTAGCAGTAGTGTGGAGTTGGCATTAACTGAGCTTTTGCGAAATCCAGAAGCAATGGCAAAAGTGAAAGCAGAAATTTCAGAAGTAGTAGGTCCGAATAGGAAGTTTGAAGAGAGTGACATAGACAATCTACCCTATATGCAAGCCGTACTCAAGGAATCGCTACGTTTACATCCTCCCCTCCCTTTCTTGATTCCAAGAAGAGCAACTCAAGATACAAAGTTCATGGGATACGACGTACCAAAAGGCACTCAAGTATTGGTAAATGTTTGGTCAATTGGACGAGATCCTGAATGTTGGAACGACCCTTTTGAGTTCAAACCCGAGAGGTTTCTTGGCTCAAATGTAGACGTTAAAGGACAGAACTACGAGTTAATTCCATTTGGTGCAGGCAGAAGGATGTGTGTTGGCCTTTCTTTAGGTCATCGTATGATGCATTTCGCGTTTGGATCGTTGCTACATGAATTCAATTGGGAGCTTCCTGATAATGTTACTCCTAAATCCATGAACATGGATGAGAGTATGGGAGTTACAGCAAGAAAAAAGCAGCCTTTGAAAGTGATTCCAAACAGAGCTTGAACTTATAATTTTATTTTTAATGTTCCTTTGGTTGAAAGTTGTTTTGAGCTTTGTTGTAGATATTATTATACAAAAATAAGTTTAGAAGTTTCTGAAAAGGCTTCTGTCTAGGGGTGTTCATAAAAATCCGAAAACCTGAACCAAACCGAAAACCAAACCAAACCGACCAAAAAAACGGATACTTTTTGTTTGGTTTGGTTTTGGTTTTGAAATTTAAAAACCGATCAAATTTGGTTTGGTTTTGGTTTTAATTAAAAAAAAACGAACCAAACCGAATATAGGAGTAGCTATTTTAAATTTATTATTACACCTATATATATGTATACTTTTGTACAAAGTTTTAAATTTTTTATAGTAAATATTAATCGTTTGCACTTTTAGTATAGTTCTTTACCTTTACATTCTAGTTTAATTGGTAGTTTTCTTTTGTTAAGTGTAAGAATCTATTTCATGTTAAAAATAATATATTTTTAAATGAGTCCTTAAATTATTCATCACTATTTTATTCAATTATCATCAATATATCTTGGTAAATAATAGATTTCTCAAAAGGCAATTGATTTGATAGTGTTACGTTGAAAATGTGATCGCCGAAATGTGTGTTTGGTAGTGTATGTCTTATATTTAAGAAAAAACCGACAAATAACCGAAGAAACCGAAAAACCGACATAAACCGAATCGAGAAAAAACCGACTTAATTAGTTTGGTTTGGTGCAAATATTTGAAAAACCAACTTACTTAATTTGATTTTTTTTTAGGGAAAATCAATCCAAACCGAACCATGAACACCCATACTTCTATCATAAAATAAAATAAAATAAAACAAGTCTTGTTCTAGACTCTAGACTCCCAAATATATGGAGTTTTATCTTTAATTTTAGGCGCTTTCCAACCTCCAAAAAATGTTTTATTTGCGATTGTTGTGAATTTAAGTTAAACAAAAAAAAAACGTTTCAATTACAAATACTTATTTAATGGGGTAAAGTAGGTAACCGACCTATTATTGAAAAATTTGCTCTCTCCGATTCAAAATAATTGATTTTTTAGTTGTTTTCACACAAATTAAGAAATTCATCTTTTAACATTAATTAGCAATGAAATTGATTATATTAACATTTACTATCTCTTCACATAAATACTCATAACACATACTCCAACACTATTTATTCCAAGGACAATGTAGGAAAAACATAATTAATTCATTCTTGAAATCTGAAAAAATTATTTATTTTGGACCATAAAAAAAAACCAAAAAATCATTTATTTTGAACCGGAGAGAGTATTTGAATTTGGACAAAAGTTAAATAACAGCTTGAAATGAATCTATTTGTGCATTTCTACGACCTAATTCTTAAATGCGTAATTGGCACTTAGGAAGCAGCAACCCACGCCTGCAATGAGCCAACTAATAATCCAAATTTTACGGCATGTTTGAGATTACAAATTTTAAAATTTTATAAACATATTTAAGAGCCCATCTGGATATAAAAAAGAATTTCACTTTTTTCTTTTATTTTTGTTCAAAATTAGTGTTTGACCATAAAATTTTCATTTTTCACTTGAAAATAAATTTTGAAAAACTCCAAAAAGCTGTTTTTCAAAATTTTCACTCAGATCGCTCACAAAACTTCAAAAACAACCCAAAATTATATTAATATCCAAACACAATTCTAATACAATTTTCACTTGAAATTTTTTTTCACATTTTTTTTTAAAATTTTACAATCATTATGTCCAAATGCCCACTAAGAATACAAATTTTAGGGGGAGGGGGGAATTCTTTTTTGAACTTAGTACAATATCAAATAAGTTCGCGTAAATTGAGACGGAGAAAGTGTATAGCTTTGATAGTATTGTTTAGGACTTTTGCAGATTGCTTTCATGGCCTTAAAAAAGTTATGACTTCAGAAAAGTGTCGCCATTAAATGCTTTATGAAAATGACGTAAGGAAAGGTATTAGAAAAAACCATTGCTTCCAACTCTCTAGCCGTTTTATTTTGACTATGGTTTTCTCTCTCTTTTTACTTTTGTTTGTCATTGTATTCCTTTTTCTCTCTCTATCTATTTTCTGTGATTGAACCATAAATAATCATGATTTTGGTCTACTAGGATTTGTGGTATCGAGTACAAGTGAGAAGAATCTATTGACCATATGTAGTTGAAGTCAAGAAATCGCATGGGGCGCCCTATTTGATCGCCCCCATTTAACCTATACCCATTTTTTAAAATTTTTTTAACTTGTACCTACTTTTTAAACAATTTCATCTCCTTTCTCCTCTTCCTTCTCCTCCTCAAAGTTTTATTATTTCTTTTTCCAGAAGTAAGGTTCATCCCTATTTGCTTCTTCTTATTTCTCCGGTGAGTCCTATAAATTTTCAGGACAACCTATACATCTGAAACAACCAATTTGCTTTCTTCTCAGCTTTTGCTCGACACACAAATTTGTTTTGCTGAAAAGATGGCACAAAATAGGGGTCAAGTAATTGCTCTTCTTTTTTCTCAGCTCTTGCTCGACACACAGAGATGACCCCGAAATTAAATTCTTAAAGAAGTTCAAATTTTGGGAATTAAATAGAATTTGGGTTATTGGTATCGTGAATACAAATAAATGGGTTAATGTGTTTCTACGCCTGCATGTCACCATAACATAAGTGTAATTTCATCATCATGGCATGCAAAAGATCATCACCATAACGTTGTTGTTGTATCATTTAAGAGCAAAAAAAAACAGCCACAGCTGCAAGGATTATTAATAGAAAGAAGATGGTGTGGCAAATGAAATTATAAACAAACAAGAACTTCAGCTCTAGAGCTGAAGTTCCCCCGTTACAAAGATAAAAACCTCAACTCTAGAGTTGAAGTTCCCCCGTTACAAAGACAAAAACTTCAGCTCTAGAGCTGAAGTTCGCCAGTTACAAAAATAAAAACTTCAGCTCTAGAGATGAAGTTCGCCAGTTACAAAACAAAAACTTCAGCTCTAGAGCTGAACTTCAGGCCCGGCTACTAGAATGCTGAAGTTTTGCGTGATTGTCTTTGCTACTTCAGCCCCGTATGCTGAAGTTATGCGAAAAAGCGGGTACGCTTGCAATTTTTTTTGCAAAGCGGGCACAAGTTAAAATGTGACACAAAAAATGGGTATAGATGCAAATGCTCCAGATGAAGTGGACGAAGCAAACAATGTCGGGTTAAATGTTATTGACAAATTTAGAGATAAAATAGAAAATTGATGGGAAATGAAGCACGAGAAATACTTTTTCCCATGTGCGGATTTAGAGGCGGAAGGGTGTGTCGAACCTCCTACGTCGAAAAATTACATGTATAAGGTAAAATTTAGTTTGTACTTCTATGTGTTATATTTTGAATTCACTTAACATAACTCAAAAGCATAATTCAATGGTTAAGGGGGTTCAACATCTTTGTTAGGTTAATTTTTTCAACTTATTTCTTTTTTGAACCCCCTTAGCGAAAATCCCGCATCTGCCACTGTGAGTTTTTTCTAATGTAGAGTACTTGTCAACACTCTAGTATTCACATCAAATTATATTATGTCGGAGTTGTAATATCAGAGACAATAACAACAACAACAACAACATACCCAATATTATCCCATTATGGGGTCTGGGGAAGGTAGTGTGTATGTACACCTTACCCCTACCTTGTGGGGATAGAGAGATTGTTTCCAATAGACCCTCGGCTCAGGAAAGTTCATAATATCATAGACGAATCTAGGATTCGACAGTTACGACGGTATTGTTACATTTTATATAAATTTATCATTGCTTATAAAGATTGGTACGGATGCCTAGATTAATATCTGACTCTTTCTTGAAGAAATTTACAAGTATATATAAAGTGTTTGCCGAAGTTTTTGGTACCAGCTGTGACCCCTTTTCTTACCATGTACATCCGCTTTGGGTAATATCATAGTTAAGTGATAATAAATACATGATTAAAAATACATGTTAATTAACTAAAAATCTTAGTCATCCATTTATTAATTTGGTTTAATCACAAATGTTTGTGGGTTTTTCATCGTCAAAATGATCGCTTAGTTGTTGACAACTCATAGTTTATTTTGATGGATTTCTTGTCTAAAAGATTAGTAGGCAAATATTATTAGGGGAATTAGAAAATGTCTATGAAATTTAGCTTGAAAAGATCATGATGTGTTTTTCTATTTACGTGCCAGCGACAAGAAATACGACATCACATTTAGTTACTTCCTCCCTCCGTCCCAATTTATGTAAAGCTATTTAATTGAATACGGAATTTAAAAAATAATGTAATACTTTTAAAATTTATGGTCTAAAATAAATAATAGAAATTAGTGTAACTAGAAATATTTCTTTAAGGATAAAAGGAAAAATTTAAACTTGAATTATTACTAAATATAAAAATGTATAACTATTTTTTAGATTAACTAAAAACGAAAGAATACAACAACCCATTATAATTTCACTAGTGGAGTCTGGGGAGGATAGTTTGTTCGCAGACTTTACCCCTACTATGGATAGAGAGGTTGTTTCCATATAGACCATTCGCATCCTTCTCATCAAGAACTCTCCACCTTATTCTTAGGGTGACTCGAACTCATAACTGAGAGCTGATATTATATAAATAAATAAGGATAAAAGGCGTACATTCAAAGTCAAGATAGTGTTGGTCAACCAATTAGAGTAGATTGTGAAGTACAATAATTATTACGAAATAATTGAAGTAGGACGGTAGCTATAAGTGATAGAGACGGCATAATGAGAGGAATTGAAGTTCAAGCCTAATTTCAACAATAATGGAGTTGCCACACTTATAGCCCGTTTGGTCAAGCTTCAAAAATAACTTATTTTAAAAAGTATTTTTTTTCAAAAGTGGTTTTCTTAAAAGTATTTTTGGTGAAAAATAGTTTGTATTTGACTAATTAGTTTGAAAAGCACTTCTGAGCAGCAATTAGTGTTTGGTCAAGCTTTAAAAAACTGTTTCTAAGTGTATTTTTCTCAAAAGGACTTCTAAAAAAAGTGCTTTTGGAGAGAAGTTACTTTTTTCTGCTTCTCCAAAACTGTTTCTGCTTCTCCTCAAAAGCACTTTTTTTTACTTTCAAAAGTTTGGCCAAACACCTCAATTTTGGCCAAAAATACTTTTGGCAAAAAAAAAAGAAGCACTTTTGATCAAAAAGAAGTTTGGCTAAACAAGCTATTATTCTCATCTTCCCTCGTGCCTCCCCACCCCCAAAATCTCCTATCCCATCTAAATTGCTGCACATAAAATTACTTTGTGAGAAATCTGAATTGAATTTTTTCTACTTTATTCTTTTAATATTTAGAGCCCGTTTGACCATGAATTTTTTTTTTTGATTTTTTTTTTAAAATCAGCGTTTGGCCATAAAATTTTTAATTTTCACTTGAAGATGAATTTTAGAATTTTTTAAAAATTTGAAAAACTCTAAAAACTATTTTTTTCAAAATTTTTACTCAAATTACTCACAAAATTCAAAAACAATCCAAAATTATATTCACGTCCAAACACAACTCTAATTTTCAAATACCATTTTCACTTGAAAAGAAATTCACTGTTTCCGAAATTTTACAATTCTTATGTCCAAACACCCACTTACTCATTCTGTTTTTTAAAAAATAAACCTATTACTGCTTGGGGAGTCAAACAAGATTTTCTTTGGCTATACTTTTCGCAAATAATATTTAAATATTTTGAATTGTTAACTATTGTAACTTGTAATATATTTATGTAGTTTAAAAATATATAAATGTAAAATTTTATTTCAAGAAACTTAAAAAATACATGTTCAAATTCACAACAAAAATTAGTCAATTTAACTTTTGTACTCCGAAAAGGTTTAAATAAATTAAAACAGATGGAGTAATAAAATAAGTTTGTTTTTCTGGTTTTGTAAGAAAATGAAAAGATCTGGGTATATATTTAAAGAAGAAAGATAGGGAGCAAACAATAAAGGGTGCATACGTTCTTTAATGATCGAAAACGAATTAGAGCTCAACTTATATACAATTAGAGAAAATCATTCCTACAAAAAACAAAAAAAAAAAAAAAGAAGAGAAAACTATAGCGAAAAGAAAGTAAATAAGAAAACATAAAAAAATTCGGATTTGCGACTGTGATTGCCCTTTAGGTTTTAGTTCTTCGTCTTGTTTTTTGACAGCAGGGAATATATATTATATAAACTACGGAATATTATTTGTTACATCGACATAGATACTACATGTCTTAAGGACATTGATATTGCCTAAGATGGCAAGATTACAACAAACTTCAGTAGTTAGATATTTAACAAAATAAACATAGTCAGCCCTATCTTGTCATGACTCGGATTTTCTACCATCGGGAGTCGTAATGACGTCTACTAATGTGATCTAGGCAAGACAATCCTTTAAACAAATTACTTCATCGTCCAATTAATTCTTTTTAACAGATATAAAGCGATAACGCATAAACAACGGAATATTTAATTAAGCGGAAGACAAATAATAAAATATCTGAATCTGTAGCTATTACAACTACTTAAGCCTTAATCACCCAAAATCTGGTGTCACAGTGTCACCGACTGTCTAAGATTGCTACATACAAAGTCTGAAGAAATAACAATATACTGTTTCTGAATAAAAGGAAAATGAAACAGGAAATAGGGATAGAGGGAGACGTCAGGGCCTGCGGATGCCTGCAGGTCTACCTTGGATCTCCGCGTGGACTGAAGGTATTCACACTACAGTCCAAAAGCTGCTTCGGGATTTGCACATAATGTAGAGTGTAGTATCAGCACAACCGACCTCATGTGCTGGTAAGTGTCTAGCCTAACCTCGACGAAGTAGTGACGAGGCTAGGACCAGACTACCAAATAAACATGTGCAGTTCAAATATATACAGCAGAAAAGAAGTACAGAAATAACCAGACAAAATAGGAGGGGGAGATGCTGTGGGGAAGATAACAGTTCTGAATAGAAAGACATCAAATAAATGAATGAAACAACATAACTCGGATATCAATAAAGAATCAGAAATCAATAAATGCACGGTATCACCTTTCGTGCTTTTGCTCTCGTCCTTACCAAAGCAATCATATAATAAAAATGTGCATGGCATTACCCTTCGTACTTTTACTCTCTTTCCTCACCATATAACCAATAAAATCGGCACAGAATGGTACTTCGTGCGGCACGGCATCACCCTTCGTGCTTTACACTCTTTCCTCACAATAATACACGGCATTACCCTTCATGCTTTACACTCTTTCCTCACAAAACAAACAATGCACGGCATCACCCTTCGTGTTTTAACTCTCTTCCTCACCCAAACAACAATCACAAACAATAGGGCAAGGGAATAAATGAAATTGCAATAAAGATCCCGGCAAGGGAACAACAATTCAACAAATAAATCCCGGCAAGGGAACATCATCAATAACCTCAACATCCCGGCAAGGGAGATAACGAATAAATCAATAATAGTCCATCAAGGGCGACAACATAATGATCTCTTGTCTTTCTCACTTTTACTTCACAATTCACTTCACAACTCGAGCCAATGCTCTAGAAGTTCATTTTTTTTCTCTTACATTTTCACAATTCGTTATACAACTTGAGCCAACGTTCCTCAATGTTCATATGTCATAATTCCTTCCATAAACTTTACACAACAAGTAGAAACCATTACCAAGGCATGAAAAATACAACGAAGTCATAATAATCACAATATAAGACTCACGGGCATGTTAGACACCAACATATAGATACTCATCACCATGCCTATACGTCGTACTCAACAACTACCACATAGTAAATAGGACCCGACTCCTAATCCCTCAAGCAAAGGTTAGACCAAACACTTACCTCGATGCCACAGACATAATTCACGATTCAATTATAGCTTTACCCCTTGATTCCACCACCAATTCGCTCGTATCTAGTCACAAGTTACTTAATTACATCAATAAACCCTAAATGAATCAATTTAAATGCATGAAAATGAATTTTCCAAGGTTTGACCCAAAAAGTCAAAAATTACCCCCGGGCCTACATGGTCAAAACCCGAGGTTCGAACCAAAACTCGATTACCCATTCCCCCACGAACCCAAATGTATAATTTATTTTGAAATCGGACCTCAAATCGATGTCTAAATTCCCATTTTTTGAAAAACCTAGGTTCTACCCAAAACACCCAATTTTTCCATGAAAATCATTGATTTTGAGTTGAAATCATGTTAAAAGATGTTAAGGAGTGAAGAAAATGAGTTAGAAATCACTTACCAACGTTTTGGAGAAGAAAGGTTGTTTTAAAGATCGCTTCTTATGTTTTTGGGGTTTTGAAAAATGAAAATTAACTGAAAATCTCGTCTAAATATACTACTCTGAGATACCCTATGCGGACCGCACAAAATCAACTGCGGCCACACAGTCACCAGTGCGGACCACACTAGCAGGTTCTGAGATTTGCACTTCTCTGAACCTCCAATAACCATGTTTTAAGCCTAAGACACCCCGGGACCTACCCGAAACTCACTCGAGCCCTCGTGACTCCAAACCAAATATGCATACTAACTCCAAAAACATCATATGGACCTACTCATGCGATCACCTCATAAAAATAACATGTAAAATCATGAATTTAACCTCAAAACTCAACATTTTCATCAAGAACTCTCAAAGTTCATAACTCTTTAATCGGAAGTCCAACTCACATCAAATAAACTCCAAACTTCACAGTTATCTTTCAAATACTATAACAAGTTTATACCGGACTTCTGAACCAAAATACGGGCCCGATAACAGTGGTTTCAAATATTAATTCTTTTATTTATTTCTTAGATAATTCAATAAAATAATTTCTTTCAAAAATTAATTTCTAAGGCTTGGAACCTCGGAATTCATTTTCGGGCATACGCCCAAGTCCCATATTTTACGGCGGACCTTATGGGATCGTTGAAATACGGATCCGGGTCCGTTTGTTCAAAATGTTGACCAAAGTCAACCATAATCAATTTTTTTAACTCTAAAGATTTCTATTTCCCATATTTTCACATAGAAGGCTTTCCGGATATAGGTCCAAACCACGCACGTAAATCAAGGTGGGCTAAAAAGGAGGTTTTTAGCCTCGGAACAATGAATTCACTTGCAACACAAGTAATGACCTTTTGGGTCATCACATTCTCCACCTCTAAAACAACCGTTCATCCTCGAACAGGCATAAGAAAGAAGTACCTAAGTCGGGAAAAAGATGGGGATAACGGCTCCGCATATCGGATTCAGACTCCCAGGTCGATACCTCAGCGGGCTGACCTCTCCACTGAACACGAACAGAAGGAAAACTCTTCGATCTCAATTAACGAACCTGCCGGTCTAGAATAGCTACCGGCTCCTCCTCATAAGGCAAGTCCTTGTCCAACTAGACAGTGCTGAAATCTAACATGTGGGATGGATCCACGTGATACTTCCGAAGCATGGACACATGGAACACTGGATGCACGAATGATAAGCTCGGCGGCAATGCAAGTCTATAAGCCACCTCTCCTACTCGATCAAGAATCTCAAACGGGCCAATAAACCTAGGGCTAAGCTTGCCCTTCTTCCCAAATCTCATCACGCTCTTCATAGGTGACACTCAATGCAATACTCGCTCACCGACCATGAATGCCAAACCACGAACCTTGCGGTCGGCATAACTCTTTTTCCTGGACCGAGCTGTACGAAGCCTACCCTGAATGATCCTGACCCAGTCCAAGGCATCCTGAACCTGATTCGTACCCAACAACCGAGTCTCTCCCGGCTCAAACCATCCAATTGGAGACCGACACTGCCTACCATATAAAGCCTCATACAGAGCCATCTGAATACTCGACTGGTAGCTTTTATTGTAGGCAAACTCTGGTAAGGGCAAAAACTAATCCCACAAGCCTCCAAAGTCAATAACACAAGCTCAGAGCATATCCTCCAAAATTTGAATAGTCCGCTCGGACTGGCCGTTCGTCTGAGGATGAAACGCTGTGCTCAACTCAACCGGCGTGCCCAACTCTTGCTGAAATGCTCTCCAGAAATGGGAGGTAAACTGCGTACCTCGATCCGAGATAATAGACTCAGGCACACCATAAAGACGAACAATCTCTCGAATATAGATCTCAGCTAACCTCTCGGAAGAGTAGGAGACTGCCACATGAATGAAATGCGCTGACTTGGTCAGCCTATCAACAATAACCCACACTGCATCGAACTTCCTCTGAGTTTGGGGGAGTCCAACAATGAAGTCCATAGTGATCCACTCCCACTTCCACTCAGGAATCTCAATCCTCTGAAATAAACCACCGGGCCTCTGATGCTCGTACTTAACTTGCTGACAATTGAAACACCGAGCCACATATGCAACGATATCCTTCTTCATTCTCTTCTACCAATAATGATGCCGCAAATCCTGATACATCTTTGCGGCGCCCGGATGAATAGAGTACCGAGAGCTATGGGCCTCCTCTAAAATCAAATCTCGGAACCCATCCATATTAGGCACACAAACTCGACCCTGCAATCTCAAAACTCCATAATCACCTAAGGTAACCTGCTTGGCACCTCCGTGCTGCACACAAATGGGGATCATCATACTACTGATCACGTATACACTCCAATAAAGAAGAACGAGCGACCGTGCAAGCTAACACACGACTGGGCTCAGAAACATCCAACCTCATGAACTGATTGGGCAAAGCCTGAACATCCAAAGCAAGAAGTCTCTCACCGACCGAAATATAAGCAAGACTGCCTATACTGGCTGACTTACTACTCAAAGTATCGACTACCACATTGGCCTTTCCTAGATGATATAAGATGGTGATATCATAGTCCTTTAACAACTCCAACCACCTCCACTGCCTCAAATTTAACTCCTTTTGCTTGAGCAAATACTGAAGACTCTTTGTGATCCGTGAACACCTCACATGCCACGCCATACAAATAATGTCTCCAAATCTTCAACCCGTGAACAATGGCTCCCAGCTCCAAGTCATGAAACGGATAGTTCTTCTCAAGAATATTCAACTACTGCGAAGAATAGGCAATGACCTTTCCATCCTACATCAATACCGCACCAAGTACAATACGTAATGCATCACAATAGACTGTATAAGGCCCTGAGCTTGTGGGAAAAACCAATACCAATGCCGTAGTTAGAGCTGTCTTGAGCTTCTGAAAGCTCGCCTCACACTCATCCGACCATCTGAACTGAGCACCCTTCTGGGTCAACCTGGTCATCAGGGTTGCGATAGATGAAAACCCCTCCACGAACCGACGATAATAACCTGCCAATCCCAAAAAACTCCGAATCTCTATAGCTGATGTTGGTCTAGGCCAGTTCTTGACTGCCTCAATTTTCTTCGGATCAACCTGAATACCCTCTGCTGATACAACATGACCCAGGAATGCAACTGAACTTAACCAGAACTCACACTTTGAGAACTTAACATATAACTGACTATCCCTCAAGGTTTGAAGAACCACTCTAAGATGCTGCTCGTGCTCCTCCCCGTTGTGGGAATATATCAAAATATCATTAATGAAGACTATCACGAATGAATCCAAGTAAGGCCTGAACACTCGGTTCATCAAATCCATAAAAGTTGTTGGGGCATTCGTCAAACCAAATGACATCACCAAGAACTCATAATGCCCGTACCGAGTGCGAAAAGCTATCTTAGGGACATTAGATGCCCTAATCCTCAACTGATGGTAGCCAAATCTCAAGTCAATCTTCGAAAATACCTTGGCACCCTAAAGCTGATAAAACAAATCATCAATCCTCGGCGATGGATATTTATTATTGATTGTAACCTTGTTCAACTGCCGATAATCAATATACATTCTCATTGATCCATCCTTCTTCTTAACAAAGAACACCGGCGCACCCCAAGGCAAAACACTAGGCCTAATGAAACCTTTTTCAAGCAAGTCTTGCAACTGCTCCTTCAACTCTTTCAACTCAGGCGAGTCCATATAATACGGCGGGATAGAAATGGGCTGAGTGCCCGAAGCCAAATCAATGCAAAAGTCAATATCCCTGTCGGGTGGCATACCGACAGGTCTGAAGGAAATACCTGAGGAAATTCACGAACAACGGGCACAAAATTAATAGAAGGAACCTCAGTACTAGAATCACGAACATATGCCAAATAGGCCAAACACCCCTTCTCGACCATACGCTGAGCCTTCACATAAGAGATAACACTATGGGTAGAATGACTAGGAGTTCCTCTCTACTCTAAACGAGGTAAACCCGGTAAGGCTAAGGTCACAGTCTTGGCATGACAGTCCAAGATAGCATGGTAAGATGATAACCAGTCCATCCCTAATATGACATCAAAATCGACCATATCCAAAAGAAGCAAATCTACACGAGTCTCAAGACCTTCAATCACAACAATACATGAACGATGGACTCGATATACCACAATAGAATCACCCACCGACATAGACACATAAACAAGATCACTCAAAGAATTGTTAGGTAAGACCAGATACAGTGCAAAATAAGAGGACACATACGAGTACGTAGACCCTAGGTCAAATAACACTGAAGCATCTCTATCACAAACCAAAACTGTACCTGTAATAACTGTATTGGAAGCCTCAGCCTCAGGCCTGGCTGGAAGAGCGTAACAATGGGGCTGGGCCCCATCACCCTGAACTACATCTCTGGGACGGCCTGCCGCTGGCTGGGCTCCACCTCTAACGGCCTGAGCTCCACCTCTAATACCTCTACCTCCACCTCTAGCACCTCTACCCCTACCTTTAGCTGGCTGCGAGGGCTGTGAAACACCTAGTGCCTGAACCATGGCACGGGAACCCTGATGCTGAGAGCTACTCGGTGCACAAGGGCAATACCTAGCAATGTGACCCATATCACCACAAGTGTAGCAAGCCCTCGGCTGTTGAGATTACTGGCCCTGACGACCTGAATGACCACCCCAAAAACTCTAAAGCGGCGGTACACTGATAGGAGATGGTGGTGCACTATAGGACTACTGATCAGAATACTGCATCTGAGGACCACAGCTACCTGAAGCACCGTGAGAAACCTGAAGTGCTGACTGAAAAGGCTTAAGAGGATGGCCTCTACCATATAAATCCCTACCTCCGAACGAGGTACAATTGAATCGGCCTGAATTACGGGGCCTCTTGTTCGACCCATGACCACCTCTATGTGACAGAACCATCTCAACTCTCCGGGCCACATTGGCCGCCTCCTGGAAAGAAATCTCACTCCCAGCCTCCCTATCCATCTGAAGACGAATCGGCTGAATAAGTCCATCAATGAACCTCCTCACCCTCTCTATCGGTGGGAATTATGATGAGATCATGGCGAGCCAAATCGATGAATATGGTCTCATACCGGGTCACAGTCATGGAACCCTACTAGAGATGCTTAAACTACCTCCGATAGGCCTCTCTCTGAGTGATGGGGAGAAAATTCTCCAGAAATAGCTGAGTAAACTACTCCCAAGTCAAAGTTGGCTATCCGACTTTTCTAGCCAAACCGTAATCTCTCCACAAAGTCTTGGCGGATCCAGAAAAGCGAAAAGTAGCAAAATGGACCCCATTGGTCTCAACTATCCCCATGTTCCTAAGAACCTCGTGACAGCTATCTAGATAATCCTGGGGATCTTCAGTAGATGCACCACTAAAAGTAGTAGTGAAAAGCTTGGTGAACCTACCCAACATCCACAAAGCATCAGCGGACATAGCTGCTCCATTGCCGGTCTGAGCTATCACACCCGACTGAACTGATCCAACTGGCTGAACCGCTAAAGTCTGAATCTAGGGAGCTACCTGCTCCGAAGTGTGAGTAGCAGGAGTCTGGGCTCCTCCTCCAGCATGAGAGACGCCTGGTGCTACAGGAAGGAAGCCTGCTCAGGTGACACTCTCCATGAGGCCCACTAAACGGACCAAAGCATCCTGAAAAACTGGGGTAGTAATAAACCCCTCTGGGACCTGAGCGGGGCTCACCGGAACTGCTGGGGCTGGAACCTCATCATCAAAGAGACCTGAGGTTCCGCTGTTGGTGCTGTTGCTCGGGGATGAGCTCTGCCCCTACCTCGGCCTCTAGCACGGCCTCGGTCTCGCCCTCTCCCCCTCGTGGGAGCTGCTGTTGGAGGCTCGAGCTGCTGGTCAGTAGATAAGGAAGCGCATGTTCTCTCCATCTGAGAAAGAACAGAGTAGAAGTTCAATTAGCATTGAGAAATCAAACCGCATGACATGAGAGAATAAATGTGAAGTTGTTCCTAACTCTGTAGCCTCTGGGGGATAAATACAGACCTCTCCATACCGATCCCTTAGACTCTACTAAGCTTGTCTGTGAACTGCGAGACCCATGTAACCTAGAGCTCTGATACCAGCTTGTCACGACCTGGATTTCCCACCTTCGGGAGTCATGATGGTGCCTACTAATATGAGCTAGGCCAGCCAATCCTTTAAACTAATTACTTCATTGTCTAATTAATTCTTTTTAACAGATATAAAGTGATGACGTATAAATAGCAGAATATTTAATTAAGCGGAGGCAAAATAATAAAATATTTGAATCTGTAGCTATTACAACTACTTAAGCCTTAATCACCCAAAACCTGGTGTCACAGTGTCACAGTGTCACATACTGTGTAAGATTGCTACATACAAAGTCTGAAGAAATAACAGTATACTGTTTCTGAATAAAAGGAAAATGAAACAGGAAATAGGAATAGAGGGAGATGTCAGGGCCTGCAGACGCCTACAGGTCTACCTTGGATCTCCGCGTGGACTGAAGGTAGCCTTCACACTATAGTCCAAAAGCTGCTTCGGGATTTGCACATAGTATAGAATGTAGTATCAGCACAACCGACCCCATGTACTGGTAAGTGTCTAGCCTAACCTCAGCGAAGTAGTGACGAGGCTAGGACCAGACTACCAAATAAACCTGTGCAGTTCAAATATATACAGCGGAACAGAAGTATAGAAATAACCAGACAAAATGGGAGGGGGAGCATGCTGTGGGGAAGATAACAGTTCCGAATAGAAAGACATCAAATAAATGAAAGAAACAACATAACTTGGATATCAACAAAGAATCAGAAATGAATAAATGCACGGCATCACCCTTCGTGCTTTTACTCTCATCCTTACCAAAGCAATCATATAATAAAAATGTGCACGACATCACCCTTCGTGATTTTACTCTCGTCCTTACCAAAGCAATCATATAATAAAAATGTGCAAGACATCACCCTTCATGCTTTTACTCTCTTTCCTCACCATATAATCAATAAAATCGGCACGGAATGGTACTTCGTGCGGCATGACATCACCCTTCGTACTTTACACTCTTTCCTCACAATAATACACGGTCGCCCTTCGTGCTTTAAACTCTTTCCTTACAGCACAAACAATGCACGGCATCACCCTTCGTGCTTTAACTCTCCTCCTCACCCAAATAACAATCATAAACAATAGGGCAAGGGAATAAATAAAATTGTAATAAAGATCCCGGCAAGGGAACAACAATTCAACAAATAAATCCCCGCAAGGGAACATCATCAATAACCTCAACATCTCGGCAAGGGAGATAATGAATAAATCAACAATAGCCCGACAAGTACGCCAACATAATGATCTCTTCTCTTTCTCACTTTTACTTTACAATTCACTTCACAAATCGAGCCAATGCTCTAGAGGTTCAATTTTTTTCACTTACACTTTCACAATTTGTTATACAACTTGAGCCAATGCTCCTCAATGTTCATAGGTCACAATTCCTTCCACAAACTTTACACAACAAGTAGAAACCATTACCAAGACATGAAAGACTCACGGACATGCTAGACACCAACGTATAGATACTCGTCACTATGCCTATGCATCGTACTCAACAACTACCACATAGCAAATAGGACTCGACTCCTAATCCCTCAAGCTAAGGTTAGACCAAACACTTACCTCGATACCACGAACATAATTCATGATTCAATTATAGCTTTACCCCTTGATTCCACCACCAATTTGCCCGTATCTAGTCACAAGTTACTTAATTACATCAATAAATGCTAATTGAATCAATTTGAATACATGAAAATGAACTTTCCAAAGTTTTACCCAAAAAGTCAAAAATTACCCCCGGGCCCACATGCTATGAGGTTCGAACCAAAACCCGATTGCCCATTTCCCCACGAACCCAAATGTATAATTTGTTTTGAAATCGAACCTTAAATCGAGGTCCAAATCCCTATTTTTTGAAAAACCTAGGTTCTACCCAAAACACCCAATTTGCCCATGAATATCATTGATTTTGAGTTGAAATCATGTTAAAAGATGTTAAGGAGTGAAGAAAATGAGTTAGAAATCACTTACCAAAGTTTTGGAGAAGAAAAGTTGTTTGAAAGATCGCTTCTTATGTTTTTAGGGTTTTGAAAAATGAAAATTAACTGAAAATCCTGTCTAAATATACTACTCTCAGATGCCCTGTGCGGACCGCACAAAATCAACTGCGGCCGCACAGTCACCAGTGAACCTGTGTGGACCGCACAAAATCAACTGTGGCTGCACGGTCACCAGTGCGGACAACACAAAATCCAGTGCGGACCGCACTAGCAGGTTCAGAGATTTGCACTTCTCTGAACCTCCAATAGCCATATTTTAAGCCTAAGACACCCCGGAGCCTACCCGAAACTCACTCGAGCCCTCGGGACTCCAAACCAAATGTGCATACTAACTCCAAAAATATCATATGGACCTACTCGTACGATCACCTCATCAAAATAACATGTAAAATCATGAATTAAACCTCAAAACTCAATATTTTCATCAAGAACTCTCAAAGTATATAACTCTTTAATCGGAAGTCCAACTCACGTCAAATAAACTCCAAACTTCACAGTTATCTTTTAAATACTATAATAAGTTTATACCGGGCTCCGGAACCAAAATATAGGCCCGATAACAGTGGTTTCAAACATTAATTCTTTTCTTTATTTCTTAGATAATTCAGTAAAACAATTTCTTTCAAAAATTGATTTCTACGGCTTGGGACCTCGGAATTCATTTCCGGGCATACACCCAAGTCCCATATTTTACTGCGAACCTCCCGAGATGGTCGGAACACGGATCCGGGTCCATTTGCTCAAAATGTTGACCAAAGTCGTCCATAATCAAAAAAAAAATTTAACTCTAAAGATTTCTATTTCTCATATTTTCACATAGAAGGCTTTCCGGATATAGGTCTGGACTTTGCACGTAAATCAAGGTAGGGTAAAAAGGAGGTTTTAGGCCTCAGAACACTGAATTCACTTGCAACACAAGTGATGACCTTTTGGGTCATCACATATCTGCTTCCTGCTTATTTATAACATAAGAAGGCGGCCTATCTAGAAGTAGATGTTTCTTCGGAAGATTGAGAGCTTCCTTTGCCAGCTTATGGGCTACTTGATTTCTGAATCTGAAATTATGTTGGATTGAAGGTTGTTTCAGCTGGAGCATTAACCACCTGCAAGTGCAAACAATCATGTCATGAGATTCACATCCGTATTGTAAAGCTTTGATTACCTCTGTTGCATCTGTTTCTATGACCAGTGGAGTAAGTCCCTTGGCCATGGATATGTTGAGACCTTCTTTAAACGCGTTTGAAGGTGTGATGAGGCTGGACATTGATGTTGAAAACCCGCTATTCAGTGGCCATTGTTTTACCTGAACACTCCACCTAGCCCTGCTAAGTTTTCTTTTTCTCTAAAAGCACCCTCGATATTGAGCTTGTAAAATCCTTTGTGGGGTTTTTGCCATGCAACTTTGATTGCATGGGTTTGAACAGTAGTTTGGTCCTTTTGAGTTAGTAGCTTGTACTCGACTGTTAACACAATTGAGTTCTTCGTCTTGAGTATATCCATTCTCAAATAATTTCATTAACTCGTATCATATGCGACCATGATTTCTTATTCAGCATAGCCATAACATAGGTCCAAATTATGCGCGAAGTGCAGCAATAGCGACTTTTAATCTCACTATTTAAAATATATTCACAATTTATAATATATTTAAAGATTAGCCAATTCATCCAAACTTCAAGACTAAATATCATAAATTTAAAAATTCAGGACTTAGTGTCCTGAATTTTTGAGTTGCTAATTTGAAATTCAGAACTAAGTATCCTGAATTACTGAACTACTAATTTAAAATTCAAGACATAAGATTCGAACTTCTGGACACAATTTTCGAACTTTGGGACACGATGTCCTGAAGTTTGAACTTTGAGATTTAAACTCTAGGACGTCGTATCCTAAAGTTTGAGTGAAATTGACTAATCTTCAAATACATTATAAACTGTGGATATATTTTAAATAATATGCTTTAAAATGGCTGGTGTCATTTCCACCCAAATTAACTAGCACATTTATGCTCGAGGGTACTTAATTAAGTGATTCTCCTACACCACCTAAACGAAGTCTATTTAAAGGTTAAAATAGCACGGGCTAGCTAGTTTTCGGACTGATAATTGAAAAATAGTCAGCGTTTGTAAAGTCATTGAAAAATAGCCACTATTTTGCTGCAACACGGAAAGTTCCAGCATAATATACTAAAGATTGGTGCACCTGTATATAAGCTTCCAGCATATTATGCTGGAACTCTAACACACAGAAAGTTCCAGCATAAAATACTGGAGATTGGAGCACATGTGTATGAACTTCCAACATATTATGTTGGACCGGTATATTATACTGGAGCTCCAGTATATTATGTTGGAATTTCAGTATATTATACTGGAACTCCAGTATAATATACTGGAGTTCCAGTATACTTATGCTGGAATTCCAACATAATATACTGGAGTTCAAGTATATTATACTGGAATTCCAGTATATTATGCTGGAGTATTTTTCGGATTTTGAACAGTGTTTTTGTTTAGATTTATCATTATATGAAAAATGGCTAAAATTTGATTACTTTTGAAATTATGGCTAATTTTTAATTACTACTTGTAAATCTGACTATTTTTGAATTTCCTGTCAAAATGGCCGAGCCTAACCCATTCCAAGCCTCACGAGTCATGAAATTTGATGAGCTAGGGTGGGACGGCCCTCTGTTGGCCTACATTCTTTTCATGTACGTTGCTCCTCTTCATACTAATTAGATGTTCTCATCTAGTGGTTATATAATGTATTTTATATAACCCCGGATGTCTGAATTACCATGGTATTAATGGAACCAATTTTTAACCATAAAATTGGACCATACTTTTTTTTCATTTCAGTAACATTTCTATATGGTACATTTCCAAGATCAAAAAAGTTACCTACTATAGGAAAACCCGGTGGTCCTGGTGGAAGCTTGTATGAAGTAATATATGTGTTTTTGGTGAAGAAATAGGAAGATGAATACTGGTAAAGAAAAGACAAGTAAACAGATGAGAGAGATGAAATCTAATTCCATCTCAGCTAGATTTTGCATTATCTACTCAAAATTGTATACAAGTTGTATACTTATAATATGTGTTTCCCCTAGTGACCGTCCATGTAGAGGCGGACCCAGGATTCGTTCGTCACATGGCCACTATTACATTCATACAGATTGGTACAGGAGCATCTGTTAATATTTGACTAGTTCTTGAAGACATTTCGGTGACCCCTCTCCCTACCATGTAGGTCTGCAATTGCGTCTATGAATTATTTATAGATGTCTCTTTGGTCAAACTTCTCGAAGGCTAGAAATGTTTTTTTTCTTTTTTTTTTTCAGAAGTGTTTATCTTGGAAAATTTTGGTATTTTGTTAGCTTTTGAAAAAATTGCGCGGGGGAGGATGGGGTGGGGGAGGAAATTGGATGGAGTAAGGTTTCTTGATTATTAGCATCCTTCCTTGATTACGTGGAGGAGAGAGGCTCTTGTAGTCGAGGATCCAGGATTGAAACTTAATGGATGCATGCAATTTTATAGCGAACTAATTATACCATTAAAATTATGTATTCAAATCTAATATTTGTTGAGAATTTAATAAAACTTTACATATATATTTATACTCCGAAAGTTATGGGTTCAAAAGAACTTATTGTCGAAAAGCAACCTCCGCCCCGGCTCACAATCAACGAAATGTTGCTCGTCTCCAACCCGAGTAATTTGAATCATAGATGGTTGACAATGATAGCCAATTATTGACATTAATAATACTCTGTCTCATTCTATGTTGGTACACATTACTTTTAAACTTGTCCCAAAAAAAAATTACCATTCTTATATTTAAAATAATTTAACTTCAAATATCTTATTTAATTCTAATATGATAATTTATAGCCACATAAATGTCTATTATGCGTTTTGATAACAAATTTTAAATTATTTCTTATTTCTTTAGTTTTCTGTTTATCAAATACTACCACATAAATTGAAACAAAAAGTCATATTTTAAAATTTTATTCTTTTGTAATTTGCATCATATTAATTTTTTGACAATATGCACTCCAATCTATGTAGTAATATTAATTTGCTTAGAAAATCACAGAAAAACTCATATTGATAATTATTCACGAGCATAAAATAGAAAAAAAACTCAATTAAAATTTTTCAAAAAGTAATTTTATGTGCAGTAAGTATCAAAATTCAGAAGAAAATAAAGAAAAAGAGATATCATTTGTGGAACACAAGAGTTCAATAATTGATCACTACTCTGTAAACTCCACTACCCCTCCCCCCCCCCCTCCCCAACAAAAAGGTCAATCTTCAATTTTCGATTTATTTTCTCTTTTAAATTTATAAAAGCCAAACAATTTGTTATTGTAAACCATTTCAACAATAATGTAGTTGCCACACTTTTGTTTTATGCTCTTCTTCCTTTTCAAGCAGAAGTGGTCATGCCTATAATTAAACCCTTTCAATAATAACGCAGTTGCCACACTTCTGTCTTTTATATATATACTAATTGGAGGTAGCCCGGGCGATGTCCGGGCCCAAGAATCTTATTAATTTTTATTTAACATAAAAAAACTTTTGTTTACAAGTCATGAAACAAAATTGGAAGAAATCTATACAATTTAATTCAAAATGTTTCAAAACGAAGAGTACAAAGTGTTACAATTCTACCAGTTCCCTAATACTTGTGTTATTAGGAAGTAGAATGTTTTTGCCTTATGGCCGAGACAACAAACTAATCTGAAAAATACACAAGCAAAAAATATCTTAGCACATGTGTGTAATACAAATTATCAGAATAGAAAAAGTAGAACCATCAGGCAACATTCTGATATATTTATATTAACTGTATTTAAGAAGTTGAAATAGAGTTACCTATTTCAACTTCTAGGAACAATGGCTTCACTGTTAGTAAATAAAAGTCATAAAAGAGAGAAATGCATTGTAGCACAAAAATGAGAAAACGGGATAGTGAGCAAATATCATTTACGAAAGAACTTTAGATGAACTCTAGAGTTTCGAAACATCTATCAAACACTTGAAATTCGAGAGTTTTCTACCTTGTACATGATAAGAACCTCTGTAAAGTTTTCGCATCTCCTTTATGATTATTTGAAGCAGTTGATTCAAGAAGTTGCATGGAGCAGTTTATAGCTAAAGTATCAATTTTCTGAGCAATTATGTTTGCTACTTTATTTGTTGCAAAAGTATAACTGTAAGTTCAAAACTGGTTTGACCCTTGATTATGACAGAAAGCAACAAACATTATACTGATCCCAAAAGTGGATAGTGGTGGAAATACGAGCAGAGAAAAGAGGTTTCCATTGACAAGCATCTAAACTAAAATACGTATAACATGCTACAAAATGGTGCACTTGTGCAGTTTATCTTGTTCAAGCCTCCTATAGTAGCCCAGTTATCTGTATTCCATGTGCTAGAAAGTACTTACATTGGCCTCTCAATTGGAAAAGAAATTGTTCGTCTGATTCGCGTTCTTGTATACCCCTCGGAACCTTATTTACAAAAAATCTGCATTCAAAAGAGTATTGATCGTTATTAACTATATCTTAACCTCAAATATGTTGTGCTTAGGTAAATTTGTTCAACATGAAACTTTTTGTTGAAATTATAGTACACAATGGAAGTCCAGAGTAGGATCAAACCAGAGAAGATGCCTCATCTTACATTCATCACTGCCATTATTATACACAATGGTCTGAATAAGATAAGGCTGTGTTGTTCTGTTTCCGAAGAGATTTTGAGAAGTCTTGAAATGAGTAATAGGACACAGTTTACTGAAGTTGTTTATCACCAATGAGAGGGCACCAACAGGACAGCAGCCAATTCCACACAGAAACTTCAGTTGAAGAGCACGGTGTTTACACAGTCCCTACCAATAGATGAGCAAAAGCAAAAAAATACGCGACTTTTAGAAAGAATGGAGATATTGACAGAGTTCATTTAGATTACATTATAACAATCTTAATTGTTAATGTCATCAAATTGGTGTTGTGGGATATTTTATCCGTAAGCATATATATTTCGAACAATTTATACATTTTCATCATCACATAAGTTGGAACATCAGTTCAAATGCACTGTATCACCTAATCAAAAGTTCCTATAAATTATTTTACCATTTCCCTTCTACAATTTTAATCTTTCTTCATATTTTTATCTTTATTTTTTCTCCTCCAAGATTTTAATATATAGTAGGTCAATGTAATTTCTTGCTAATTTTAAGTTAAAAAATTTAAGGAATATCTAAATGCTTCGCCTCAAATTTGATCATCGTACTTGTACCCCACTGCAGGAGAAAAGCTTAATTCATTGAATAATTTTGTCAGACACCTAAGGGTAGAGGCTAAAACAGAAACACAGAAGCTGCACACACAGAAAGAGAAAAGCATGGAGGCAATGGAAATATTACAGTACGAACTGATCTCATCCCGAAGGTGATCAAACGCAAATTTTTAGCAACAAGAAACTCGAAGAACAGAGTGAAACTAAACAGAAAGATAAACAGAGTGTGACCTGAATAATCGTACGGGAAAGAAAAGTGAAATCGGATATTGCCCACCATTTACCCAAAAGTGAAAATACCAGATGGCCTTTATAGGGAGTGTGAGTCAGCAGACTGAGTAGGAGCAATTTGACAAACCTGATCAATAAAGATGTTGTAGAAAAAGTATATGATTATCTAGCTTAATAACATTATTGTTTCAATTATTAAAAATATTAATGTGACAAAGTTAAACAAAGGACCATAATGTCTATTTTTCTTTCTGTTTTTACGATTAGATCATGTTTCACATCAGCTTTCATGGCCTTCATGGCTTTAAACCTTAGGTTTTTTAATCAGAAACTTTGATGCAGTGTATAATCTCACAAGATGATCGGCAGATACAAACCTTAGGTGAACTTATTTGCATTCTTTTATGCCTTTTGTGAGCACATAATTTTTTCTCTATAGGAATTACTCCCATAAAATCTAAGAAAATAAATTTTTCCAATTATTTGTAATTTTATAGATTTTTTGTTAATTATTTACATTTTTTTGTGCATGATTATTTTATTAAAATCATAAAAAAGTACAGAAATACCATGCATTTCATTTAGGCT
Source organism: Nicotiana sylvestris (assembly GCF_000393655.2). Taxonomy (NCBI): domain Eukaryota; kingdom Viridiplantae; phylum Streptophyta; class Magnoliopsida; order Solanales; family Solanaceae; genus Nicotiana; species Nicotiana sylvestris. The sequence continues at coordinate 169,147,671 of NC_091063.1, forward strand.
TTATTTTACATTTTTAGGATTTAACAGTAATTACTTATTTTATAAAAATTGAAAATCACAAAAATAGCTCATTTTTACATTTTTTCTTTAGGTTATTGATTTTTCTCTTTAATTTAGAACTAAGTGATTTTTATAATTTTTATAACCAGAAAATTAGCTTAATTTTGTATTTTAGATTAATTTAGTAATTTAGTTTTGGTATTAAAAAAAGAAGGGAAAAGAAAAAAAACAAATAAAGAAGAAAAGGGAAAATAAGAAAAGAATTGAAGGAGAGGAGATTTGTTTTGAATTTAGGGCCAGTTCAATACCCAAATTCGTTCCCAAAACTGGCCCAGATCACATTTCCTTACCCATTCCAGCCAAGCCCAATCCCTCCAACCTAGTCAGGCTCCCATTCTCAACCAAACGACCCCGTTTCGAGTTTGTGTCATCTCAGCCGTTGGATTTCAATAATCCAAAGGCCCGGAACTGAGGCTTCATTTGTATTTAATTGTCCTAACAGCCCCCCATACCCCATTCGAACCCCCCAAATCTGTCTCTAACCAAACCTAAAGAAAACCCTAGCCGCCCTAATATCCTTTCAACTCACCGGTCGGTGACGCAACTCTAATCAACCCCAAGTTCATACCACACAATTACCACCCACCCTTGTTTCCTAATCCACCACCATATTTCCCAAAATCCCCATCAAATGCTCTTAGAGCCGGATCTAACAAAAAGTAGAAAGGATCGAGTTTGGGTCATTTTTAACCGTTCGTGGGTTTTACAAGGCTCGTGTTGGCTCGAGATCCATGCTAGTCTATTATTCTTGGAAAGAACAACTGATTAGCGTTCATTTCGGGTCATCCCGAAGTTATTCGAACCCCTTTTGTTTGGTCAGTTCTTGTCTAAGCTTTCTTCCATATTTGTTTAGGTAATAACTAATACCCCATTCTATTTTCCTTAATTTTCGTGCTTTAGCATATCTAGGTTTTGATTTTTGCTTTGCATGACTCCAGTTTTAAATTGTTCTGTTAATTTCATTATTTAAGGTTGCTTGAATTGCCATCTCAGTAGCTTAACAATTAGGTTAATTGCAGTTATTAATAAATTATTGTCTTTGGGGTGTTTCTATTAAAAGTCCATTTTTCGTTTAAAGCCAGAGGATGTTTGCTTAAGTTTTCGATTGAATTCATTCCTGATTTTGGTTTGGGATTCAGTTTGGGCTTGTTAGTACAGAAGCCCAAGGGGCAGGTTGAGCATGTTTGGCTATATAGCCCAATTGCTGGTATTTTTCTGAAGGGTAAATAACAGAAAGTCAAAGGGTATTTAGGAGGTTTGGATTGAAAGAATCTTTCATAACTACCTAGGAAAATTCTAGAAAAGTGGGGAATAGGTTGATTTAACAAGTAGGTTTAAAGTTTGGGGTTTGAATTGAACAAAGGAAAATTGAAGAGAGGTAATAATGAATAAATAAAATCAGGTGCTGCTGCCCTAGAATCTTTCTATATAAGACCCGTTTCACTCATTATTTAGGGCAGAGGTCTAGAGTCCAAAAATAGAAACGGCTGAGGATTTTCTTCAAAAAATACAGATTTTTTTAAAGTTCATTCTCTGCAAAAAGTACTGTCCTAAGTCCTTTTCTGATCTCTCACAAGAAACTAGAAGAAATTTTCAAACTCCAAAAGAGTTGAAACATGGTTAAATTCTGGAAAGAAGCTGTGGCTGCTTTGTTGTTGCTGTTTTGCTCACAATTTGGCTGAAATCCTCACTTTGGTTTTGATTTGGCATCCAGGTATTTCTTAGACCCTAAGTGTTATGGAATGGTAAGTTTGAAATGTGTAATCCAAAATGAGAAAATCTACTGATCATGTTGCCTGTTGATTTTTATCTCCATGTTCTATAAGCTCATTCATTTTATGTAATAATACAGCTTTTCTTATATGCACTTTTGTTTGCTCATTCATATATTGATGTTGTATCACATTTATGAGCTTTGATTTAAGAGTTAGATTATTATGTTGAGTTGTGATCTGATTAAAATCTTCTCATTGGGTATATAGAATGCTCCAACTATCTGTATAAGGAAACTGAGTCAGATGATGAATGTTTTTCTTTGTTTTTGTTCAAACATGTTTAAGTCTGCCTAAGTAAGATGTTGATTTTCATGTGCTGAGTTGATTCATATTGTAATTTCGTGGGTTTACCTCTTGTTGAAGTCTGGTTTTGAGCATCTGGGCCCTTTTAAGAGTTATAATTGAGTGAGAAGGTTTTTGTCCACCAACTATTAAAGATTTTCAAATGGTGTAAGATTTCCATATTGTTATGACAGTCATATCTTGAATTCAACATACTTAAATAGCAATTTAAACCCCAAATGTGTACTGCTAGCTTGGATAGTGAAACAATATTTCTTTTAGATACATGTCATGGTCATTTGGGTGTGATGGTATTTTGGTCCTGTATATCGTATTGTTGCACAATGATAACAGTCTAATGGGCCCGATCAGGTTCGTTAGGCTTCAGATGTTTTGCTACTCTGTTTGGGCTCGATCTTGAGCCCTATATCGTTCAGCTTCTATTTCCCCCAGAGGCAGTTTATTCAGAGTGGTGTATTGGGCCTGGGCCTATGACCCACTTGGAAATGGGTAGTCGTTTTCCTGACCACAGTTTGAGGTTTGTATTGAACCCAATACCTCCTTTCAGCACTCTCTTTAGAAGTAGGCTAAAAACTAGTCGGCTTTAAATGATTAAAGGGTTGCTTTTTTTTTTTATAAGAACTTTCCTAGACAGTTTAATCAAATATAGTCCTTTGCAAATGGTTTGTTGTGTGCCATTTAAATTATACCACCATGGACCTCACAAGTGTTATTACTAGTTATTAAAACGAACCCTCATAGAAAAGCCTTTCGGCGCGTGTTTAAAATACAATTGTGATTGTGTACACGTTCGCATGACATGATTATAATTCTAAACCAATTCGGAGTATGCGTTCGCGCAACTTTGGAAAAAATTTCTTAATAATAAAATTGTCTTAATAGACCACTAATATAATTCTAGTTCATATAGTCCAAGGTGTGCCATCCACAATCTAGTCATTCATGGCCCTCGCATTAATTCCATAACTTATATATTAAAAATGACATTCGTAGTATACTTTAGGCACGTTTAATATATCATCGTGATTGTGGACACGTTCGCGTGACATTATTATGATTCTAAAAACAAAATCGAAGTATGCGTTCGTGCAACTTCGGCCCAAATTTTTCTTAATAATAATAAAGGGATATTAATTGGGGACACGTTCGCATGACATGATTTTTGACGCACCAAACAAATGGGTACACGTGCACGTGACCCGTTTCAAGATAATTTCTTAATTAAAAAAGGCAAATGCACATAGGTTCTAAAAATGAGTAATTAGACAATTTAATAAGACAAGTATGATCAAAGCTACCGTGCTAGAACCACGGAACTCGGGAATGCCTAACACCTTCTTCCAGGTTAACAGAATTCCTTACCCGGATTTCTGTGTTCGCAGACCGTAAATAAGAGTCAATTTCCTCGATTCGGGAGTCTAAACCAGTGACTTGAGACACCATAAATTATCCCAAGTGGCGACTCTGATTTTAAATAAATAATCCCGATTTGATTGGAAAAAACTCCCTTATACCCTTGCGGGGGTAGAAAAAAGGAGGTGTGATAGCTCTGACCACTCTGCTGGGGACAAGAACCCAGAATCTCTAGTTCAGGGTTCAAGAATTCGAGCTTGTTTTTTGATTTTTACTTGGCTTCATGTATGTTGATATTACTGTATTCTGTAAACCTTTTGTGCTAATTGCAATCTATTTACCGTTCTAATATTGTTTGAATTGTATATAACTGTCTTCTTACGCCGCCCCTTTAAGTCTTCTAAAAATGTTGCACACGTTCGCATGGCCCGCTTTTTCTGTAGAAAATATACCCAAATAAGAACAAGGCTATATGAACATTTATTTGTTTCGGCCTGCATGCTGACCAGCTAGAGATAAATAAATTAAGAGAAAAACCAAGAGTGATGTAGGGAAGGAAATAAAGCCCGGTTCTGAAAAATCCCCGGTATTTGGAAATGTCCCGAAACTCTGCCAAATCTTTTCAAAAAAATAAAAAGGAAAAGAAAAGAGTCATTTCAAAATAAGTCAACACTTTTTCCTTTTCAAGTATGTCAAAACTGGCCGAACTACGCAGGACTGATTCTCACCGGATGTGAGATACGTAGGCAACCTACATAAGGTTCGGCCTTATTTTTCGAAAAAAAAGAGTAAGTGGTCAAATAAATGTAGTTTGGGTTTTTGGTCAAAATAAGCCGATCCAGCTTCAGTAATGTCTTAAGCCGTCCTTGCCGAGATAGCCTTAGAGTATCTTCAGTTGTCGAAGGGCAATTTTCGTAAAAGAATGGATAAGTCTGTCGGTACAATGTCATTTTTCCTTAAAATAGCACTTCCCGACCACAAAATTTATCTAGAATTGGGAAGGGGCCACGTTTGCAAAAACGACCATTTTCGCTAAATTAGCACATAGGGGAGGGAGTCATGGTCCGTTGATTTTTCTTTTAGAAATTAAAAAACCTGTTTTACAAAAAGGATCCACCGGAGTCAAACCTAACCTTAATCTCCCATAGGTATAAATGAACACTGCCTAGAACCTGTCAAAAGTGGTCATAGAACAGGCTCAATTGCAGTAGCATATGTGGAGGAATGATCTAGCTGAAGATGGTCAGAAGTGGGTGAAAAAATAGTTGGGTGCCCTTATAAATATTTTGGAAATCAAACCACGAGAAGATCTAATCAAGGCTTTGGTAAATTTTTGGGACCCTGTCCACAATGTTTTTCGTTTCTCGGACTTTGAGGTCACCCCTACTTTGGAGGAAGTGGCCGGGTATATTGAGTTTGGCTGGGATTTGAGAAAACAACAACTTATATTTCCAAAGGCTCCTTTAGTGCACAAGTTCTTTGACCTCCTGAATATCAGTAAATAGATGAATAAGGCCCATGTAAGCAAAGGGTGTTGTTCTTTCCACTTCTTGTACTTCAGGTTCGGGCACTCATCTAGGTTCGAAACGCATGAAAAGGGTTTGAGCAACAAACAAGATAAGGGTCGTTGGCAAATTCATCGTCGGTTCGCTTTTATTATGGCGTTTTTGGGGATCATGGTCTTTCCAAATGCGGAAGGGACAGTGGATACTCGTATGGTTAGAATTGCACAAATCCTCACTACCAAGGAAGATGATACACTTGTTCCGTTAGTGCTGGCAGACATTTATCGAGCATTGACATTATGCAAAGCTGGGGCTCAATTCTTTGAAGGTTGCAATATTTTTCTACAAATATGGTTGATCGAGCATCTTCGCCATCACCCCAAATTCATGAGTTATGGTTTGATCCCGGATAATTTCATTATAAGTTATGAGGAAAGGTAAAAGACTACAACGTGCCAGAAGGGTTTGAAACCTGGGTCTCCCACTTGAAAGATCTCAAAGCAAGTCACGTCGAGTGGACTATAGGATAGCTCCCGATGCTAGAAGCCATATACATGATGGCTACCAAGGGTTACCTGAGTTTGATGTGTGTGAGGAGTATCCAGTCATATGCACCGCAGAGGGTCTTAAGACAGTTAGGAAGATATCAGGTGGTGCCCGAAGATGAAGATCTGACCACCTAGGTCATTGAGCTACATCCAGAAGCTGCATTGCCTGAAACTTAAGTTTAGCAGGATTGGAATGGTTGCCGGTATCTAAAAAATGGCACCCAGGTACCAGATGTTGCAAAAGGGGAAGTGGATCCAAATTATGCCGCATGGTTTGAGAAAAGGTCTTGTGTAAACAACGAACCAGAGCCCGAGCCCGAGCCCGAGAGGCCTACCAAGAGACCTCATGTTCAAGCTTTTGATGATAAAATCCAAGAAAGGTTGGCCTAGGGAGAAAAGGAGAAAAAATATCAAGCCACGATTCACACCTTGGAAGAGAAGCTGAGAAACATGAAATTCAACAATGATCTCCAAGCACAAGAAGCTGAAGGTGAAAGAAGAAGGTTGGCCAAAGAAAATGAAGTTCTCCAAGCCCAAGTACGAAAATGAGAATAGCAGCTGAGAACCTGGGCAAAAGCAGAAAGGATGAAAAGCTCATCTATAGCCTTTCAAAAAAAAATACGTGACTATAAGGATGATTTACAAAAGACTAAGGCTGAACTCGTGAATGCCCGAGCCAAGTTAGCTAAGAATGCGGAGCGACGAGCCAATTTCGTTCGGCAACTGAAAGAGAAGTATGACAAAGGAATAGTGAGTATAAAGAAAAAGGTCAATGTTCTTGAGAACAAAATGGCCAAGCAGGCGAGAGATTTCAAAGCAGAAAGGGAGCATTGCTATGCCCTGATGTCACAGCTAGAGAAAGACCTGCAGTAGCTTCAAGAGCAAAATCATACAACCGGATAGGTTTTGGATGCCAGATCTCAGCAAAGCGGATGGTTGCTATAGGAGAAGGGTATTATCAGGGAAAGGGTTAGGAGAATCGCGGACTACATTGTGATGAAGTGCAACGAGTGTGAAGACATGGCCAGGTCCATGTTCTACGCTTCAGTTATGATTTTTGTCTGACAGATTATGGATGACTTATTTTGCCTCCAAGAAGATATGGCGCAAAGGCCCGCAGCAAGGCCAACTGGAGCAGCAGTCGAGGCACTTATGTATTCTTGACTTTGTTTGTTCGAGTATGTATTTTGTTAGTTCATTTTCGAGTTTGTATTGTCAGTTTCTTCTAAGTTTGTTAGTTCATTTTCGAGTCTGTATTTTTAGTTTTCTTTTGAAGTTGTTGGTCTACTCATTGAGTTTGTCAGTATTTATGTCTAACTTTGTAGGGGAAGTTGTCGTAATCAAGATGTTTTATTTTATGAAAATTTGAAAACCCCAAAAAATGTTTTATTTATTTATTTTATTTTGCACGTGTCACAGAACTACGCTTGGTCTGATTCATGCGACGTTATGATACGTAGGCAATCCCCATAGGATTCGATCATAACCGTGAAAAAAAAGGAGAGAAAACAAGAAAACTGTGGGAAAGAAATAATGGCAAAACAAGAGAGGAAAAATGAGAGAATAAAAGGATAAAAACAAGAATCAGCAGAGAAAGGCAAGAATGAAAAAAAGAGAGAAAGAAATCGCAAAATGGAAATTAGTGAAAGCCGGGATGACGCAAGCAGCCATTCAAATTCATAATAGAAATGATTAACTGCTTAGGTGCATTGCATCCCCAACGTGCGGTTGCCTATCTACTAAGCTCTTAATTGCTAACAAATTTGCTTGTTGTCATCAAGTCCAGGCAGGTGGTTAGTTTGTTTGGCATTCTGGAAACTCACCCGTACAACACCAGGTCCAAAGTCAAGTTGATCATGGCTGGACAAGAACTGGATGCAAGTGTTATTGATCCGTCAAGGAAGGGAGAAGAGTCTGATGTTAATATGAAAGAGGAGTTACATAAGTTGAAACACCAAATGGTAGAGATGTACCAAGCATAGATGGAAGGGCATCCACCACCATCATACCCCGCCAACCCGGCTTTCGTCCTGCCACTAGCTCAATCCCAAGAACCTCCCACTGCTGATTCATCTCCAGGTTTCCCCATTTGCCACCACTACCAAGGCACCACTTCCTAAACCACACAAGCACCACCAGCTAAACCAATCCCATACCCCTCTCCACTAGTCACCCCTATTTTTGTGGCACCCCACTCGCTACACTCTATCGATCCTCTAGTGAGCCTTTATTCCAGACCCAAGATAACCAATACTATCCCCCGAAGGCTACTTTCAAGGCCCCAGAGCATTATTCCTACACTCCTCGTTTCGACCTCCCAGTTGAGACTGAGAAACCACCTAAAAACCCAGAGCAGGAGGAGATGTTCAGGAAGGTAAGAAGCCTGGAAAAATCGTTTAGAAACATGTAGGGATTGGGCGGCTAGGTGAGCGTAGCCTACAAAGATTTGTGTCTATTTCCCGATGTTCAGTTGCCTGTGGGATTCAAGATGCCTAAATTTGATCTATATGATGGGCATGGAGACCCGGTGGCCCACTTGAAGGGTTTCTGCAGTAAAATGATTTGGCCCAAGCATTCTCTCTTCATTTCCAATACAACATCGAGATTGTTCCAGATCGTTTGTCTCTGACTAAGATTGAGAAGAAGCCTAGTGAAAGTTTTAGAGAATACGGTTTTTGCTGGAGAGAACAAGCGGCAAGAGTTAACCCCCCGATGGAGGAGAGCGAAATGGTGGAGTACTTTCTGCAGGCTCTGGAGCCTACTTACTTTGGCCATCTGATATCGGCCATAGGCAAGTCTTTCAACGAGGTAGTGAAGATGGGTGGAATGGTGGAAGAAGGGCTTAAATCAAGCAAAATCATGAGTTACTCAGCTATCAAAACAACTACCCAAGCCATTTAGAATGGTACCAAGGGAGTGATCGGAAAGAAGAAGAAAGAAGATGTGGCAACAGTTGATTCGGGATCATGGTTTGGACCGAGGGGCCCGTCACACCATTATACCCAGCCTCGACCCTATCATTGAACCTACACCCAAACCCCATATAATCTACCCCCAACAAAACTTCCCATCAACAGACCCTCAAATTTCTGTCCATCACACCCAAACATATACAAAACCTCCTTCCTACTTACAATGGCGTGCCCTAACCCCACAAAACACCTACCCAGCTCCACAAAATGCTTACACACCCCCACGAGCCTACCGAAACCCTGTCGGCCCAAGTTTCCGACCTAATCCAGTGTTCAAAAACGAGAGGTTGCAGTGAAAGAAAACTTTCACCCCATTGGAGGAGTCTTATACCAGTTTATTCCATAGATTGATGCAGTTGGATATGCTGAGGCCAATTGAGTTGAAATTGCCAAACCCTCATCCAAAGAATCTTAATTACTCCTTGAGCTGTGTATATTGTTTTGGTACTCCGGGTCATGATACGGAGAAGTGCTGGCACTTGAAAAATGCCATCCAGGAGCATATCGACACAAACCGGATTGAAGTCCAAACTCTAGAGGCACCCAACATCAATCAGAACCCATTGCCAACCTATGAGGAAACAAACATGATCAAGATAGTACATAACCGGGGGGGGGATCCCAAAAAGCCTTCACAATCTGTTATGATGGTTCGGTCCAGTGAGGTCAAGCCCGTCAAAAAACCAACAGTTGAAGGATCAGTGAACAAGTTGGGCATGACAAACGGCAAACCATTTGTGGTAGTTGAGAAAAGATCCCCAAGTGATGTTGTAACAAAGAAGGATAAGTCAAAAATGGTCATATCAGGGTTGGCAAATAAGCCTATCATAATTGTAGAGGGTGCCTGTACGGACCATGTTATTATCAAGCATATAACCCAATTTCCGATAATCAACACCAAGGCTATACCATGGAACTATGAACGGATGATAGTTACCTATAAGGGAAAGGAAGTGAAAGAAGAAGTCAATGAGGCCCAAGGATTAACTCGTTCAAGGAGATGCTTTGCCCCAGAAGAGCTAAGGAAAGCTAAAACATCCAGAGATAATCCAGTTCTAGTAAAGAAAGCAGTCACTGAAGAAGAGGTAGAGGAGTTCTTGAGGAAAATGAAGGTACAAGATTACTCTATCGTGGAGCAGCTGAGAAAGACGCCCGCTCAAATTTCCTTGCTATCATTGTTGATCCACTTAGATGAGCATTGTCGGCCCTGATGAAAATTCTGAATGAAGCTCATGTCCCGGACAAAATTTTAGTGAACCATCTGGAGAAGATCGCCAACAAAATATTTGAGGTAAATAGGGTCACCTTCTCTAATGACAAATTACCTATGGAAGGTACTGAACACAATAATGCTCTCTATCTTATGGTAAAATGTGAAGATTCTGTGGTCACCAGGGTGTTAGTTAACAATGGTTCTAGTGCAAACATCTATCCTCTCTCTACGATGAACAAGTTGAAAGTTGATGACGAGAGGATTCACAAGAACATCATATGTGTCTGAGGTTTTAACGGTGGCGGAAAAGACTTGGTTGGTGATATAGTTCTTGAATTGACAATAGGACCGATGGAATTCACCATGGAGTTCCAAGTACTGGACGTATACGTATCTTACAATTTGTTTCTAGGTCGGCCTTGGATACATGCCACCAATGCAGTCCCGTCCACTTTGCACCAGATGATCAAGTTCAAATGGGACAGGCAGGAGATCGTCGTACATGGTGAGGAGAATTTGTGTGCTCATAGTGATTCCTCCATCCCGTTTATTGAGGCCAAAGATGATAAAGGGCCTTAGGTCTATCAATTTTTGAAAACAGTGCCGGTCCAGAAGGTTCCAGAAGGGAAATGTGTTCCAACTCCAAAGATAGCCTCTGCATCCGTCATGGTTGCCTCTGAAATGCTGAAAAATGGCTTTGTGCTAGGTAAAGGTCTGGGTGTATCCTTGCAGGGTATTATGCAGCCAGTGTCCCTCCCTGAAAACTTGGGTACGTTCGATCTTGGATTCAAAACAACAACGGCAGATGTGAAAAGGGCTAGAAGGTTGATACAGAAGGCGTGTGCACTTCCGAAGCCTATCCCGCGTCTCTCTAGGTCTTTTGTCAGGCTCGGTGCCAGAAAACGCCCAGTGACGACAATTCCAAGTTCTGTGATTGACGTTGATGAAGAGTTAATTGAAAGATTCCAGAAGTTGTTTGATGATGTGAACATGGTAGAAGTTGGGGAAGGTTCTAGCAAAGCAGACGTGCAGTTCGTCGGGCCGAATATAAAGCTTAACAATTGGAAGGCTACTCCTCTCCCTACCCAAAAGGAGTCATGGTAGTTTGTTTTGTTTTCCTTTCTATCTGGGTCATTCTAGGGTTGTGTTCGCTTGTTGATGTACAAACCCTGTTATCCTTTCTTTTTAATGAAATGCAATTTCCTTTTTCCATCATTCCTGATAGCTCTTATTTTGTTTTCTTTTCTTCTTTGTACAGTTCTTTTTATGCTGGTTTCAATGACATGACATGCATGAGGAATCTTCGGCCAAGTCTTAAAAGCCAATCTAATTCTGAAATAATAATCCGAGAAATAGAGTGTGATGATGAATTAGAATATGATGGGGATGAGGCCTTTGAAGAGATCAGTAATGAACTAAATCATTTTGAAGAAAAATCCAAGCCTAATCTGAATGAAACGGAAGCAATCAATCTAGGGGATCCAGATAATGTCAGAGAAACTAAGATAAGTGTCCATCTTGAACCGCAAATCAGGAAAGAAATAATTAAAGCATTGTTAGAATATAGGGATATTTTTTCATGGTCATATGATGACATGCCAGGCTTGAGTACCGATCTGGTGGTCCACAAATTGCCAATTGATCCAGCATTCCCTCCCGTCAAGCAGAAGTTGAGAAAATTCAAAACTGACATGAGTGTGAAGATTAAAGAAGAAGTCACAAAGCAGCTTGATGCAAAGGTCATTCGAGTCATGCGGTATCCCATGTGGTTAGCCAATTTTGTGTCTGCGCCAAAGAAAGATGGTAAGACCAGGGTGTGTGTTAATTACCGTGACCTCAACAAAGCAAGTCCAAAGGACAATTTCCCACTGCCAAATATCCATATTTTGATTGATAATTGTGCCAAGCATGAGATTGGGTCTTTTGTAGATTGTTATGCGGGATATCATCAGATTTTAATGGATGAGGAAGATGCAGAAAAGACGACATTCATCATGCTGTGTGGAAAATATTACTACCGGGTCATGTCTTTTGGTTTGAAAAATGTTGGGGCAACTTACATGAGGGAAATGACTACCATATTCCATAATATGATACACAAAGAGATCGAGGTTTACGTGGATGATGTGATCATAAAGTCCAGGAAGCAGTCTGACCACGTCAAAGATTTGAGAAAGGTTTTCTAAAGGCTCCACAGGTACAATCTTAAGCTCAACCCTGCCAAGTATGCATTTGGTGTTCCATATGGGAAAGTGTTCGGTGGGGCATTGAATTGGATCCTTCAAAGATCAAAACTATCCAGGAGTTACCACCACCAAAGAACAAAACTGAGGTGATGAGTCTGCTACGGAGGCTGAACTATATCAGCAAGTTTATTGCTCAGCTCACAACAACTTGTGATCCTATCTTTAAGTTGCTAAAGAAGGATGCTGCAGTCAAATGGACTGATGAGTGCTAGGAAGCATTTGATAAGATCAAAGAGCATTTGTCGAACCCACTTGTATTGGTCCCACCAGAACCCGAGAGACCTTTGATTCTTTATTTGATAGTCCTGGATAATTCATTTGGTTGTATGCTGGGTCAGCATGACATCACTGGCAGGAAAGAACAAGCCATCTATTATGTCAGCAAGAAGTTCACATCTTATGAGGTTAAGTATACTCCCCTTGCGAGGACATGTTGTGCCCTGACTTGGGTAGCACAGAAGTTGAAGCATTATTTGTCGTCTTACACCACTTACCTCATTTCTCACCTGGATCCTCTGAAGTATATCTTTTAGAAGCCCATGCCCACCGGAAGGCTCGCAAAGTGACAGAGTTTGCTGATAGAGTTTGACATCGTTTATATGACTCGGATGGCGATGAAAGCCCAAGCTTTGGCCAATCACTTGGCCGAGAACCCAGTGGATGAGGAATGTGAACCTTTTCAGACTTACTTTCCTGATGAAGAGGTAATACATATTGACGAGGTCGAAAAGGATGAAAAGCCCAGTTGGAGACTCTTCTTTAATGGGGCTGCTAATATGAAAGGCATTGGAATAGGAGTTGTACTCATCTCAGAAACAGGGTACCACTGCCCTGTCACATCTCAGCTTCGTTTCTATTGCACCAACAACATAGCCAATTATGAAGCATGCATTTTGGGTTTAAGGTTAGCTGTGAACATGGGAGTCCAAGAAGTGTTGGTTTTGGGGGATTCAGATCTGTTAGTACACCAGATCTAGGGAGAATGGGAGACCCGAGATTTGAAACACATACCTTATCGACAATGTCTGCGGGATCTCTATCAGTGGTTCAGATCAGTGGAGTTCAGGAATATCCCTAGGATCCACAATGAGGTTGCTGACAATTTAGCTACTCTGGTGTTGATGTTACATTATCCAGATAAGGCTTATGTTGACCCTTTGCATATTTAGGTCTACGATCAACATGTTTACTGTAACATGGTAGAAGAAGAACTTGACGGTGAACCTTGGTTCCACGATATCAGAGAGTATATCAGGTCGGGGTACATCCGGTACAAGCCACGGGGGATCAAAAGAGAACAATCCGACATTTGGCAAGCGCATTTTTCTTCAGTGGAGGAGTTTTGTACAAAAGAACTCCAGATCTTGGATTGTTAAGATGCATAGATGGCAGACAAGCCATGGCTATCATGACTGAAGAGCATTCCGGAGTCTGCGGGCCACATATGAGTGGGTATGTTCTAGCAAGGAAAATTCTTCGAGCAGGTTATTATTGGCTCACCATGGAGCGAGATTGTATCAGTTTTGTGTGCAAGTGTCATTAATGCCAAGTACACGGAGATTTGATTCATTCTCTGCCATCTGAATTACACACAATGTCCGTACCATGACCCTTTGTTGCTTGAGGCATGTATGTCATCGGACCAATTGAGTCAGTAGCATCCAATGGGCACAGGTTAATTCTGGTGGCCATTGACTACTTCACTAAGTGGGTTGAAGCTAAAACTTTCAAATCCGTGACCAAGAAGGTAGTGGTCGATTTTGTTCATTCAAATATCATTTGTCGGTTTGGAATCCCAAAGGTGATCATCACAGATAATGGTGCTAATCTTAACAGTCATCTGATGAAAGAAGTGTGTCAACAATTTAAGATTACTCATTGAAATTCCACCCTATACCACCCCAAGGAGAATTGAGCAGTCGAGGTAGCCAACAAACATATAAAAAAGATATTTCGGAAAATAGTGCAAGGTTCTAGGCAATGGCATGAGAAGTTGCCTTTGCGTTGTTGGGTTATCGCACTACTGTTCGCACTTTAGTAGGTGCAACTCCTTACTTGTTGGTATATGGCACTGAAGTAGTGATACCCACGGAAGTTGAAATTCCATCCCTTCGGATTGTTGTTGAGGCCGAAATTGATGATGATGAGTGGGTCAAAACCCGTTTAGAGCAATTGAGTTTGATTGATGAGAAAAGACTGGCAGCAGTGTGTCATGACCAGTTGTATCAAAGGAGAATGTCAAGAGCATACAACAAGAAGGTGCGTCCGCGAAAATTTGAAGTGGGTCAGCAAGTATTGAAACACATCCTTCCACATCAGGCTGAAGCAAAAGGCAAGTTCGCCCCAAATTGGCAGGGGCCATTCATTGTAACAAGAGGGTTGTCCAATGGTGATTTATATTTAACAGACATAGAAGGCAAATGTATAGATATGGCTATAAATTCTGACGCAGTCAAAAGATATTATGTATGATTTCTTTGGTTTGTCTAATTGTTGTTTGTACTTGGCATATTTTGAGGATTGGAATGACGAAGGCATTTTATTCTGCTATCTAAACACTTTATCCTTTGATACCCCTTTGAGCCTTATTTATTTTCTTTCATACCCCTCTTTTGGAATCAGTAGAGAAATTCAGAAACACGAACGCAAAGGGTAAGTAAAGAATAAGAGAGAAAAAGAGAAGAGAAAAGAGAAAGAAAAGAATGAAAAAGAGTGAAAACAAATAAAAAGGAGAAAAGATGAAAAAGAAAGAAAAAAAGAAAAAAAAGAAAGGAAAAAGAGAGAAAGAAAAAGAAAAAGAGAAAAGTACAAAAAACAAAGCAATTCCTAAGCCCACATTACGGTCCAAAGAAAGACATTTCGATCAGTCTTCGAGAGATGCCAAGTCGAGCAAGTGGAGATGTGATTCATATCAGGGGCAACACTCCATTCTGAGCAGGAAAAAAAGAGGAAATGATGAGAGAGTCTTATTGGTGAAAACCCTCACGTGCATCGTAAGGCGATTGAAAGCTGAGAGAAATTAAAAATGAGAGAGTCTTATTGGTGAAAACTCTCACGGGCACTGTAAGGCAACGGTAAGTTGAGAGATAAATAAATGAGAGAGGTTTGTCGGTGAAAACCCTTCAGGGCACCACAAACCGAATAAGGTTGTTGACTTTGCAAAGGAATCAGGATTAGAGGAACCCCAACAATAAAGTGTGAAGACTAAAAAGGATTGACTGAATGGACTAGGCTGTTTAATCCGAAGTACATGTCATGATCATTAATGCCAGCAGCCTCACTCAGATAAGTCCCTTTTCCTTTACTTCCTCAAACAATCCTTCTGTTTTGATTTTTATTATCTATTCATAACTCTCGAAGTCATTGAATTTCATTTCCTTTTGGGTCTATTCCTCTAAAGCTTTTTCAATGTTAGACTTGCTAAATAAAAGAAAGGATTGCAAAGCCTATTACCAACTTCCAAATTGCACAAAGCAAAGTGCGGCCACGGCATGCTAGAAATAGCATGATACAAAATGGAGAATACGGTGTTAGTCGGGGTTCAAGTGACCAAGTGGTTTCGTGAATTGTGGGGAGAAACATAGAGGTTCAGATGGGGAAGACATATATGTTAAAATAGCAGGTTGACTACAAAGCACTCTAGTCATTCAGGGTTTCATGGTTATGGTTCAATCAGAAGGTGAAATAACTTTTTGCCAGTCAGATGCAGCTGAGCAGAACAAAGCATGAAAGTGAAAAGGACACCTTCAGCAAGAATGCCGCAAACTAACCACCACATTTTCAAACTGACAAGATTTTTCTTTGATTGAAATAGGGGCCGAAAATTTCATTTGTTTCGGAGGAACCCTCCGTGAGGAAAACAGGTGTCGGACAGGCTCGGTAGTAAGTTCCAGTACCCTTCTGGATAACATAAGTTAGTAAAGTTTTGAGACCCTCGCAAATGACAAAGGTCTAACGATAGGTCTACTTTTGGGAAGTATAATTTGGCATTTAAATTTTTCACCTTTGAGATAAGGCTCGGTTTGAAATTTTCAGGATAAAGGAATTTGTGTTGATAACAAGAATCGGTTAACACTCACAGATGTTCCTAATATTAAACTGGGGCATAAAAATGTCTTTTGTTTTGTCTGTTCTGTTGAAATCAGGTGCCCACCTGAAGAACAAGGGAAGACAACACAAGTTCAAAAGGAAAGCAGTTTCAAGAAGAGGACAATTTAGGTTCAGCAATCAGGCACCCACCTGGAGAAATAAGGAAAGACATTTCAAAGAAAACCAGTTTTAAGAAGAGGACAATCCAGGTTCAGCAATCAGGTACCCACCTGGAGAACAAGGGAAAACAGCTCAAGTGTCAAAGGAAAACAGTGCAAGTTCAGCAATCAGGTGCCCACCTGGAGAGCAAGGGAAAATGGTGCAAGTTTTGAGGGAAAATAGTTCCAAGTAGCAAGAGAAGATGGTTCGAGTGTCTGCAATCAGGCACCCACCTGGAAAACAATTCAAGTATCAGAGGAAAGGAATACAATTCAATGTTGGCAATCAGGCACCCACCTAGAGAACAAAGGGAAACCAGCAATGTTCAAAGGAAGATGGTTCAAGTTCAGCAATCAGGAGCCCACCTAGAGAATAAGGGAAAGCAAGTCAAGTTTCAAAGAAAAGCAGTGCAGGTGTTGGAAATCAGGGCCCACCTGGAGAATAAGGGAAAATAGGTCAAGTTTCGAGGAAAAGCAGTTCAAGTTTTGGCAATCAGGCGCCCACCTGGAGAGCAAGGGAGTACAGTTAGAGTTTTGGCAATCGGGCGCCCACCTGGAGAGCAAGGGAATATAGTTAAACTTTTGGCAATCAGGTGTTCACCTGGAGAGCAATGGAGTACAATTAAAGTTTTGGCAATCAGGTGCCCACCCGGAGAGCAAAGGAATACAATTAAAGTTTTGGCAATCAGGCGCCCACCTGGAGAGTAAGGGAATACAGTTAAAGTTTTGGCAATCAGGCGCCCACCTGGAGAGCAAAGGAATACAATTCAAGTTTTGCAATCAGGCACTCACCTGGAGAACAAGGAAAACAGTTCAAGTTTCAAAGGAAGACAACACAGGTTTCAAGGAAAACAATTTAAAGTATCAAAGAGAATAAAATTCAAGTTTTGGTAATGAGGCTGCCACCTGGAGAGCAAGGGAATACAGTTCAAATGTTGGCAATCAGGCGCCACTTGGAGAATAAGGGAATTCAATTCATAATGCAATTCAAGGCAGCAACAAAGGAAGCCTACCTCGAGAGTACAAGTCAATAGAGCATCAGAAACTGCAAGATCAAGTTTGAAGATTATAGACAGGATTCTTGTAATTCATAGATCATAGTTTAGTCTAGCTTCTTTTATTTTGTCTTGGTATAATAAGGGGTTCAGCAAGCAGTAGCAGCAGCAACGAAAGTGAAATCACAGCTTCCTGGTAGTCCCAGCTACCAAAACTTTCCGAACTACACTGACCTGATTCCTTTATAGCCAATGATATGTAGGCAACCTCGGAAGCAAGGTGCGGTCAAATCTTTCAAAAATGCTTCCCACAAAGTACTCAAACGGGCAAAAATTGCTCATATCCGCTCACTTTATCTTTGCACGAAAACTCTTTGGGTTTCCGAGCAAAGAGGGGCAACTGTGAGCACGTGATTTTTTCCCTATAGGAATTACTCCTATAAAATCAAAGAAAATAAATTTTTCCCATTATTTGCAATTTTATAGATTTTTTGTAGAATTTTTTGTTAATTGTTTGCATTTTTCTGTGCATGATTATTTTATTAAAATCATGAAAAAGTGCAAAAATACCATGCATTACATTTAGACTTTATTTTTACATTTTTAGGATTAATCAGTATTTACTTATTTTATAAAAATTAAAAATCATAAAAATAGCTCATTTTTACATTTTTTCTTTAGGTTATTGATTTTTATCTTTAATTTAGAACTAAGTGATTTTTATAATTTTATAACCAGACAATTAGCTTAATTTTGTATTTTAGATTAATTTAGGAATTTAGTTTTGGTATTTAATAAAAGAAGGGAAAAGAAAAAAACAAATGAAGAAGAAAAGGTAAAATAAGAAAAGAATTGAAGGAGAGGAGATCTGTTTTGAATTTGGGCCAGTTTAATACTCAAATCCATTCCCAAAACTAGCCCAGATCACATTTCCATACCCATTCCAGCCAAGCCCAATCCCTCCAACCCGGTACGGCTCCCATTCTCAACCAAACGACCCCGTTTCGAGTCTGTGTCATCTCAGCCGTTGGATTTCAATAATCCAACGGCCCGGAACTGAGGCTTCATTTGTATTTAATTGTCCTAACAGCCCCCATACCCCATTCGAAACCCCCCAAATCCGTCTCTAACTAAACCTAAAGAAAACCCTAGCCGCCCTAATATCCTTTCAACTAACCGGCCGGCGACGCAACTCCAATCAACCCCAAGTTCATACCACACAATCACCACCCACCCCTGCTTCCTAATCCACCACCATATTTCCCAAAATCCCCATCAAATGCTCTCAGAGCCGGATCTAACAAAAAATAGAAAGGATCGAGTTTAGGTCTTTTTAACCGTTCGTTGATTTTACAAGGCTCTTGTTGGCTCGAGATCCATGCTAGTCGATTGTTCTTAGCAAGAACATCCGATTAGCATTCATTTCGGGTCATCCCAGAGTTATTCGAACCCCTTTTGTTCGGTCCGTGCTTGTCAAAGCTTTCTTCCACATTTGTTTAGGTAATAACCAATACCCCTTTCTATTTTCCTTAATTTTTGTGCTTTAGCATATCTAGGTTTTGATTTTTTGTCTTTGGATGACTCCAGTTTTAAATTGTTCTGTTAATTTCATTATTTAAGGTTGCTTGAATTTCCATCTCAGTAGCTTAACAATTAGGTTAATTGCAGTTGTTGATAAATTATTGTCTTTGGGGTGTTTCTTTTAAAAGTCCATTTTTCGTTTAAAGCCAGAGGATGCTTGCTTAAGTTTTCGATTGAATTCATTACTGATTTTGGTTTGGGATTCAGTTTGGGCTTGTTAGTACAGAAGCCCAAGGGGCAGGTTGAGCATGTTTGGCTATATAGCCCAATTGCTGGTATTTTTCTAAAGGGTAAATAACAGAAAGTCAAAGGGTATTTAGGGTGTTTGGATTGAAAGAATCTTTCATAACTACCTAGGAAAATTATAGGAAAGTGGGGAATAGGCTGATTTAACAAATAGGTTTAAAGTTTGGGGTTTGAATTGAACAAAGGAAAATTGAAGAGATGTAATAATGAATAAATAAAATCAGGTGCTGCTGCCCTAGAATCTTTCTATATAAGGCCCATTTCACTCATTTTTTAGGGAAGAGGTCTTGAGTCCAAAAATAGAAACGGCTGAGGATTTTCTTCAAAAAATATAGATTTTTTTAAAGTTCATTCTCCCTAAAAAGTACTGTACTAAGTCCTTTTCTGATCTCTCACAAGAAACTAGAAGAAATTTTCTAAAATTTTCAAACTCCAAAAGAGCTGAAACATGGTTTAATTCTGGAAAAAGGTTGTGGCTGCTTTGTTGTTGTGATTACCCGGTCGGTTGTATTAAGAACTAACGCCCTGATCTCCTATTAACTGCTTTCCCCAAGTTCATTTATGCTATTTTGATTGCCGGGATGTTCGATTTTGAGTTTCGAAGAGTTTTGGGACACTTAGTCCCTAAATGAGAGCTTATGTATTGGAAAGTTGACCATAGTCGGAATAGTGTAAAGACGGTCTCATAATGGAAATCCGATGGTTCCGTTAGCTCTGTTAGGTGATTTAGGTCTTAAGAGAGTGTTCGGAGTGTGTTTTGGATGTCCGTAGCTAATTTAGGCTTGAAATGCTGGAAGTTGAATTTTTAAATTTTCCGGTCCGATAGTGAGATTTTGATCCGAGGGTCATAATGGAATTACGGAAGTTGGAGTAGCTCTATAGTATTGAATGTGACATGTGTGCAAAACTTCAGGTCATTCGGATGAGGTCTAAAAGACTTTTTGATCGAAAGCGTATTTTGAGAATTTTGGAGTTCTTAGGATTAAATCCATGGTTAATTCAAGGTTTTGATGTTGTTTTAGGTGTTTTAAGGATTGCTATAAGTTTGGATAGTGGTTTGTGACTTGTTGGTGCCTTTGGTTGAGGTCCTAGAGGCTTTGGGATGATTTCAGATGGTTGACGAAAAGATTTTGGAATTTAAGTTGCAGCTTCAGCTGCTGGTTCTGTCATAACCGCACATGCGGTTGGGGTTCCGCAGGTGCGGCGCTACAGAAGCGGCTAACAGGCCGTAGAAGAGAAATTTAGGGAGGTCAGCAGGTTCCGCAGATGCGGGGTATTTTCTGCAAAAGCGGAAATTGGGGACTTCTTCAGGAACCGCAGAAGCGGTAGTAATTTCGCAGAAGCGGTACTGCATCTACAGATTGGGAGTTGCAGATGCGGAAATTGGCCATTAAGTGAAAAGTCGTAGATGCGACATTAGTTCCATAGAAGCGGGACCGCATCCGCAGATGCGGAAATCGCTGGCCAGAACATATAAATAGTTGCCTTTGCGAATTTTATCTATTCTTTCACCATTTTCATCCGGGTTTGAAGCTTTTGAGAGAGATTTTTTAGGAAAACAAAGGGGAATCACTTGGAGGTAATATCCTTGACTTCATAACTCGTTTTTATGTGATTAAAGACCTAATTAGTGGCAAAGGATTTGGCAAAAATGGGTAATTAAGGCTTGAGTTTAAGAGACCTTTGAATGAGGATTTGAGGGGCCATTTGGACTCCGATTTCAATGTTCTTGTTATATATCGACTCATGAGGGTACGAGGTTTCCGAAAAAGTAAATTTTACCCGATTCCGAGAAGTGAGCCCGAGGGGCGTTTTTGGTCATTTTACCTAATTTCGCGTATTAGCTTAGAATTTAATTGTAGAATCAGTTACTTGAAGTGTTATTTACATTATGAAATTGAATTGAATAGATTTGTCCATTTGGAGTCGAGTACTCGTGGCAAGAGCATGGTTTCGGATTGATTTTTGAGCCGGTTCGAGGTAAGTGGCTTGTCTAACCTTGTGTGGGGGACCTTCCCCTTAGGATTTGTATACTTGGTAATTGAAGTGCCTTGTATGTGAGGTGACGAGTGAGTACTTGTGCTAATTGTTGGAAATCTGGTTTTCTTTAAGTAATTACTAGTATGTTTCCTTTCTTGTTTCTATTACTTGCACTATTAAGCCTGTTGTTAGCTTAGAAAAACATGTGTAAGTGACTTAATTGCTTTATTTTTCAACCTGCCTTACTTGAATTCTGTGCAGCATGCTAGGCTAGAATCACTTATTGCCGTAATATGAAGTCTTGCCATTTCTGTACATTTTCCTGTTGCTGCTGTGTATTTATTTTAGGACTACGGATGTGAGATTCCGGTAGCTCCCCCTTGTCTGTTTATTTTGGTACTACAGATGTGGGATTCTGATAGCTCCTTTTGTCTGTTTATTTTGGGACTATGAATGTGGGATTTTGGTAGAGCCCCCTACACAGTTATATGGAACTATAGGAATGCACCCGGTAGATTCTCCCAGTACTGGGTATTTACATTTGGGACTATGGAACGGAATTCTGGTAGATCCCCGCACACTATTAGTTGGACTACAGGACGGGATCCCATGAGATCCACTGGATATGTACATGTGGGACTACAAGACAGTATCCTGGGAGATCCCTGATTATTATTATTGGTGCTGAGCTATACTTCCTTTCCATGCGTACCTGTTTTCTGTATAGTTGTTGTTGCCCTGTACATCCTGTGTTATTTTACTGCCGTACTCATTTATATTGTTCTGTTCTATACTATTGATCTTTATATTTTATTTAACCTCAGTATGGCCCTGGCCTTCCTCGTCACCACCTAACCGAGGTTAGGCTTGGCACTTACTAAGTACCGCTGTGTGTACTCATGCCCCTTCTACGCATGTTTTTATGTGCAGATCCAGGTACCGCTACTCAGGCCTACCATCCTTGAAGGAGGCGACTGCTCTAGAGACTTCGAGGTACATCTGCCGCGTCCGCAGACCGAGAAGTCCCTTTCTATTCCTGCTTTAGTATTTAGCCCTTCTGTATTTTTTCTGTTCTTATTAGACATTCCGTAGTTAGAGCTATGTAGTATTGATCTTAACTTGTGATTCGTGGGTTTCCAGGTCTTGGATTTATGTTTTGGTTTTGAGAGTTGAATATGGTGTATGCCGAGTAGCACATTTAAACACTGTTATTACTTTATTACTATTTAAAGTTGTATACTTCCACAAATTTTAGTTTTTCTTCCATAATTTAGGCTTATCTAGTTGTAGAGACTAGGTGCTGTCATGATGGTTTATGGAGGGCGAACCAGGGTCGTGACAATTGTTGCTGTTTTGCTCACAATTTAGCTGAAATCCTCACTTTGCTTTTGATTTGGCATCTAGGTATTTCTTGGACCCTAAGTGGCATGGAATGGCAAGTTTGAAGTGTGTAATCCAAAATGAGGAAATCTACTGATCATGTTGCCTGTTGATTTTGATCTCCATGTTCTCTAAGCTTATTCATTTTATGTAATAATTCAGCTTTTCTTATATGCGCTTTTGTTTACTCATTCATATACTGATGTTGTATCATATTTGTGAGCTTTGAGTTAAGAGTTAGGTTGTTATGTTGAGTTGTGATCTGATTTAAAATATTCTCATTGGGTATATAGAATGCTCCAACTATCTGTATAAGGAAACTAAGTCAGATGATGAATGTTTTTCTTTGGTTTTGTTCAAACATGTTTAAGTCTACCTAAGTAAGATGTTGTTTTCATGTACTGAGTTGATTCATATTGTAATTTCGTGGGTTTACCTCTTGTTGAAGTCTGGTTTTGAGATCTGGGCCCTTTTAAGAGTCATAATTGAGTGGAAGGTTTTTGTCTACCAACTATTAAAGATTTTCAAATGGTGTAAGGTTTCCATATTGTTATGACAGTCATATCTTGAATTCAACATACTTAAATAGCAATTTAAACCCCAAATGTGTACTGCTAGCTTGGATAGTGAAACAGTATATCTTTTAGATACATGTCATGGTCATTTGGGTGTGATGGTATTTTGGGCCTGTATATTGTATTGTTGCACAATGATAACAGTCTAATGGGCTCGATCATTTTCGTTAGGCTTCAAATGTTTTGCTACTCTGTTTGGGTTCGATCTTGAGCCCTATACCTTTCAACTTCTATTCCCCCCCAGAGGTAGTTTATTCGGAGTGCTGTATCAGGCCCACTTGGAAATGGGTAGTCGTTTGTCTGGCCACAGTTTGGGGTTTGTATTAAACCTAGTACCTCCTTTCAGCACTCTCTTTAGAAGTAGGCTAAAAATCAATCGGCTTTAAATGATTAAAGGGTGGCTTTTTTATAAGAACTTTCCTATACAGTTTAATCAAATATAGTCCTTTACAAACGGTTTGAGGTGTGCCATTTAAATTATACCACCATGGCCCTCACAAGTGTTATTACTAGTTATTAAAACGAACCCTCGTAGAAAAGCCTTTAGGAACGTGTTAAAATACAATTGTGATTGTGTACACGTTCGCGTGACATGATTACAATTCTAAAACCAATTCGGAGTATGCATTCGCGCAACTTTGAACAAATTTTCTTAATAATAAAATTGTCTTAATAGACCACTAATTTAATTCTAGTTCATATAGTCCAAGGTGTATCATCCACAATCTAGTCATTCATGGCCCTCACATTAATTCCATAACTTAGATATTAAAAATGATATTCGTAGTATGCTTAAGGCACGTTTAATATATCATCATGATTGTGGACACGTTCGCGTGACATAATTACGATTCTAAAAACAAAACCGAAGTATGCATTCGCGCAACTTCGGCCTAAATTTTTCTTAATAATAATAAAGCATTATTAATTGTGGACACTTTAATGTGACATGATTTTTGACTCGCCAAACAAATGGGTACACGTGCGTGTGACCTGTTTCAAGATAATTTCTTAGTTAAAAAAGGCAAATACACATAGGTTCTAAAAATGAGTAATTCGATAATTTAATAAGCCAACTATGAACAAAGCGACCGTGCTAGAACTACAAAACTCGGGAATGCCTAACACCTTCTCCAGGGTTAACAGAATTTCTTACTTGGATTTTTGTGTTCGCAGACCGTAAATAAGAGTCAATTTCCTCGATTCGGGATTCTAAATCGGTGACTTGGGACACCATAAATTATCCCAAGTGACGACTCTGATTTTAGATAAATAATCCTGATTCGATTGTCACTTAAATTGGAAAAAACTCCTTTATACCCTTCCGAGTTCAGTAAAAAGAAGGTGTGACACCTTTTTCTCAACCAAAGCTACTGTTGAATTGATCACTGTAGTCACTTACCATACTCAAGTTCGTTCTCTTTTGGGAACCACTCTCCACAGAAGACTCTTATATATTTCACTTGATTATTTAATTCATAGATACCCTCTTAGTAGATCTAAATTATGGCCAAAAGAACAAACACCTAGTCAAACACTCTAGTATCTTGTGAGAAATCATGAGAATATACTCTTACATGTGAAATGAGTAGCACTTGATGTAGGCCTTGTGTTTGTCCTGTGTAAAAAAAATGAAATTAAGGTGAGTAGCATGTACCTACATGTTTAGTTTATGTGCAATCAGAGAGCCATATCCTCGCATTGAAACCTATAACTAAGTTCTATCCTGGCATCTATGTGAAAGTCAAGATATTATATGTATTTATTGTTTATCTTTCCCATTTGAATAACTTTACCTCATCCCTAACTAACCAATTCTGAATGTAGTATAATTTGTTTCCTCCAAAACTGTAAATTTGAAAGCTATACATCACAATATATGGTCATGAGTCCTTAAGAACTCTTTCACAACAAATCCAACGTAATCCCACAAAGTTGGAATTACCATTATACAAAATACCAGAGAAATCTCTAATGACGACTTTGTGTGGAAAGATATGCAAACACAAAAGATTCACAGGCCAAAAAGTAATCTACTGTTCTGATCATTTCATTAACTTACTGCTTATCTACAGTTTCATCTTCTCTCTTGAAGTAGAAGGAGATAACAATATGGTGGTATCTTGCTCATAATTTATCACTTTAATGTTCTATTTCCTTGTTTTTCAAGACTCCGAACAATATTTGCTAAACAGTTTAATCGTAAATTGCAAGTACAATAGGTTTGAAAGTTCAAATGAGACTAACTTGATAGTTAAATGTACATTACGTGGATTGAGTTGTATCACAGGGTAAGCATAAATTTTTCATTAGCATCACGAAGGAAGATCATCACAATTGCAAGCAGATTTGTTACATTGGGGAGACTTTGCTGATAGAACGCCTCTCGAATGGCACTGATCGTATATGCTTTAGTAAAAGTAAGATGGAATTGAGGAATAATAGCACCTTCAAATTTGGCGTCACGCCTAGCATTGATGGTTGTGGGACTAAAGGCTTTCCAGATAATGCTTTCACTGCAAAATATAATAAACGAGAAATCAAAAGCTCCAAGATTATATTGAGGAACCCAAAACATTCTTTGTGGTGGCTCGTAACAAACTTACCAGATATTGTTAGGTATGAACAAGGAAATTCCAGAAGCCAAAAACATATCCTTCCTGAAGAAGTTCATCTAAGCACATAAGGATGATAGTAGCAAAGAAGAGTTGAAGGATAATTAGGATAGCATTTCCAACACCCAATTGGCTAACACTGCCATACATCCCTGACAGAACATAAGTAAGTGCCTCACCAATAATGTCACGACCCAAAAATCCCTCCAAATGAGTCGTGATGGCACCTAGTCTCTAAACTAGATAAGCCTAACATAAATTGAAATAGCATTGATTCTTACTAACTTTAAATTACATTACTCTGAACAATTTACAACTCCCAAAACTAGTGGTACAAGTCATAAGCCTTTCTAAGAGTAATTATACAAAGTAAATACAACACTGATCCAGAACGAGAAGGAATCAATGAAACATAAATACAAACAAAGGTGACTCTAAGACCTGCGAACGCAGTAGTAGGTTACCGTGAGTCTCCACTGCGACGACCCGCACAACTACTATCGATCAATACCTGGATCTGTATACAAAAAAATGTACAGAAGTGTAGTATGAGCATACCACGGCGGTGCCCAGTAAGTATCAAGACTAACCTCGGTGGGGTAGTGACAAGGAATAGTCAAGACACCTACTGGTCAAATGAAATGAACAGGATATGATAATAAAATATCGAGATATAGTTAACGAGGTAATACCAACAGCGGAGAGAAATAAAAATACAAACAAAAGGAACAATAAGGGAGAACACGGATAGTAACGAATGATAATCAAGTAAATCAGATAATCAAGTAAATCAGATAACCAAGTAAATCAGATAACCAAGTGAATCAGATAACCAAGTAAATCAACACTGACATAACAAGAACAGAGACAAGTAAGAATGTATCCAAATAAAGAAAGCAATGCCAACTAAATCAATCACATCATGCCTAGTACACAATCCCGACCGTCTCAACCCTCGATTCCTCATATCATAATCTCAACTTCCGAACCTTCAGCACATATGGCACCTTGTGCCCCCATATTTCATTTCTCTTTTCACTTTTAACAACAAAATCCTCATGACATAACATCCATACAATACACTCAATATGTCCAAGAAGTACCATTTACCTAATATAAGTAAAATTGCAATTTCTAAGCTAATTAGGAAAAACCAGCGAGAAAAGATGAAGTTGTTTCTTAGGAAATCCTTTGAGTAAGGAATGTACCGCTTTTTAATTTAAAATAAAACATCGAAAGAATTATTACCTTTAACAGGGGAGTTGATAACTTAAAACTTAGTAGAAATTCCTTTTTAAAATACAACCTCAGACGGTTTAAGGGGATATATTTGAGAAATTAATTGAATTAAGAATGTAACAATTATTGAAGCTTGAAATATTGGAACATATAAATAAATATATATAATTACGGTGAGGTATTGAAAACATTGTGGGTTCTAACACAAAGGATCACAACAATAAAGGAATTAAACAGTTTAAACATTTGAATTGATAACAACAAATACACAACAACAGAAAGTGCACAGTATCACCCTTCGTGCTTTTACTCTCGTTCTCACCATAAGAATCAATATTCACTTTAATTCTTTCTTGTTGTGGCGTGCAACCCGATCCCAATCATATATTACTGTTGCGGCGTGCAACCCGATCCAAAACATATAATCTTGTTGCGGCGTGCAACCCAATCCAAAGAATATATTACTGTTGCGGCATGCAACTCGATCCAAATCATATATTACTATTGCGGCGTGCAACCCGATCCAAATTATATAATGATGTTGCGGCGTGCAACCCGATCCAAATCATATAATGATGTTGCGGCGTGCAACCCGATCCATTTAATATTGTTGCGGCGTGCAACCCGATCCATTTAATATTGTTGCGGCGTGCAACCCAATCCATTTAATATTGTTGCGGCGTGCAACCCGATCCATTTAATACACCAATCAACAGTAATCACAGAAGAATCCCGACAAGGGAACAATAAGGATACAACCATATCCCGGCAAGGGAGTCAACAACAAGAGTAAACATATCCCGGCAAGGGAACCAACAACAAGGATTAAATATGTCCCGGTAAGGGAATCAACTATAACCAAACTTGTACCGATAATTAACTTCACAATGAAACCTCAACAAAATTACAAAACATAACAAGCACGTGATAACTACACCGATAATCACGAGTATTGGACATGTAACCTATTCGTACGAAGTCATAGAGGAACTCACAATCAAGAAGTGTCAAAATAATAAGGAAAGCGATCACTTCAATTAAGGCAATTAAAGGTCAAGGCAACATGTAGGAATTCGAGGAAAGCTAGCACATCATATGGAGCATATAGAGGCATTTTAAGCAATTATTAAACTCAATCATAATGGAATGTTCTCCACATATTACACATAAGGACCTAAGATCCCTAGAGCATATTTTCCACAAATAAGTCCGAGCACACACTCGTCACCTCGCATGCACGGACTACAATTAGAATAGAAGACTCAATTCCTAAGGGGAAGTCTCCCATACAAGGTTAGGCAAGATACTTGCCTCAAAGACGACAAACCGATACTCTAAGATGCACTTCTCAGGTGAAAAGACCTCCGGACGGCTCAAATCTAACCAAATTAACTTCAAAGTACAAATAAAACACATAAGAGACCATTTAGGATCGTAAAGTTTCAATCTTGATCAAATTCTATAAATCGGTCCAAAGGTTGACCCCCGGGCCCACACTTCGGAACCCAACAAATTTTACAAAAACTGAATACCCATTCTGATACGAGTTCAACCATATAAATTTTATCAAATTCCGATACCATTTGGTCCCTCAAATCACGATTTTTCATTTTAGAATTTTTCTTCGAAACCAACTCCTTTCCCAACCCCAAACACAATTTAAATGATAAAAATAAAGACAAATTCATGGAATATATTTAATTATAGTTGAAGAACACTTATCCAACCGGATTACGTGAAAAACCCACCAAAAATTGCCAAGAACCGAGCTCTAGAAGTCAAAATATGATGAAAATGGTGAAACCTTCGATTTTGGGATATATTCTGACTACACAGATTTTTGTGCATCGCGAACGCGAAGAGAGGACCGTGTTCGTGAATAAAAAAAGTTAAGGCTGCCAGGTTGCTCATCGTGAACGCGATAATGAGCTCGCGAACGCGGAGAAGAAGAGCAGGGACCTATGCGAACGCGTAGGGAATGTCGCGAACGCGAAGAAGGAAAATGCAAGGCTTCGCGAATGCGAAGGGGGGATGCGAACGCGAAGAAGTATTTCGAGATGGTCAGCAACAAGGCATTGCGAATGCGAGAGGCTGTTCGTGATCGCGAAGAAGGATACCAGAAGCAGCAAAACAACAGTTCCAAAAATGGGGAAAAATACTCATAGCCCACCCGGAACACACCTGAGGCCTCCGAGACGCCATCTTAACTCACAAACTAGTCTCATAACCTAACACGGACTCGCTCAAGGTCTCAAATCACATCAAACAATGCCGAAATGACGAATCACACCATGAATAGAACTATGAACTTCCAAATCTTCCAAATTCGAAAACTTGTGCCGAAACCGATCAAATCAACCCGGAATGACGCCTAATTTTGCAGACAAGTCCAAAATGACATGACAGAGCTGTTCCAACTCTCGGAATCGCATTCCGACCCCGATATCACAAAAGTCAACTATGGGTCAAACTTCTCCATTTTCCAATCTTCAACTTTTCTAACTTTCGCCGAAATGCCAAAATTTACCCTACGGACCTCCAAATCTAAATCCAGATGCGCGCCTAAGTCCAAAATCAGCATACGAAGCTGTCGAGATCACCTACGGCCCATTCCAAGGCCGTTTACTCTAAAGCCCAATTTCGGTCAAATTTTCACTAATTAAACTTCCAAAACTAGGTTCCTTCTTCCAATTCAATTTTGATTCATCCGAAAACTGAATCCAACCATGCACGCAAGTCGATACACCTATCGAACCACTGCATGAGCTCACCATACGTACACTCGAGGGTGATTCTCCATCACCCAACCTCAGCAGAACTGACGATGCAACTTAGCTGAAGGTCTTATCTCCTCCTTAGCCCATATCCTTAGAACATGACCCAAACCTCAACATCTGAATTTCATCATCGGATCCGAATCCCACGTCATCACACTGCATGAGCCTTAACAAGCTGAATCAAGCCAAATTCCATTCCAAAATACAATCACACGCTGCTCCACACAACTCAAATGCCCGAAGCAATAACATCTTACCACCATAACCGCTAAAATAACATCTTGGATGTCGGCAATATACTTCACATTGAATACAACCTTGTTCCGGACCTCCACATTACTGCTCATGATAAAGAAACATGCGGGGGATCATAGCCGCCCATGAAGACAACAAGTCAAGAAACCCTCTCGCCCGCCAGGGCCATTATCCAAATCTTAGCAGAAATACCCACATACTTCCAAACACTCCTCACCCCCAATACCATAGTACCACTCTCAAGTCTAAGAACCACATCTCAACCAAAGCAAGCAGCCCAACGGATGACTCATCATGGAAACACACAAATTCTCACACTACACATCTCGTACGTTGAACCAACAATAACTCAATTACATAACACAAATAAGGAAAAGCAAATTAGAAGAATTTTCTAACAAGTGTAACATGTGCAACAACAAAAATATAGTTTTCATCAAATTGTTCTACAGAGGAAAAGCAGAATCCCATATAAACACAAGGAAAGGGTATCTCATATAACATCCGCTGCGGTGTGCAGCCCGCTCCCAAATACTCATCAAGATAGTATACCACATAACATCTACTGCGACGTGCAGCCCGCTCCCAAATACTCATACAGCCAAAATGCTCAGGCTCACTGATCATATGAATACTGATATCAAGTACAACAGAGAGCACAAATAAAACTGTGGGAAAAAGTGAAAAAAAGTAATAAGACATAAAGGAAACAAGCACAGCTGAGGTGCAATGAGCAATTAACATCACGAGGGTAATCTCACCCACATCGCCATAAGGCCTGAAAAGAATTACAACGTGCGTGGGAAATAATCATAAAATCTCGCCTTGTGGCATAACATAAAAGAGTAGCACATAACATAGGCTAGGGGCACAAATAATATCCATTTTGCCTGGTAACATGATCAAAATGACAACCTCATAGGAGTACACAAACTGAACCTGATACAAAACACATATTCTCGCTGATCTTCCAAATAGGCCCAAACCAAATCCGGATCCTTCCCACTTAGGTAAATATTCTTCGAAAATCAACAGTAACCTATCGTTAATGCATGCCGTTAATTACCCCACACTCAACATTTTTTCACAATCCACTAACAAGAAATAGCCCACATACGGGGACACCTAGTCCTAAAACCTCAGGAATACTAAAAATCCCACACCCGGACTCAACTATGCAGATCAAATGGCTGATACATCACTCACTCCCCATCATCCGGCCTAAGCACCCATATAAGATTCTAGCCGCGCAACAAAACATTAGCCTCGAAAGCCTCAGAACCCAGTAATCACCATGCTACTAGCCACGCACCCACAAACTAAAACTCAAGGTCCTTTCCAAAATACACACTCTCACATGTGATAGCCAATAATGCCAACACTCTATTAATTTGAGATACTGATTCAGGAGAAAACCGCAAAGTACCACATATTCTTTATGCCCATAGAAAACA
The DNA here is from genome assembly GCF_000393655.2 of Nicotiana sylvestris. Classification (NCBI taxonomy): domain Eukaryota; kingdom Viridiplantae; phylum Streptophyta; class Magnoliopsida; order Solanales; family Solanaceae; genus Nicotiana; species Nicotiana sylvestris. The sequence goes on from NC_091063.1 coordinate 169,178,990, forward strand.
CCCAACTCAAGCTGTAGTCGAATCATCGAGAACCATTTGAGATCTGCCCACATGCAACTAAGCCATCGGGACTGCACCTTCCCAACTCGATCGAGTCACACAAACCATCCAATACAAGAGTACTGCCACAAATGCCAGTAGAGAATTCCTATTCAAAAGGACCATTTACTTCCATTGCTATACTAACCCAACACTACTGAACTGACTCATTTCTTCGGATAGTCGATATGAAATAATCCCAATCAAAGTCCCAAATACAGATAATCCCAACACGAACCATATAGCCAGAAGCTCGTAAACCACTGCATTTCCTCTGAAGCACCCCGTCCTGCCGCAACCACGACACCTACTCTGAATAGACCTTCTATAAATCTGAAGTTGTTCCTCCGACTCCCCTTGATGCTGAAATGTCGACCCATTATTGATGTAGAAATATTGCAAGTCCCAATATCATCTTATGCAAAATATCGATCCTTGGTCAAATGCAAAATCCAGGAATACATGCCTCTAGCCCAAACTGATATAAGTTTGACTCTGCAATCTGAATGCCGCTATTGGACTCCTCCACTTGGCGCAAAGCCATGGGAAACAACGTCTGATAATCCACTAAACTACTCTTCACAACTCGTACAACACAAATCACAAGGTAATCCAATACCACTAACTACTCCCAATCAACACCCACCTCATGACCTTGCCAAAAATTACAACGACTAGTCAACCAATTAAACCTTTCCAGCTTGCCCTCATCAACCAGATGTTTGAAACCGCTGTGCCTCCATACGATCAACTGAATAGTCTTTCAATACCCTTGGGTCTTCAGTCTGAACAACATGTTGAGACAATGCCTGAGCATCCCTGACTCCTTCGTAGCATGTCTGTAGCATCATAAACCACCGGTGCATGGCAAACGCTGAGAATGTAATATTATACACAAGTGGATGTAAAGGAACATAAGTTATATACTTTGAGCTGAATCAATATCGCACGATAAGGAATGAAAGAAGGGGAATTTCCTAATGGTTCTATAGCCTCCCGAAGATAAGTAAAGACATCTCCGTACCGATCCACAAGACTCTACTAAACCTTCTTGTGACTCGTAGCACCCATGGACATAGAGCTCTGATACCAACTTGTCACGACCCAAAAATCCCTCCTAAGGAGTCGTGATGGCACCTAGTCTCTAAACTAGGTAAGCCTAACATAAACTGAAATAACATTGATGCTTACTAACTTTAAATTACATTATTCTGAACAATTTACAACTCCCAAAACCGGTGGTACAAGTTGTCGTGTGTCCAAATGATGTTCAGCGGTCTCTACCTAAGTAGCTGTGGCCCATGATCCATATCGGGTTTATGACATTTGGGAGACAACTCGTTCCCGTTCGGGAATTGGGTTTTGAATTGAAGAGTCGCCACCTAATGATTAAAGTGCATTAGGACACTAGGAGGGGTTTGTTTTGAGTAACCAGAGATTGGGAAGGGCTTGAAATTATCCCAAAGGAAAGGTGTTAGGCACCTATCAGGATCTACTAGTGTGGTTCCCGGCTAAACTATTGTTGTGACTTAAGTGAAATAACACATAGGCAAATAAAGGCTTCAAATAAGAGAGGATTTTCACGTAATGATTACCAAATAAACAAAAGTAAGAAAAAGGAACTAAAAAGAGTTCATTTTCTTAAAAGAAATGGTTTAAAAAGATTTAAAAGAAACAAAGAAAATAAAGGAAAAAGGGGGGGGGGGTCATAGGTTTATTAATAATATAGATCATCCCACACAACATCCGGTAATCACTTCTCAGTGAGGGGCTACACTTGATGTTATCGCATGGTCATCATATCCATGTCTACCCTTTCCCACCTCGTTAAGGTATTAAAGCGCGGAATGGTCTCGTTTACTTATTGCATGCTACTACCCGCTCCAATCCTATCAGCCCCGGAGGCACTTGGGACTACTAATCCTAGAGGGAGAAGGTATTGGGCTTATTTGTGGTTTCAAAAGGCAAAAAACTAAGGCGACAAACAAAACACATATAACAAGTTTGGGGAAGCATATAAACAAAAAAAAGGGCTTAAACAGACCTCCTTTAAACCAAAGAAAGCACATAATGTAGCATGACTTGCATGTACTGTTTAGAGTCTGATTAAAACATAAACGATGGAGGCAGATTGATTTATTACATAGTTCAGATAAGAAGTCCAAATCAGGTTTGCCTGCTGGTTGTAGCTGATAAAAGTCTGATTCAGTTCATAAACTGTCCTATGGCTTGCCTAAGTGTTAGACGAAAACCTATAGGCATGATATCTACTGATTTCAGAAAAGATGAAGTATACTGATTTTAGAAAAAGGTTGTCAGTTATTCAGGAAAGACGAGTTTTGACAAAAGATCATAAATTCTACACACGTTAGACAATGATTTTAGATTTGTAGGCGAGTAAGACGTTTCAGACTTGGTTATTAATTTCTATAGGCATGCTTTCTAGGCGTTGTTGATTTTAAACCTTTTTACAAACATAACAAGAGTGCAGAAACCCTATAGGCATGACATCTAAATGTTGTACTTCGTTTAAGCCTATGAACATTATATCTAAATGCAGTTAGTTATTTAAGCCATATAAACAGGTTTGCCTAGTGACAGATGCATATGCAGGATTCGGATTTCCAGTTAACTATAAGCATGGTATCTATATGAGAGACGCAAAAATTTAACTATAGGCAGGATATCCATATGAATGCAGAATTTCAGAAACCTATAGGCAGGATATCTATATGGGTGCAGAATTCCTTATAGGCATAATATCTACATATGAAAGTGCAAAATTTCTATAGGCAGGATATCTATGTGATATGCAGAAATCAAAAATTCCCTATGAGCAGGATATCTACCCCTTGTACATACATAGTTATCCCCCTTTTTTTACTAACCATCCCCTAGAGTTTTATTACAAAATTATTACAACCTAGAAAAAGTAAAGTAAAAAAAATACATTAGAAATTAAAAAGCGCAACCAAGGAGAGCCTGATTCAGACTTCCTGTCTGAAGTATGAAGTAAATCAACTCCAAGAGATCTTATTCAAAGCCTTTCTCCTATTTGGGGTATGTCAGAGTTCCCTAAGAGTCTCATATGAACTCCGGGAAGTGCTTACGCCTAAATGTATCACGGATTAAGCCATGGTGCAGTGTGGAAGGGCTAGCTCTCAGGTGTCCAAGTTCAGAGGGAGCTCGAGGTCCCAATGCAAGGCTCACAAGAGGGGGGCAGAACTTATGGACTAAGAGAGAGTGCAAGTGCAGAAGTAGGATTTTGAAAGGGGAAAAGAAAAAAAGGAAGCTGCTCATATCATTACATATAAGGGTATAAGGGAATGGGAAGTTGCAAGAGGCAATAGAAAAGCAGGCTGAAGGGCATACCTAGCAATGGGAGATGCTGGCACACCCTCTGGCCTGTTTGCTTAGAGGTCAAGACCCCAGTGGTTCAAACTTAATTCATGGACAACAACTTACATTGCCATGCCTTAAGTCACCGCTGAAAACACGTAGGGGTGATAGAGGAATGGGGGTTCATAACAAAACACACATAAGGAAATCAACATGCTAATTTAAGTGTTGAGATATACAGAAATAGCAGATGAACATGGATACAGAAGCAGTAATTACACATTGTTGTGGTGCTAAGAATTAAATCGGGACATACTAGTTTTCAGGGAAACAAGTAAAGGAAAGTAGTAAGTCTTGTAAAAAAAGCCACAGTGCAGTCAAAAAGAGAATATTATTAAGAGAGAGTGTAAGTTTTAGAAGGATTCTGATGTTGTAGTGTGTGAAAAGGGTCGTGCCTTTTATAGTCTCAAAAATCAGGCAGAAATAAGGCAAGAAATATAGTTAAGGAACTTATTGTCAATCAATTACATAAGGCTTCCCTTATTTAAGGGATTCAGATTCAAATGGGTGAAAACCATTTAAGGAAAGAAATTGAGTAAGCACTTTGTGCACAACATGCAATCAGGGGCAAATACATAAAAAGTTATTTAAGGACAAGGTTTTGAAATACACAGTTTGTGCAAATAAGGTAAGCAAATCAATTAAATGACAGTAAATCAAAAGAGTCCGAGATTTTGCATGAATGAACCGAGTCAGAAAAGATGAAGAAGGGTTTTAACTTAGGCCAAGTAACAAGGAGAATCAGCAAACAATGGAAAGAAATCAATCAAGCCATATTCAGAAGGAAGTTTGCACTAATTGCAAATTTGAAAACCATTTATAGGAAAATTCATCATATATAAGGAGTATGTGGGCATGAAAAAAAGATTGTCATGTAAATCAGTAGAAAAAATCCAGTGTAGAAGAGTTTAGCAAAACGTTCAGCATTGTATGAAAACAAAGATGTCCAAACTCAGTTCAGAGACTCAAAGCCAATCTGAAAGAATTAAGAATTCTAAAATAAAACCCTAGTTCAATCAAACCTCGGCAGAACCCCCAAATTCTAGGGTTTCCGCCTTGAATCAAGTGCAGAGATGAGGAGGCAAGTAGTCGAATCGAAACATGTTTAGAGGTTTCAGAAAAGAATTGAAACTTCTAACATGCTTCTTCCAGCAACAGAACTCATAAATAGCATCTAAATGCAGTAGAGGGGTTCAAGGCAAATAGAGTAAAGAAACTAATTTGAAACATGATGAGAAGAGACTGATAAGAAAAAAAGTTCAATAGAAGAAAAATAGTAAGAACACGGTAGAAGAATACAGTAGGCGAAACATACCAGAACATAGTAGAAGAAAATAGCAGGACATAGTAGAAAAGCATACAAGAGCAGAGTATAGAAAGCACAATAGAAGAACATACAAGAACGGAACATAGAAAGCACAGTAGAAGAACATACATGGTAGAAAGAAAACTTAGAACACAATAGAGGCAAATACACACAAAAGAAAAGGAAAAGAGAGTCAGAGAAACACCTAAGCATTTTCAAAAAAACCCTAAATCGTAAAAGAAAGATTTTGAAAAGTAATTTTCAAAAGAAAAGTTAGGGAGATCGTTTGAAAACTCAAAGAGAGCATAGATACACAGCGGTTCTAAAGAGATCGGAGAAAACCTCGAAGGGTTAGGGTTTCAGAAGAACCCTAGAAATGAGAAAGGCTTTGAAAAGGTCACCGATCTAAGTCGGAAAGGTCAGAACCAGGCTTAAAACACCATGGTACGTCGGAGCAAGGCCGGCGATGACTCTGGACCCTTGAATCAGCAGAGGTCTGGGTGCAAACCTTCAAGGCTAGGCCTTGAATCTTCAGCGATCAGGCATGTAAGAGCAATAGGAGGTAGGTATAAGACTCCCATAGCCCTGGAAGCCATGGATTTTGGTGGCTTTCAGGGTGGAAGCGGTGAGAGGCAGCTAGGGTTCTGAGAAGACTCGAGAGAGTTTAACAGAGTACAGGGTTTCAGAGGTGGCTGGGGTTGTGAAATGGTTAGGGTTAGAGAGTAGGTCGGGATTAAAAAAGGAAAGGGTATTTGGTGGCCGTTGATCATTTTGATCAACGACCTGGATTAATTGAGTAGGTGGGGCGGTTTAACATGGTTGGGTTTGGGTCGGTTCAAATAGGGATTAGGTCAGGGTAATTGGGTTTAACATTGGGTTCAATTGGAGGTTCAAATAAGGCTAAAATTGAAATAAACGGGGCTAACATTTAAATAGCCATTTTCCATTATTTATTCTATAAAAAATAGTAAAATAATTTCTGAAAATAAATTAAAGGTACTAAAATGATTAATAACACGTAATTATCAAATTAAAAATACTGGAGTCAATTTTATAATTATGAAAATAATTAAATCTTAAAATAGGCTAATATCACAATTATACGCAGTTTAGCTTTAAAAGTATTGAACAAATTTGTAAAAATATGCAAAAATTATGCCAGTTATATTTTAATATAAATATGAGAATCCAATAAGTGAATCACCCAAAATGATAATTTTGGGGATAATTATTGGGTTTTTCTTGATAAAATAGGGCAATAAATAGATTTAAAGAGAAAAATAGTAAACCTTGGGACAAACTTATATATGCATATACTTGCTATTTTGAAAGTATTTTGCATATAAAAATATACAGGAAAAAATTGGGTATCAATAGCTGCCCCTCTTTACCCGGGAAGGATGAAAGAGTTATCGGGTAAAGATATGATGACCAACTTTGACTGAACGGAATGGTTTGAAGAATTTTACCGAGCTCTGGCTCCTGAGCTACCTACATATCCCTGGTCTTATAGGAATCAAGCCATATGTAGTCCAGGATTTGTCGGTGGAATATGCCGATGGAGATTTTCCAAGACGGATGGGGTATTTGGGTTAGGATGAATGGTTGAAATCTAATAGGGTTGCGGGAACTGGAGTGGGATTGCTCCCGCTGAGACGACCATTGCTCGCCGGTTTACCTGTAAATGAACCATATGTTGTGCGGAAATTTAAACATGATGTAAGTTCCCGTCGGACCATGAAATGTTGTCTTTGAACGGTTAGGATGACGTCCTCAGACCATGATGTCCTGGGCCATGAAGCATAAGGATCCGCATGCCATGAAATGGTGCTCTCGGGCTATGAGAATGATGCCTCCGAACTATGACGCCTTTGAATAACGATATGCAAAAGATAAAAGGGGTCCTCAGGCCATGACATGGCGTTCTCGGGCTATAATAATGGTGCCTCCGAACAATGACACCTTCGGATGATTTGGTGATCTTTCAGCCATGTAAGATGTAAATGAAGTGGCGATCTTTCAGCTATGCAAGATGTAAATGAAGTGGCAATCTTTCAGACATGCAAGATGTAAATGAAGTGGCGATCTTTCAGCCATGCACGATGTAAATGAAGTGGCGATCTTTCAGCCATGCAAGGTGTAAATGAAGTGGCGATCTTTCATCCATGCAAGATGTAAATGAAGTGGCAATCTTTCAGCTATGCAAGATGTAAATAAAGTGGCAATCTTTCAGTCATGCAAGATGGAGGTAAAGCTTAACCTCAGAAGGCAGAATGGTAGCCTTATGCAATGCGGAGAATGCAAATGGAGGTAGAGCTTAACCTCGAAAGGCAGAATGGTAGCCTTATGCAATGTAGAGAATGCAGATGGAGGTAGAGCTCAACCTAGGAAGGCAGAATGGAAGCCTTGTGCAATGCAGAGAATGCAGATGGAGGTAGAGCTTAACCTCGGAAGGCAGAATGGTATTATGCAATGCAAAGAATGCAGATGGGGGTAGAGCTTAACCTCGAAAGGTAGAATGGTAGCCTTATGCAATGCAGAGAATGTAGATGGAGGTAGAGCTTAACCTCGGAAGGCAGAATGGTAGCCTTATGCAATGCAGAGAATGTAGATGGAGGTAGAGCTTAACCTCGGAAGGCAGAATGGTAGCCTTATGAAGGAAGTAAAAATGGCAAATGACAATAGAGTTTTTTTAGCTGATAGCGAATTGTGGTATCGTGATTGCTGGGGATATTATGCCTGCTGGGGACACTGTTGTGCGGATAGCAGTTGCAAGCAAGTGCAATGGTTCCGAGAGTCATATTCCTGAACTTTGTGAGTGAGTGTATAGTATATTTGATGATTTTGCAACTCAAGTGCCTACATCCAAAGAAAAATCGTGAGTTTGTAAAGGGGGAAAGGTTAGTTCGTATCCCCGCTGGCTTTGCTTGACCTGCTCGGCTTTTATCTGGTGATATTGTACGTATCATCGGGGTAGCATTGCTAAACAAGGCAATTTTAGTAATAAACATGCATGATTTAGTAAAAACCTAACATAAGTGCATAATTAAGAATAATTTTCTTTAGATGAACCGATGACTGCGATGTGGTTCAAGACATTGCAACTTCGCTTGCTCCGGAATTTTGAGGGTCCTCCTCAAAATTCTGCCCCAGTTTACTGGGTTGCTGCTCCTAACGGCTGTTAATGATAAATGGCTGGAATCGACTTCAGAATTTTGAGGGTCCTCCTCAAAATTCTGCCCCAGTTTCCAATAGCGGGAAAAATGAAAATTTTATTGAATTGTGACCGAACCCATAGGGCTTCCTACATATCCCCTCTTAAATGGGAATCGGATTAGGCGTAGTTCAAATTACATCATAAAAGAAAGCATAAAGGTTACGCATAGTATCGCTTGACTGCGTCTGAATTGATTGGCTTTGGCCAGACTCCTCCGTCCATTTCTGCGAGTATGAGGGCTCCTCCTGTTAGGACCCATTGAACCATGTACGGACCCTACCAGTTGGGAGATAATTTCCCTTTGGCTTCATCTTGATGTGGAAAGATTTTCTTTAACACCAATTGCCCCGGTGTGAACTGTCTCGACTTAACTCTTTTGTTGAAGGCTCTGGACATCCTGTTCTGATAAAGTTGACCATGGCAAACTGCATTCATTCTCTTTCCATCTATAAGAGCTAGCTGCTCACAATTATTCTTAACCCATTCTGCATCATCTAGCTTTGCTTCCTGTATGATTCTTAATGAGGGAATTTCCACCTCGGCAGGAATGACTGCCTCTGTACCGTAGAACATATAGGGGGTTGCTCTTGTCGATGTGCGGACTATGGTGCGGTATCCCAATAAAGCAAATAAGAGCTTCTCGTGCCATTGTTTATGCTTCTCTATCATTTTCCTTAGTATCTTCTTGATATTCTTGTTGGCAGCCTCTACGGCTCCGTTCATCTGAAGTCTGTAAGCTGTAGAATTCTTGTGTTTGATCTTGAAGGTTTCGCACATGGATTTCATCAAATCACTGTTGAGGTTGGAGCCATTATCAGTAATGATTGACTATGGAATTCCGAACTGACACATGATACAGTCATGGACAAAATCCGCCACGACTTTCTTAGTCACTACCCTGTAAGATGCTGCTTCAACCCATTTGGTGAAATAATCAATTGCTACTAGGATAAACCTGTATCTTTTTGATGCGGCAGGTTCGATTGGTTCGATAACATCCATTCCCCAGGCAGTGAACGGCCACGACGAGCTTGTTGCATTAAGTTCATTTGGAGGCACCTTTATCATGTCTACATGAATCTGGCAGCGGTGGCACTTTCGGACATACTGGATGCACTCTGTTTCCATAGTCATCCAAGAGTAACCAGCTCGAAGTATTTTCTTTGCTAAAACAAAGCCATTTATATGTGGACCGTAGGTCCCTACATGAATTTCCTCTAATAGCCTGGATGCTTCCTTTGCATCGACACACTTAGCAATCCTAAATCAGGAGTCCTCCTATACATGATTCCTCCACTGTGAAAGAAATTGTTGGACAACCTCCGAAGTGTGCGTTTCTGAGTAGGATTTGCAAGTTTTAGGTATTCTCCTTTCATCAAATATTCTTTGATATCATGAAACCAAGGCTTTCTGTCTGCTTCTTCCTCAACATGAGCACAGTAAGCAGGCTGATCACAGATCTTTACCACAATGGGATCAATGAAATTCTTGTCTGGATGTTGTATTATGGATGATAGGGTAGCCAGTGCATCGGCAAATTCATTCTGGACCCTGGGAACATGCTGGAATTCTATCTTTGTGAACCTCTTTCTCAACTCCTGCACATGATGTAGATAAGAGAGTATCTTGGAGTTCTTGGTCGCCCATGTTGTTGGTGCACGGGAGCCTGAGCTTGGCAGATACTGGATAATACTGGCCGGTTTCTGATACTAGGACTGCTCCTATGCCAACTCCTTTGAAATTTGCTGCTCCATCGATAAACATTCTCCAACCGTCATAGGATTCTGCAATGTCTTCTCCTATGAATGATAGATCTTCATCAGGAAAATATGTTTTCAGGGCTTCGTATTCTCCGTCCACGGGATTTTCAGCAAGGTGATCTGCTAGTGCCTGTCCTTTGATTGCTTTCTGAGTCACGTAGACAATGTCAAATTCACTCAACAGGATTTGCCACTTGGCCAACTTGCCAGTGGGCATGGGCTTCTGAAAGATGTACTTCAAGGGATCCATTCTTGATATGAAATATGTAGTATAGGCACAGAAGTACTGCCTCAACTTTTGAGCTACCCAAGTCAAAGCACAACAGGTGCGCTCTAACAGAGAATACCGAGCCTTGTATGGGGTGAACTTCGTACTGAGGTAATAGATGACCTACTCCTTCCTCCCTATTTCATCATGCTACCCCATAACACAACCGAACGCTCCATCCAATACTGCAAGGTAGAGTAATAGAGGTCTACCCAGCTTAGGCGGAACTAAGACTGGTGGTGTTGATAAGTACTCCTTGATTCTGTCGAAAGCTTTTTGGCAATCATCAGTCCATGTGGTAGTGGCGTCCTTCTTGAACATCTTAAAGATCGGCTCACAAATGACCATAGATTGTGCTATGAACTGGCTGATGTAGTTAAGTCTTCCTAAGAAACTCATTACATACTTCTTGTTCTTTGGCGGTGATAGTTCTTCAATAGCTTTGACCTTAGATAGATCCAGTTCTATCCCTCGGCGACTCACAATGAACCCAAGTAGTTTTCCGGCAGGAACCCCAAATGCACATTTTGCAGGATTCAGTTTCAAGTTGTATCTTCCTAGTCTTTTGAAGAACTTCCTCAAATCCTCCATGTGGTCAGTGGCTTTCTTGGACTTTATGATGACATTATCTACATACACCTCAATCTCCTTGTGTATCATATCATGGAAGATAGTAGTCATGACCCTCAGGTAGGTGGCCCCTGCATTTTTTAACCCGAATGGCATCATCTTGTAGCGGTACATCTCCCACGGTGTGATGAAAGCCGTTTTCTCAGCATCTTCTTCATCCATCCAGATCTGATGATATCCAGTGAAGCAATCTACAAATGATTGCAACTCATGCTTGGCGCAATTGTCGATTAGGATGTGTATGTTTGGCAAGGGGAAGTCGTCCTTTGGACTGACCCGATTGAGATCCCGGTAGTCGACACAGATTTTGACCTTCCCATCCTTCTTTAGCACTGACACAATATTGGCTAACCATGTCGGATATTCTACTAACCTGAGGACCTTAGCTTTGACCTTCTTAGTGACTTCTTCCTTGATTTTTAGACTCATGTCCGGTTTAAACTTTCTGAGCTTCTGTTTTACTGGTGGACATGTCGGATCAGTTGGCAGTTTGTGGGCCACAATAGATGTGCTCAAACCAGTCATGTCATCATATAACCAGGCAAGTATTCCTTCAGCAATTCTGTGTATTCTTCTTTTTTTGACGGTGACAAATGAATGCTGATCCGAGTTTCTTTGATATTTTCTGCATCTCCCAGGTTAACAATCTCGGTCTCTTCCAGGTTGGACTTAGGTATGTTCTCAAAATTTTTAACCTCTTTAACAATCTCTTCCGATATATCATCTTCCTCTGAATCTATGTCTGTTTGTTGCATTGTTTCGTTGCATGTCACAACCATTGGTTCATCAAGATAGGTAATAGTAATGCTGTATAAGTAAAGTAATGAGAGAAAATAATAAGAGTAAGATTTGTAAGGAAACCGAAATGCTTTGATAAATTTCATAACTGTTTTGAACATTGGAAGATCTTATTGCAAAAAATCAAAACTGCGAAAGGAAAATCAACTAGTAAAAATAAAAGATAGTGCATGATGCTTTGTTCAGCCTTGCTACCCCGAGGCTTTCCGATCTCTGGTGGTTCTGATGGTCCAATCGTTGAGGCGTGCTCCTCGACTTACGGACTGTATGGAAGGGTCTTCCTCCCCCCTCCTCGATAATGACATAACAATCCATGTCATCTTCTTCTAGGAACAAATTCCTCACTGCCGCCAGTGTTTCCTCTTCTTCCGAGCTATAGATAACATCGGTCGGCTAGAAAGTCTGCTCCAAATGTGGTATTGGCTGCTCCAGCTTGTAGTATGGACCTTGCTATGGTGGCGACCAATTGTTGAATTCCTCCCAAGTATACTCATATCCCAGACCAAAAGTGGTGCCATGTTTCTTCAGTTTCATAGGCTTGGCGATTCCTTGGAGGTTCTTGCCAAGTCCCTTGCAAGGTTCATATTCGCACCAATTTAGTATGCTATCAATTTTGTTGCCTCACCACTTGTCTTTGTCGATGTCATTGACTCACTTGATGTGGTGATAGGTTTCCCAGCCTATCTTTCTCCTTCCTTCAATTGCTGGGACGGTTTGGCAACTGTTATGGGATTGCTACCGTCGCCATGAATAATCACCTCTTGGTGGTTCCACTCAAATTTTACCGCCTGATGCAGTGTTGATGCTAGGGCCCCAGCGGCATGAATTCACGGCCGTCCCAACAGCAAGTTGTAAGATGCCAACATATCTATTACTTGGAAATCGACATCGAACCAAGTAGGCCCCATTTGCAAGCACAAACTAATTTCCCCAATAGTGGACCTTTGGGAACCGTCGAAAGCTTTGACGTTGATGGCCCCATCCTTGATCTCATTCAGCCCCCTTCCCAATGTTCTAAGTGTTACCAACGGACAAATATTGAGGCTGGACCGTCCATCAATTAGGATCCTAGTGATAAAATAATCTTCGCATTGTACGGTGATGTGCAACACTTTGTTGTGACTCAACCCTTCTGGTGGCAGCTCATCTTCATGAAAAGTGATCTTGTGACTTTCCAATACTTGCCCTACCATGTTTGCCATTCTCCTCTAGTGATGTTACTTGGTACATATGCCTCACTCAACACCTTCAACAAGGCATTCTTATGTACGTCGAAACTTTGCAGTAAAGCTAGGATAGAAATCTGTGCCGGTGTTTTGTTTAGCTGATCAATGACTGAGTATTCCTTAGCTTGTATCTTCCTCCAGAGATCATCGGGCCCGGTTTCAGTGATGGTCGGCCGACCAGAGGCCTGCTTACTCAACTCAACTAAATGCTCTGGAGTATAAACCCGGCCAATTCTTGTCATACCCTGTGCCACAACTGTTTCCCTGAATTTAGCTTTCCCTTTCCTTCCCGCCTCAACTGTGTAATCCCAAGGTATGGCCTTTGTATGTAACGGTGTTACGACCAACATTGTTACTGGGATGGGCACCTTTACTCTGAACGGAGCATGTATTTTGGAGGGTAAAACCACAACTTCAAACGGTGCGGGTGCGTTGGTTGGAGACCCAAGCTCGACTTCAATTGGTGTTGGCGTCTTTGTAGGGGTGGTGCTTCAAATTCAAGTGGTACATACATGTTTACCTCGGCCTCCCCAGAAGGCTGAGTCTAGACTACGATCGGATTGAGGGTGACTATCGGCTTCTTTGGTTCGTCGCCTTCTGTGATTAAACCGATCGATCCTTTGGGATCTCAATCATCCTCTATTTCAATCATGTGAATACCTCCACCCTTATGGTCTGGCAGAGGGTTGTTGCGGACATTCAGAGTAGGCTTATTTGCTACAATGATCTTGTTATCGATCAAAGTCTGGATCTTATCTTTCAAAGAGCGGCATTCATCAATGGTATGTCCCTTCATGCCAGAATGTTATGCACAAGATTTATTTGTATTGACCCACTGAGAAGGGTTTTCAGGGGTAATAGCAGGGATAGGGGTGGCATAACCAGCAGCTTTGAGCCTTTTTTACAGTTGGTCAATCGGTTCAGCAATGGCGGCATACTGTTTGGGGGGTCTCCGGTCAATATTTGGTTGAGGTCTAGGAAAGTTTTGACGTGTGGGAGGTGATTGATAGTGGGATGGCTGAGCATTGTAGGCTTGGTAGACATGTGCGGGTTGGGAATATCTGGGTGAAGTAGGTTGATATGTAGGAGGTGGGGGTGATTGGTATGTAGGTGATGGAGCTTGGTAAGAGGGTGAGGGTGTTTGGTAATTCAAGGTAGGATGGTATGTGAGTAGAGGTATCGGATAGGCTTGGTATTTGATAGGGGATTTGGCTCTTTGTGCAACCATAATGACACCTACATCCCTTTTCTTGGACGTACCACCAAACTGTAAAGCCTTATTGGTATCTTGCAAAGCTTCAAAGTTTGTAACCATACCACTTTTGATGCCTTCCTTGATCCTTTCCCCTAGCTTGATGATGTCGGAAACTTTCTGGCTCTCAATCAACATCAGCCTTTTATAGTACTACGGGTCTTGAGCCTAAACGAAAAACTTGTTCATTTGTTCTTCTTCTAAAGCAGGTCTGACCTTAGCAACTTCTGATCTCTAGCGAGTGGCATACTCGCGGAATGTTTCCGTGGGATTCTTCTTTAAGTTCTAGATATAGAACACATCTAGTGCATTTTCTGTGTTGAACCTGAACCTGTCTATAAATTAAGATGCCATACTCACCCACATTGACCATTTCTTCGGGTCTTGGCTAATGTACCAAGACAGAGCATCTCCCTTCAGACTCCTCATGAAAAGCTTCATGTGAATCCTTTCGTCTTTCCCTACTCCGACCAACTTGTCGCAGTATGTTCTCAAGTGGACTCTTGGATCCCTTGTACCATCAAATATCTCGAACTTAGGAGGTTTGTACCCCTCGGGCAGTTCAATATCTGGTTATATACAAAGATCTTCGTAGTTCAACCCTTCAATCCCCTTACTTTCTTTGACACTCTAAATTCGACTAGTCAATCTCTTGAGTTCCGCAGCTAGGTTCCTGATGAGTGAGTCTTTATCATCAGACTTGGGTATGATTGAGACAGGTTGGGTGGAGGGTGGCATGGTTTCCACATAGATGGGGGTGTTATGGTGGAAATGGTCATTTGTGGAATTCAGAGGTTCTGGGATGAGTAGTGGAGTGTGGCAAGATTGCAGTGGTGGTAAGGAGCGGGATGGTTTTGTGGTTTTGGGATGTTTTGTGGAGGCATAGGGTTCTGAGAGTTTGGAAAATTGATATCTGGAGTGGTGAGGGAAAATGACAAGTTTGCCAGATTCCGAACCTGATCAAGTTCCTCCTGAAATTTCACCAGTTTCTGCTCGAGTTGGGACGCACTTTCTTTGGAGACCTGAGCACCATGAGTGACCTCTACCCGTTCAGTTGAGTTTTCCTTTCTGGTGTTGTAAAAATCTTCCATCTTTCCTTTGTTCCTGCTTCTGATAGGACTAAGAGGAGGAGTGGGTGGAGGACCCTTTGATCTTGTGGAATATGATGGCGATGCCAGAGTGCACGAACTAACCTTTGGGGAGGGGAGTAAATAAACAAAAAGTAAAAGCAAAAAGGCAACAAGTCAGTGGGGATTATAAGAAAGTGTTGCGATATTTAAACACATAGTGCAAGAATATAAATTGCGTCCTAATTTGGGAGCCTTGTTGTGCCGAGTAGGCCTAGCAACAAATTGATTTGGAGAACTTAGAATGCTAAATTCCTCATTTTATTGATAAAAAGTAGACGAATCCCAAAACGACACTAAATAACAAGGAATAAAATGTCACTAGTGGCCATTGGCCTTATTACATTTCATAAAGTAAAAGAAAACTCTTATCTATTTGGTCCCAGAAGAACCTTCCCCAGACTTGGAATCTTTGGCTCCATCAAATAGCTTCACTAGCTCGCAAAGTCCTAGCAGCAGGTAGGCTCTGGCCAGGTGTCCACCCTTGTTTCCTTCAGCATTCTGGCAGTCCTCGATCCTCTTGAGAAACTTCCTTTCCAGCTTCACTAAACCTCGTTCCAGGTATCCTAATCGCTTGCTAGCACTGACATCCATGTCTTTCCACTCTTCAATTAGTTTTTTGTGGGATTTTTGAATCTCACGGTGCTCGCTTTCACATTCCTGAATCCTTTTGCGCAGTTGGTTGTATTCGACCTGTGCTTCAGCCCTTTCATCGATGATTCTGTGACCTCGAACAAACCCGGGTTGGCGCAGACCATTTTGATTATCCTCCAGCCAGCCTAAATAGTATAGGGTGCAGCCAGCATGGTATCTGTCTGGTTCGATAGTATCTCTTCCCATGATGATCTTGCAATGCCACATATGATGAGTTTGGCACTTATAAGGACTGTCATCAGCTTGGAAGTCAGCCCGGAAGTGACTTATCTTGTCGACCCTTGGTATAACCTGCTTCCTACCAGCCTGTCTCATAACTCGGAGAGGGACATAAGGGTAGGTTCCTCTCAAACCAAGTATCAGAAATGGTGTGTCCCTGGATCGGGCGATGAACTCTTCAGTAGGGAACCACTCGAACATCCACTGTATTTGATCCTCGGTTAGATTTTCAAATAGCTCCACACCCCTTGGCATCTTCTGGCTGAGCAAACATGTTGGGCATGTAGTTCATTCGCCTTGGTTGATGGAAGGCTATATGATCGTCCCAGTCTCTACGCTGAATCTCTTGCCGATATTCACCCCTTTGAAGATGCTCCATGAGCCAGAGCTGAAGTAGCAAGTTTCAGCCTTCGAAGTGTAGGGCTCTTTGTTAACACTTTTCCAAGGCTCGGTATATCTTTGCGATGATCATTGGCACTATGCTAAATGGTTGTCCACCAGTTCCCTCCATTGAAGTTTTGGTGACCATGGCTTGCCTGGTGTGGATCCTTGCTTTCTTCATTGGAAACACTATCATCCCCAAGAAACAAACGTAAAGACAAAGACCCTTCGGTGAATATGCCCCAACAATGTAAGGGCGAACTCATCCGGATATGTACGGTAGGATTTGCTGTGATCGTATATCTCGTACAAATAATCAAAGGGAATGTAGGACTCCTTCAAACATGTCAAGTCTGGATTCTTCTTTAGGCCCATCATTTTGAGAAAACCTCTACCCTTGCAATTTTCCGGCATTAACAAACTCGGGATCTCCCATGGTACACTAGCCAATCCTCCTATTTCCTCTAGCAGGGGTGTTATCTCAATCTCTCCGAAGTGAAACACAGACCTATCACAATCCCAGAATAGAGTAGCAACTTCTATGATTTTGTTGTTGGGTTGGACCTCCAGGAGGGAAGGTAGATTTCCTAGGTATTTCTGGACAAGAGTCTGATCACTGGAATGAAGATCCTCCTACCAGCTTAGCAACCTTGGGTGGATGTTTGTGACCATGCCGAATCTGGGGACTTCGTGCCTCATATTTCTGCAAGACAAAAGGGTTAGGCCCTTACCCCCACAAAACTCGACTATTAAATACCAATAATTGGCATAAAAGCATTTAGTTCTCCAAATAAATTCACAAACATAATAGTGTTTGTTTGGGTTTTGGGAAACCCAATGGACTTTGGACAAGGCTATCTTAAAGAGTCATTATGCGGACAACATAACTGACTCGGCTAGGTTTGACTATGATGCATGCACAGTTTAAACAGAGTAAGGTTTCTACGAGGTTTTAGACTGGCACCCTTGAGCGGACAACTCAAAAGGGAAAGGCACAGAACCATCGACTACACCGTTGATCGACTGGTTTTATCGCAAATACGCCTTTGCCGGATTTAAAGGGTGATAATATCGGTAGAGCGCAACCACTCATTATAAGAGTTGCTATGGTATTTGTTTGGCACGAGTGGAATATGATGTTGAAAACATGCTTATGCAATAATTAAAACAAATTGTCATGTATTTGCACGTTCATAGAGTAATAATTACAATAATGTAAAACAGTAATAAAGGAGTGCAATAAAGGAAAGCAGTGAAAGAAACAAGGGAAAGAAACAAGAGCCAAGTTAGTTTTTTGCAGTAGAAGAGGGAATTAAATGCTTAAAGGTATTTAACAAATAAGGCACATAAGAAATGTAAAGTCACAGTAATAGCTTGAAATGGTAGAAGCCTAAAAGATATCCCCAGCAGAGTTGCCACGCTGTTGTACCCCTTTTTTCTCACGAAATCTGGTTTATGACATTTGGGAGACAAATCGTTCCCGTTCGGGAATTGGATTTTGAATTAAAGAGTCTCCACCTAATGATTAAAGTGCATTAGGACACTAGGAGTGATTTGTTTTGAGTAACCAGAGATTGGATAAGGGCTTGAAATTATCCCAAGGGGAAGGTGTTAGGCACCCTTCAGGATCCACTAGTGTGGTTCCTGGCCAAACTATTGTTGTGACTTAAGTGCAAATAACACATAGGCAAATAAAGACTTCAAATAAGAGGGAATTTTCACGTAATGATTACCAAATAAACAAAAGTAAGAAAAAGGAACTAAAAAGAGTTGATTTTCTTAAAAGAAATGGTTTAAAAAGATTTAAAAGAAATAAAGAAAACAAAGGAAGGGGGGGGGGTCCTAGGTTTATTAATAATATGGATCACCCCACACAACATTCGGTAATCACTCCTCAATGAGGGGCTACACGTGATGTTATCGCGTGGTCATCATATCCATGTCTACCCTTCCCCACCCCGTTAAGGTATTAAACGGCGGAATGGTCTCGTTTACTTATTGCATGCTATTACCCGCCCAAATCCTATCAGCCCCAAAGTCACTTGGGACTACTAATCCTAGAGGGAAGAGGTATTGGGCTTATTTGTGGTTTCAAAAGGCAAAACACTAAGGCGACAAACAAAACACATATAACAAGTTTGGGGAAGCATATAAACAAATAAAAGGGCTTAAACAAACCTCCTTCAAACCAAAGAAAGCACATAATGTAGCATGACTTGCATGTACTGTTTAGGGTCTAATTAAAACTTAAACGGTAGAGGCAGATTTATTTATTACATAGTTCAGATAAGAAGCCGAATCAGGCTTGCCTGCTGGTTGTAGTTGATAAAAGTCTGATTCAGTTCATAAACTGTCCTATGGCTTGCCTAAGTGTTAGATGAAAACCTATAGGCATGATATATACTGATTTCAGAAAAGATGAATATTCTAATTTTAGAAAAAGGTTGTTAGTTGTTCAGGAAAGACGAGTTTTGACAAAAGATCATAAATTCTGCAGACGTTAGACAATGCTTTTTGATTTGTAGGCGAGTAAGATGTTTCAGACTTGGTTATTAATTCCTATAGGCATGCTTTCTAGGCGTTGTTGATTTTAAACCTTTTTATAGACATAGCAAGAGTGCAGAAATCCTATAGGCATGTCATCTAAATAATGTACTTCGTTTAAGCCTATGAACATGATATCTAAATGTAGTTAGTTATTTAAGCCCTATAAATAGGTTTGCCTAGTGATAGATGCATATGCAGGATTCTGATTTCTAGTTAACTATGAGCATGGTATCTATATGAGAGACACAGAAATTTAACTATAGGCAGGATATCCATATGAATGCAGAATTTCAGAAACCTATAGGCAGGATATCTATATGGGTGCAGAATTCCTTATAGGCATAGTATCTACATATGAAAGTGTAGAATTCTTACAGGCAAGATATCTATGTGATATGCAGAAATCAGAAATTCCCTATGAGCACGATATCTACCCCCTTTACATACATAGTTATCCCCCCTTTTTCACTAACCATCCCCGAGAGTTTTATTACAAAATTATTATAACCTAGAAAAAGTAAAGTAAAAAAAAATACATCAGAAATTAAAAAGTACAATCAAGGAGAGCTTGATTCAGACTTCCTGTCTGAAGTATGAAGTAAATCAACTCCAAGAGATCATATTCAAAGCCTTTCTCCTATTTGGGGTGTGTTAGAGTTCCCTAAGAGTCTCATATGAACTCCGGGCAGTGCTTACACCAAACGTATCACGGATTAATCCATGGTGCAGTGTGGAAGGGCCAACCCTCAGGTGTCCAAGTTCAGAGAGAGCTCGAGGTCCCAAGGCAAGGTTCACAAGAGGGGGGCAGAACTTAGGGACTAATAGAGAGTGCAAGTGCAGAAGTAGGATTCTAAAAGGGGAAAAGAGAAAAGGTAAGCACCTCACATCATTACACATAAGGGTATAGGGTAATGGTAAGTTGCAAGAGGCAACAGAAAAGCGGGCTGAAGGGCATACCCAGCAATGGAAGATGCTGACACACCCTCTGGCCTATTTGCTTAGAGGTCAAGACCCCAGTGGTTCAAACTTAATTCATGGACAACAACTTACATTGCCATGCCTTAAGTCACCGCTGAAAACATGTAGGGGTGATAGAGGAATGGGGGTTCATAACAAAACACACATAAGGAAATCAGCATGCTAATTTAAGTGCTGAGATATACAGAAATAGCAGATGAACATGGATACAAAAGCAGTAATTAACACATTGTTGTGGTGCTAAGAATTAAATCAAGACATACTAGTTTTCAGGGAAACAAGTAAAGGAAAGCAGTAAGTCTTGTAAAATAGGCCACAGTGCAGTCAAAAGGAGAATATTATTAAGAGAGAGTATGAGTTTTAGAAAGATTCTGATGTGGTAGTGTGTGAAGAGGGTTGTGCCTTTTATAGTGTCAAAAATCATGCAGAAATAAGGCAAGAAAAACAGTTAAGGAACTGATTGTCAATCAATTACATAAGGCTTCCCTTAATTAAGGGATTCAGATTCAAACGGGTGAAAAACATTTAAGGAAAGAAATTGAGTAAGCACTTTGTGCAAAACATGCAATCAGGGGCAAATACATAAAAAGTTATTTAAGGACAAGATTTTGAAATACACGATTTGTGCAAATAAGGTAAGCAAATCAATTAACAAACAGTAAATCAAAAGAGTTCGCGATTTTGCATGAATGAACTGAGTCATAAAAGGTGAAGAAGGGTTTTAACTTAGGCCGAGTAATAGGGAGAATCAACAAAATAATGGAAAGAAATCAATCGAGCCATATTAAAAAGAAAGTTTGCACTTATTGCAAATTTGAAAACCATTTAGAGGAAAATTCATCATATATAAGGAGCATGTGGGCATGAAAAAAAGACTGTCGTATAAATCAGTAGAAAAAATCCAGTGTAGAAGAGTTTAGCAAAAAGTTCAACATTGTATGAAAACAAAGGTGTCCAAAATCAGTTCAGAGACTCAAAGTTAGTCTGAAAGAGTTAAGGGTTATAAAATAAAACCCTAGTTCAATCAAACCTCGGCAGAACCCCCAAATTCTAGGGTTTCCGCCTTGAATCAAGTGCAGAGATGAGGAGACAAGTAGTCAAATCGAAATATGTTTAGAGGTTTCAGAAAAGAACTGAAACTTCTAACATACTTCTTCCAGCAACAAAACTCATGAATAGCATGTAAATATAGTAGAGGGGTTCAAGGTAAACAGAGTAAAGAAACTAATTCGAAACATGATGAGAAGAGACTGATAAGAACAGTAGAAGAAAGCATGCTTAAGAAGATCCTTTTAAAAGAAACAAAGTTCAATAGAAGAAAAATAGTAAGAACACTTAAGAACACGGTATAAGAATACAGTAGGTGAAATATACCAGAACATAGTAGAAGAAAATAGCAGGACATAGTAGAAAAGCATACAAGAGCATAGTATAGAAAGCATAATAGAAGAACATACAAGAACGGAACATAGAAAGCACAGTAGAAGAACATACATGGTAGAAGGAAAACATAGAACATAGTAGAGGCAAATACACAAAATAAAAGGAAAAGAAAGTCAGAGAAACACTTAAGCATTTTCAGAAAACCCTAAATCGTAAAAGAAAGACATTGAAAAGTAATTTTTGAAAGAAAAGTTAGGGAGATCGCTTGAAAACTCAAAGAGAGACAGATGCACAACGGATTTAAAGAGATCGGAGAAAACCTCAAAGGGTTAGGGTTTCAGAAAAACCCTAAAATGAGAAAGGATTTGAAAAGGTCACCGATCTGAGTCGGAGAGGTTTGAACCAGGCTCAAAACACCATAGTACGCCGGAGCAAGGCCGACAATGACTCTGGAACCTTGAATCAGCAGAGGTCTGGGTGCAAACCTTCGAGGCCAAGCCTTGAATCTTCAGAGATCAGGCGTGTAAGAGTAACATGAGGTAGGTATAAGACTCCTATAGCCCTGGAAGCCATGGATTCCGATGGCTTTCAGGGTGGGAGCGGTGAAAGGCAACTAGGGTTCTGAGAAGACTCGAGAGAGTTTGAGAGAGTACAGGATTTCAGAGGCGTCTGGGGTTGTGAAATGGTTAGGGTTAGGGGGTAGGTCGGGATTAAAAAAGGAAAGGGTATTTGGTGGCCGTTGATCATTTTAATCAACGACCTGGATTAATTGAGTACGTGGGACGGTTTAGCAGGGTTGGGTTTGGGTCCGTTCAAATAGGGATTGGGTCAAGGTAATTGGGTTTAACATTGGGTTCAACTGGAGGTTCAAATAAGGCTAAAATTGAAATAAACGGGGCTAACATTTAAATAGCCATTTTTCCCTTATTAATTTTATAAAAAATAGTAAAATAATTTCTAGAATTAAATTAAAGGTATTAAAATGATTAATAATATGTAATTATCAAATTAAAAATACTGGAGTCAATTTTATAATTATGAAAATAATTAAATCTTAAAATAGGCTAATATCGCAATTATACGCAGTTTAGCTTTAAAAATACTAAACAAATTTGTAAAAATATGCAAAAATTATGTCAGCTATATTTTAATATAAATATGAGAATCCAATAAGTGAATTACCTAAAATGATAATTTTGGGGATAATTATTGGGTTTTCTTGATAAAATAAGGCAATAAATAGATTTAAAAATCTATAAAAATCAAGATAAAAATAGTAAACCTTGGGACATACTTATATATGTATATATCTATTATTTTGAAAGTATTTTGCATATAAATATATACATTAAAAAATTGGATATCAACACAAGTCATAAGCCTTTCTAAGAGTAATTATACAAAGTAAATACAACACTGATCCAGAACGAGAAGGAATCAATGAAACGTAAATACAAACGAAGGTGACTCCGAGACCTGCGAACGCAGTAGCAGGTTATCGTGAGTCTACACTGTGACGTCCCGCACAACTACTATCGATCAATACCTAGATATGTACACAAGAAAATGTACAGAAGTGTAGTATGAGCACACCACGGCGATGCCAGTAAGTATCAAGACTAACCTCGGTGGGGTAGTGACGAGGAACAGTCAAGACACCTACTGGTCAAATGAAATGAACAGGATATGATAATAAAATATCGAGATATAGTTAACGAGGTAATACCAACAGCGGAGAGAAATCAAAAAACAAACAGTAGGAACAATAAGGGAGAACACGGGTAGTAACGAACGATAAACAAGGAAATCTGATAATCAAGTAAATTAGATAACCAAGTAAATCAGATAACCAACTGAATCGGATAACCAAGTAAATCAACACTAACATAACATGAACAGAGACAAGTAAGAATGTATCCAAATAAAGAAAGCAATGCCAACTAAATCAATCACATCATGCCTAGTACACAATCCCGACCGTCTCAACCCTCGATTCCTCATATCATAATCTTTACTTTCGAACCTTCAGCACACACGGCACCTTGTGCCCCCATATTTCATTTCCCTTTTCACTTTTAACAATAAAATCCTCATACTATACAATACATAACATCCGTACAATACACTCAATATGTCTAAGAAGTCCCATTTACCTAATATAAGTAAAATTGCAATTTCTAAGCTAATTAGGAAAAGCCAGCGAGAAAAGATGAAGTAGTTTCTTTGGAAATCCTTTGAGTAAAGAATGTACCCCCTTTTAATTTAAAATACAACATCGAAAGAATTATTACCTTTAACAGGGGAGTTGATAACTTAAAACTTAGTAGAAATTCCTTTTTAAAATACAACCTCAGACAGTTTAAGGGGATATATTTGACAAACTAATTGAATTAAGGATGTAACAATTATTGAAGCTTGAAGTATTGGAATGTATAATAAATATATATAAATACGGTGATGTATTAAAAATATTATGGGTTCTAACACAATGGATCACAACAATAAAGGAATTAAACAGTTTAAACATTTGAATTGATAACAACAAATACATAGTAGCAGAAAGTGCACAGCATCACCATTCGTGCTTTTACTCTCGTTCTCACCATAAGAATCAATATTCACTTTTCTTCTTTCTTGTTGCGGCGTGCAACCCGATCCTAATAATATATTACTATTGCGGCGTGCAACCCGATCTAAAACATATAATCTTGTTGCGGCGTGCAACCCAATCCAAAGAATATATTACTGTTGCGGCGTGCAACCCAATCCAAAGAATATATTACTGTTGCGGCATGCAACTCGGTCCAAATCATATATTACTGTTGCGGCGTGCAACCAGATCCAAATTATATAATGATGTTGCGGCGTGCAACCCGATCCAAATCATATAATGATATTACAGCGTGCAACCCGATCCATTTAATATTGTTATGGCGTGCAACCCGATCCATTTAATATTGTTGCGGTGTCCAACCTGATCCATTTAATACACCAATCAACAGTAATCACAGAATAATCCTGGCAAGGGAACAATAAGGATGCAACCATATCTCGGCAAGGGAGTCAACAACAAGAGTAAACACATCCCGACAAGGGAACCAACAACAAGGATTAAATATGTCCACGCAAAGGAATCAGCTATAACCAAACTTATACAGATAAATAACTTCACAATGAAACTTTAACTAAACGACAAGACATAACAAGCATGTGATAACTACACTGGTAATCACGACTATTGGACATGTAAACTATTCGTACGAAGTCATAGGGGAAATCACAATCAAGAAGTATCAAAACAATAAGGAAAGCGATCACTTCAATTAAGGCAATTAAGGGTCAAGGCAACACGTAGGAATTCGAGGGAAGCTAGCACATCATATGGAGCATATGGAGGCATTTTAAGCAATTATTAAACTCAATCATAACGGAATGTTCTTCACATATTAAACATAAGGACCTAAGATCCCTAGAGCATATTTCCCATAAATAAGTCCGAGCACACACTCGTCACCTCACATGCACGGACTACAATTAGCATAGAAGATTCAATTCCTAATGGGAAGCCCCCACACAAGGTTAGGCAAGATACGTCCTCAAAGACGACAAACCGATACTCTAAGATGCACTTCTCGGGTGAAAAGACCTCCGAACGGCTCAAATATAACCAAATTAACTTCAAAGTACAAATAAAACACATAAGAGACCATTTCGGATCATAAAGTTCCAATCTTGATCAAATTCTAAAAATCGGTCCAAAAGTCGACCCCGAGCCCGCACTTCGGAACCCAACAAATTTTACAAAAACTGAATACCCATTCTGATACGAGTTCAACCATACAAATTTTATCAAACTTCGATACCATTTGGTCTCTCAAATCACGATTTTTCGTTTTAGAATTTTTCTTCAAAACCTCACTCCTTCCCCAACCCCAAACACAATTTAAATGATAAAAATAAAGACAAATTCATGAAATATATTTAATTATAGTTGAAAACACTTACCCAATCGAATTACGTGAAAACCTCACCAAAAATCTCCAAGAACCGAGCTCTAGAAGTCAAAATATGATGAAAATGGTGAAACCCTCGATTTTGGGATATATTCTGACTGCCTAGATTTTTGTGCATCGCAAATGCGAAGAGAGGACCGCGTTTGCAAAGAAGAAAAGTTAAGGATGTGTAATGACCCGATCGGTCATTTTGAGAATTTGCATTTCGCTTGTTAGTTCTCGGGCATGACTTGCCCCGTGTAATGTAATATGACTTATGTAAATCGTTGGTTTTGGTTTTCAGGATAATCGAAATAAACTTGGAAGAACAGTTCCCTGTTTGAAGCTTGAGATTTGAAAGGGTTGGCCAATATTTGACTTGTTTGTATATGATCTCAGATTGGAATCTTTATGATTTGGTTAGCTCCGTTTGGTGATTTAGGACTTAGTAGCATGATCAAAATGCATTTTGGAAGTCCGTGGAAGGTTTAAGCTTGAATTGGCAAAATTGAGATTTTGGCGTTTTCGAGTTGATAGGTGAGATTTTGATATAGAGGTCAAAATAAAATTCCTAGAGTTGAAGTAGCTTCGTGGTGTCATTTGGGATGTATGTGTAAAATTTCAGGTCATTCAGGCATGGTTTGGTTGGGTTTCTGATCAAAAACGTATTTCGGAAGATTTTGAAAACTTAGGCTTCAATCCGATGTGATTTGGTAGATTTGATGTCGTTTGAGGTGTTTTGATGATTGGAACAAGTTTGAATAAGATTTTGGGTCATGTTTGTGCTTTTGGTTGAGGTCCCGGGGGCCTCGGGGTGATTTCGGATGGTTAGCGGGGAAATTGGAATTTGTGTTGCAGCTTCAGATTTGCTGCTTCTAGTATTTCTGCATCTGCGGTTTGTGGACCGCAGATGTGGGTGTTTCATCGCAGAAGTGAAAATGGGTCAGGTGAGCTAGACCGCAGAAGCGGCTAAAAGGATCGCATTTGCGGAAGCGCAGATGCGGAAAAGGTTTGTAGATACGGCTTAGGCCGGTTTAATGAACTCTGTAGAAGTGGATGTGTTGACCGCATATGCGGTACCGCAAAAGCGGATTTTGGACCGCAACTGCAGTTATGTCTGGGCATAATATATATATGTCTTCCTTCGCGATTTTTGAAGGGTTTAGCCATTTTGCACTTGGAATTGGGAGCTTTGGGCGATTTTGAAGAGAGGAATCAAAGAGACTTCGTTGAGGTAAGGATTTTGGACTTAAGACACATTCCTATGGTAGAATTTCATGAATTAAGGTTGTAATTAATGGGTTTAAAGGGCTAAAAATGGAGGATTAGGGCTTGAGTTTAAGAGGCCTTTAATGGAGGATTTGAGGGGCCATTTGAACTCCGATTTTGATGTTGTTGATATGTATGAACTCGTGGGGAGATGAGGAATCTATTGATGTGAAAATTTCTGAGTTTTGAGAAGTGGGCCCGGAGCTTGGGTTTTGGTAAGTTCGGGATTTGTGCCCGTTATTGATTGTTTTCGCTTGGGCTTTGTTCCCTTAGCATATTTTGATATTCTCGTTCTGATTTTGGATATATTTGACGCGCATAGAGGCCGATTTGAGGGGCAAAGGCATCGCGAGCTAGAGATTTAGCCTGTTCGAGGTGTGTAATGATTGTAAATGATGCTCTAAGGGTTTGAAATCCCGGATTACACATCATAGTGCTATATTGAGGTGAGGCACACGCTGACGACGAGCGTGGGGTCGTGTACTATTGGGATTGTGACTTGGTCTGTACCGATTGATGATTTTACCGCGTATTTGACTGAAAACAAATTACTATCATCATTATTTGGGCTGAATGCCATATTTGGGCCTAGGGCCAGCTATTTGAACCCTTTGGGGATTGTTGTTGATATTTTCTCACTGTTTTGATTTTATACTTGAACTCAGTCATGTTAATTTCCACTATTTTCAAAACTCAGCCAAGTTTATTTTTCTTTAACACTTGAAATGATATTTCAAATAACATTTTCGGCTGAGCATCATGTTTTGCTGTTGCCTGAGTGGCTTATGTGATTTTTTGACTGAGTAAGGCCGAGGGCCTGTATTGTGAGGATACTTTTGGATCGGGCTACACGCCGCAGCAGTGAGATACTGAATTGATATGAAGCCGAGGGCCTAGATTTGATGCCTTGAGATGGCTTGATATTGCGCTTGGGCCGTAAGGGGCCCCTCTCGGAGTCTATACACCCCCAGTGAGCGCGGATACCCATTGTGATGTTAGATTGAGCCCGAGGGGCTGGTATTGTTCTGAGATTGAGCCCGAGTGGCTGGTACTGTTCTGAGACATTGCACGAGGGGCGGATTTGATGACATTGTGACCGAGGGGCGAACCTTATGTGCTTATCTTATCTTATTTGCCTGCCATTTACCTGTTTAAATTGTGTATTTGTGCCCGAGGGGCAAATTTCTGTTCTTATCTGTACTAATTATTTCGCATTCATTTGCATAACTGTTGAAAAAGTCATTTTCAAACAAGTTTCAAACTGAGCTAAGATGTTTTTAAAAGATTATACAGCTTCACTGCTTTCTTACTGGATTTGAACTGCTTCTATACAGCATCCTGATATGCTTTACGTAATTTCTTACCATTCTGACTTAAGTTATGATAATTACTCACTGAGTTGGAGTACTCACTCTACTCCTTGCACCTTGTATGCAGATTCAGGTATTTGTACACCCGGTAGCGGGTTTTGGCTGATCGGAGGCAGAGTTATCGGAGTTTAGCAAGGTAGCTGCCAGCGTTCGCAACACTGCTTTTCTCTCTCTTCATTCATTAGTTTGTATTTAGCCTATTTCAGGACTTTGTTGTATTTGAGACCTTAGTAGATGCTCGTGACTTGTGACACCCCGGTTAGGGCTGTGTCGGGTTGGAATTCCGCTTTGTTATCTCTATTTCTGCTAATTGTGCTATTAAATCATATTTGAACTATTCTTATGCCATTTAACTGCTTAAAAGGATGAATTGTGTTAGACTAGCTGGCCTTGTCTTCACGAGAGATGCCATCACGACCGGGTACGGGGTTAGGGTCGTGACAAGTTGGTATCAGAGCCTAGGTTACATAGGTCTCACGAGTCATGAGCAGGTTTAGTAGAGTCTCGCGGATCGGTATGGAGACGTCTGTATTTATCCTGTAGAGGTTGTAGAACCTTTAGGAATACTTCACATTCTTGAATTCTAATCGTGCATCCTTGATTCATCTTGAAAAGTAACTCTTGAATTCCTTCCATACATTTGTATGCGTGCATGAGCGCTCAATATCAGTTGTGCCTCGATGGCTTGTGATTCCCTGATCGAGGGGCGAGATGCGATCTCTGTGAGTTGATGTTGGGCCAGTCTGGAGAACTTGAGGCCAGATCTCTGCCTATAGCTTAAGCACTGAGGTGCTGATTGTGTGAACTAGTGTTTTTGAACTCATATGTTCGGTAGTATCCATACTAGTGGGAGTGACAGTTGGATAACTATGTGATGAGTATTCTAGTACTATAAGATGTATCCATATGATTTGGAGGCGACGCGAAGGGTCTGCTAGAGGATAGAAGAACTACAGGTGCTTGAATTCCTTCTTGATTCGAGGTATAGCCTCGAGTTATGGGCATGTGAAGGATCTTTTCATGTTTCCCAGTTGTGAGTGAAGTAAATTTCATGTTGTTGTTTGAGTTTAGACTCAGGAAGACTAAGTGACTGCATATAGTTTATGATGGTGGAAGGTATACAGAAATGTTAGTTAGAGGCAAAGTAGGTGGGTTGTCTCCTGCGAAGTGTTCTGAGGTTGTGCGAACCTTATGTGTCTATTAGAAGATCTCATTTGCAAGTGAAAGATATGTGTTGCAATTTAAATTGGGAGTGGGTGTAACTGTTGCGAGAGTGGAGTGCGAGATTTGCAGAAGAGTTAAAATTCTAGACGATCTGTATTTTCACAAGCTCATAAAAGATTTGAGTTTAATCTCACTATGGTATTATGGCATCAATAGAGTATAATCATTATGAGTTATTGTGTGTGTTTTGATCTATGGATTCGAACCAAGTGGGGGAGTCTGCTATTGATTAGGCGATTGCACGGTTAGGTGCTATGGTGAATCAGTTATGGCTTGCGGAAATTGAGGCCTAGGATGGCTCGAGTAAAGGAAAATTTTGACAGAGGTTATATTGTGCTACATAGGGTATGAGAATCACGGAATGTCTTGAGTTGTTGGTAATGGATGCACGGTGCATAGAGTAGGAAGTGGCTTGGTTGTTCTAGGATGAGGTTACACTCAACGGTGTCGGAGTGCTATTGAGACACGGGTGGTTCTCTTTGTTTGGTCAGGCTAATTGCAGTTTGAATAGAGTGAATGACTTTCGAGAATAGTTCTAATGTGTTCAAGATTCTACATGTAAAATGGGGAATTTTAAGGTTGTATATGTGGTTAGAAACTGAGTTTTCATTGGAAGATGTCAAGACTTGTGGTATTTTCTATATTAATTATAGGATTCTATGTATCAGTATCAGGAAGGTAAAGGTAACAGATTTAGATTCGCAAGAGGTTTTCTCAGAGTAAAGTATTTTGAATGTGGTGCTTTTAGGAATATTTGAGAGAGTATTCAGCGGCTTATGAGTCTTGGAGAGTGTGGTTTTGTGCTTGGGTCTCGCGTGGTGAGTCTGGGTTGAGGAATTGTGGCATTGTAGCAAGAAGAAGTGTCAAGATGACAGTAGATCAGAGGGAAACTCAGATAGATGGGATAGCATGGTAGTAGGCCAGATCGGTATGGTAAGGATATGATTAGTTCCTTGGGTGTTTACGAGGTAACGAGTCTCTACAGGTGTTTTGTGGTAATTCTTTTGGGTTTTAGTGACATGCGTACCTCGGTTGAGTTAGGAGGATTCAGTCCTGATGAGTTAGTGTTGTGCAAAAGGAATTCGGGGAGTTCTAGATGGTTTCCACCGTAGTTAGAGAGGTATATTTTTCTTATTGGCGTGAGGAGCATGGGATGTATAGTGGTTCTCTTCTAGATGGGATCAATGGGAAGTTCTTGGCTAGTGGAATGCATAGTTGTTTGTGGTTCGGAAGGGATATGAAGTTCTCATGGTTATCCTAGGATGGTATGGCTTATGTTGTATGCTGTGAAGGATTGATAATCGCGTGTGTAAGGTTGCGGTTCGGTTCTAAAAGGAAGGTCACAACTCTTAGGCGGCGGGCAGTTTCAGACAATTAGAGGAACGAGCTTCAGATAATTAGAGAAAGGGTCTTCGGATGATTAAGGAAATTGTATTGCTAAGTTGGGGTGATTTGACGAGGGCATATGTTTCAGAAAGGGCAATGTGATTAAGTTGATGATACTTCGGTAGTATTGCGGCATTTTCTTGTTAGATCGATTGCTGATATTCGAGTTTGCTTGGTGGCACAGAGGAATTCTAGATTATCTCTCATGGAATGATTAGGTATTTGAGGTGTGGTATGCATTCAGACGGCAGAATTAGGACCAGATATGTTGATTCATGGACCATATGGAGTTGGAGACGGGAAGTTCTCATATTCAAGCTATGTGGTGGTTGTGAGTCGTGTGTATCGGCATTGTTTAGTGACTATCGGGATTTGGAGACCCGAGCGGATCTTTTGTTGCTTGGTATGTTAGATTTTGAATGTGATATTGGGTTCAGATTGTTGGTCTCTGTGTGGTGTCATTCTGGACTATTGCGCTAAGGCGATGTTGTTGGCTATGCCGGAAAATGTCACGGATTGAGTGGCGAGGTTCGACGGATTATGTCCTAGTGGAGTGGTTTTATATTTCAAAGACCCAACGGACGGCTGGGAAGGTTTGTTTTTCTTAGTTGGGTTTTTCGTGATAGATTTCAGTGCAGAGGCTCCTACCATTGATTTAGTTCTGGTAGGGAGGGACTTTTCGGATATGTTTCTTGTGGCCGAGCATGTCGTCGGGCAAGGTTGTTGATTTCGGTATTGATTTGATGTCGGGCACCATATCGGATTGCACCGGCAGAGTTAAAGGAGTTGAAGAGTAGCTCCAGGATTTTTGTGATAAGGCGTTTGTTGGCAGGCCAATGTGGATGCGTGTTCTAATTTGAGCCGCCTTGGTTGGCTCTGAATTGTAGTGTTGAGGGATGTGTTGATTCGATTGTTATTGAGCTTATTAGTAATCTCGGGAGATCCATGAATTACCTTTCTGTGTTGCGAGATGTTATGATTTGTTGGTTATGGGCACATATGGTGTGGTTCTATTGGGGTTTCATGGTGGAAGTCGAGCGGGAAGAGTGATTGGGTGTTACTCGATGAAAGGTGTATCGGTTATGTCCTTTCAGGTTAGTGTGATGTATGTTATTTGCTTCACTGTGGGTATGATGATTTGCTTTGGTTCAAGAAATCGATTTGTGCGTGGTTGTCGATTTCGAGCAATGTGACTTAAGGTGATTCATGTGGAGCAGTGTTGGATAGGATCGCACATTACAGTGAAGTTATGTGGAGGTATGACCTTGCGGGTTAGATTCACGTGTTCTGTTACTATGATGTGAGACAGGTTCTCAGCCTTGTGTTGTGGTGGTACTGGTGAACCTGAGGTACAGCTTTTTCATTTGAGTTATTTTCATGATTTGAGTATGTTCGAACTGTTGCGTATTAGTGCGTGTATTTTGCAAGTTGTTGCTTAGGCATGTATGGATGTGTCATGTCACCAGAGTAATGTGTTGGATTAGAGGATATCGTTGGGGATCATTAATAAATACGAACGGATGCAATTTCAGCATTTGGAAGGATAGTATCGAGCTTTAGTTCATAAATTTGTTGTGGTATTTGCCAAGGAAGAAGTGGCTTCATGAATGGTTGATCTGGGAAATGGTTATGGCTTACCGTGTGTCTTAGTGATCATTGGCAGTATATGAAAGTGTTGGGATGAGACTTTAGTTGATAAGAGTTTTTGTATCGATATGCGGATGTTGTGTGCAGCTACTGTAGTTAGAAGTTATCACTACAAGTGCGGAGTTATATGGTATATCATGTGATTGTACCGGAGATAGCATATATGGTTTGTTACAAATTGTTCGGACTTATTCATAGTATAAATGTGAGATTCTGATCGTGTTGATGATTTTAGAAGTGGAAATATGGTTCTATGGTTTATGGACTAGGATGGATTGTGAAATTTCAGTTATATTGTGTTATCGAACCTATGTGAGATAGGGTGATGTGGTATCACCCCTGGGTATGTGCATGGTGAGGTTATTAAGCAATTGGTTGGCTTTTGGAACAACTCTGGCCATGTTCGAGGATGAAAGTATGTTTAAGTGGGGGGGGGGGGGAGGATGTAACGACCCGACCGGTCGTTTTGAGCTTTTGAATTTCGCTCGTCAGTTCTCGGGCATGACTTGCCCCGTGTAATGTAATATGACTTATGTAAATCGTTGGTTTTGGTTTTCAGGATAATCGAAATAAACATGGAAGAACAATTCCCAGTTTGAAGCTTGAGATTTGAAAGGGTTGACCAATATTTGACTTATTTGTATATGATCTCGGATTGGACTCTTTATAATTTGGTTAGATCCGTTAGGTGATTTGGGACTTAGGAGTGTGATCGGAATGCATTTTGGAAGTCCGTGGAATGTTTAAGCTTGAATTGGCAAAATTGAGATTTCGGCGTTTTCCGGTTGATAGATGAGATTTTGATATAGAGGTCGGAATGAAATTTTGAGAGTTGCAGTAGCTTCGTGGTGTCATTTGGGATATGTGCGTAAAATTTTAGGTCATTCGGGCGTGGTTTGGTTGGGTTTTTGATCAAAAATGTATTTCGGAAGATTTTGAAAACTTAGGCTTGAATCCGATGTGATTTGATAGATTTGATGTCGTTTAAGGTATTTGATTATTGGAACAAGTTTGAATAAGATATTGGGTCATGTTTGTGCTTTAGGTTGAGGTCCCGGAGGCCTCGGAGTGATTTCGGATGGTTAGCAGGGAAATTGAAATTTGTGTTGCAGCTTCAGATTTGCTACTTCTGATATTTCTGCATCTACGGTTTGTGGACCGCAGATGCGAGTGTTTCATCGCAGAAGCGAAAATGGGTCAGGTGAGCTGAACCGCAGAAGTGGCTAAAGGGATCGCATTTGCGGAAGCGCAGATGCGGAAGAGGTTCGCAGATGCGGCTTAGGCCGGTTTAATGAACTCCGCAGTAGCGGATGTGTTGACCTCATATGTGGTACCGCAAAAGGGGATTTTGAACCGCAAATGCAGTTATGTCTGGGCAGAATGTCTATGTGTCTTCCTTCACGATTTTTGAAGGGTTTAACCATTTTTGCACCTGGAATTGGGAGCTTTGGACGATTTTGAAGAGAGGAATCAAAGAGACTTCGTTGAGGTAAGGATTTTGGACTTAAAACATATTCCTATGGTAGAATTTCAGGAATTAAGGCTGTAATTAATGGGTTTAAGGGGCTAAAAATGGAGGATTAGGGCTTGAGTTTAAGAGGCCTTTAATGGAGGATTTGAGGGGTCATTTGAACTCCGATTTTGATGTTGTTGATATGTTTGAACTCGTGGGGAGACGAGGAATCTAATGATGTCAAAATTTCTAAGTTTTGACAAGTGGGACCGGGGCTCGAGTTTTGGTAATATCGGGATTTGTGCCCGTTATTGATTGTTTTCGCTTGGGCTTTGTTCCCTTAGCAAATTTTGATGTTCTCGTTCTGATTTTGGATAGATTCGACACGCATGGAGGCCAATTTTAGGGTCAAAGGCATCCCGAGCTAGAGATTTAGCCGGTTCGAGGTGAGTAATGATTGTAAATGATGCTCTAAGGGTTTGAAACCCCGGATTGCACATCGTAGTGCTATATTGAGGTGAGGCACATGTTGACGATGAGCGTGGGGTCGTTTACTATTGGGGATTGTGACCTGGTCCATCCCGATTGATGATTTTACCGCGTATTTGACTGAGAACTAATTGCTATCATCATTATTTGGGCTGAATGTCATATTTGGGCCTAGTGCCAGCTATTTGAACGAGGGGCGGATTTGATGACATTGTGCCCGAGGGGCGAACCTTATGTGCTTATCTTATCTTATTTGCCTACCATTTACCTGTTTAAATTGTGTATTTGTGCCCGATGGGCGGATTTCTATGCTTATCTGTACTGAGTATTTTGCATTTATTTGCATAACTGTTAAAAAAGTCATTTTCAAAGAAGTTTCAAACTGAGCTAAGATACTTTTAAGAGATTATACAGCTTCAGTGCTTTCTTACTGGATTTGAACTGCTTCTATACAGCCTAATATGCATTACGTGATTTCTTACCATTCAGACATTAGTTATGATTATTACTCACTGAGTTGGAGTACTTACTTTACTTCTTGCACCTTGTGTGCAGATTTAGGTATTTGTACACCCGGTAGCGGGTTTTGGCTTATCGAAGGAAGAGTTATCGGAGTTTAGCAAGGTAGCTGCCAGCGTTCGCAGCACTGCTTTTCTCTCTCTTCATTCATTAGTTTGTATTTAGCCTATTTCAGGACTTTGTTGTATTTTAGACCTTAGTAGATGCTCGTGACTTGTGACACCCCGATTAGGGCTGTGTCGAGTTGGAATTCTGCTTTGTTATCTCTATTTTCGCTAATTGTGCTATTAAATCATGTTTGAACTATTCTTATGCCATTTAACTACTTAAAAGGATGAATTGTGTTAGACTGGCTGACCTTGTCTTCACAAGAAGCGACATCACGACCGGGTTCGAGGTTAGGGTCGTGACAAGCTGCCAGGTTGCTCATCGCGAACGCGATAATGAGCTCGCGAACGCAGAGAAGAAGAGCAGGGACCTACGCAAACACGTAGGGAATGTCGCGAACGCGAAGAAGGAAAATGCAGGGCTTCACGAACGCGAAGGGAGGGACACACGAGGCCCCCGGGACCCTATCTAAACTCACAAACTAGTCTCATAACCTAACACGGACTTGCTTGAGGTCTCAAATCATATCAAACAATGCCTAAATGACGAATCACACCATGAATCGAACTATGAACTTCCAAATTCGAAAACTTGTGTCGAAACCGATCAAATCAACCCGGAATGACGCCAAATTTTGCAGACAAGTCCAAAATAACATGATGGAGCTGCTCCAACTCTCGAAATTGCATTCCAACCCCGATATCACAAAAGTCAACTATGAGTCAAACTTCTTCATTTTTCAATCTTCAACTTTTCTAACTTGCGCCGAAATGCCTCAATTTACCCTATGGACCTCCAAATCCGATTCCGGACGCGCACCTAAGTCCAAAATCACCATACGAAGCTATCGAAATCACCCACGACCCATTCCGGGGCCGTTTACCCAAAAGCCCAATTCCGGTCAAATTTTCACTATTTAAACTTCCAAAACTGGGTTCCTTCTTCCAATTCAACTTTGATTCATCCGAAAATTGAATCCAACTATGCACACAAGTCTATAAACCTAATGTGAAGCTGCTCGAGACCTCAAATTACCGAATCGGGCGCAATTTCTCAAAACGACCAGTCGGGTCGTTACAAGTAACAACCACGATATCCAACAACTTTTGAGTACCATTACTGCATAAGATAAATTCATCGAGAGGGCACATTAAAGATCTTCATTGAACAGAACAGCTAATAGAAACATTATAAAATCAAGTTAGCTTAATAGCAGGAACAAAATTTTATTAAATAAAATGATTAATAAGTACAAAAAAGACGCATTCGTTTTTTTCGTGGTGGAGCGAGTGAAGTAGATTTAGATACAAGCGTCAGATGAAGACAGAAATGTCAGTATAAGTTCAAGAGTGAGAACATTCAAAGCATGAAATTTGTCTTGCAAATCCATATAGCAGAACTCATATAGGCTTTGCATACTGATTTGAGCATAATAAACGTTATAGATCATATCATCCTCAAAAAGTTAAGAGACAACTAACAAAATGAACTGATGCAAAATACATATAGTTGATAAAAGAGTAAACAAACAAAACAAAAGAAATAATAATATTGAAAACATATTAACTTACAGGAGTGGTCGGTCCTCGCGAAACACATTGACTAATATTAATATGGTGATAATGTAGCAGTTAGAACATCATATAATTGTGAAGATTTCACGGTTTATGTCATAGTTATTTACTATAAGCAGAGGAGACTGAGATTCTTGCTAATATTGCTATCAAATTTGAGGTATACATAGTTAATTGTAGATATTGACAAGAACAAATTTATCTGTATAGTTCTTCAAAACTCTTGAACTCCATTAAACAAATTACATGTTATTGTCTTCATTTTTTAAACTCAACTATAGGTTGCAGTAGCTATCATTTTATTGTGGTTGATTCGTTTTGCACTACTCATCAAATAAATATCCACTAATAAGCTTTTTTATTTATCAAGAACAATTTTATAAAAAGTCAGAGATCCAACATATTCTCAGTAGATAACCATAATCTTGTAACATAGATCCGTCTAAATTAAAATAATCCCAGTACCAGATAGCGATCAACAATAATGAGAGAAAATTCATCGTATATCACATATGTTCCCTTGCCGGGATTTCTTGTGATTGTGTGATGAACTGAAATGGGAGCGGGTGGTACGCCTACCACAAGATATTTTGAAATGGGAGCGAGTTGTACACCTACCACAATATATTATGAAATGGGAACGGGTGGTACGCCTACCACAAGATATTATGAAATGGGAGCGGGTGGTACGCCTACCACAAGATTGATGAAATGGGAGCGGGTGGCACGCCTACCACAAGATATTTTGAAATGGGAGCAGGTGGTATGCCTACCACAAGATATAATGAAATGGGAGCAGGTGGTACGCCTACCACGAGATAGAATGAAATGGGAGCGGGTGGTACGCCTACCACGAGATATGAGAAATGGGATCGGGTTGCACGCCTGCAACAAGAGGAAACTGAAAGTTAAAGTTGCCTTTATTTTCTTCATTTGCGATAGAAGTTATAGTGCTAGCT
Source organism: Nicotiana sylvestris (assembly GCF_000393655.2). NCBI lineage: Eukaryota > Viridiplantae > Streptophyta > Magnoliopsida > Solanales > Solanaceae > Nicotiana > Nicotiana sylvestris. The sequence goes on from NC_091063.1 coordinate 169,216,164, forward strand.
TCCTTATTATTCCCTTTTATTTCTTTTAACTGCTATCCCGGAAACATGTTCCACTTCCCCAGCTTTAACTGCTTATTACTTGTTTACTTTTCCGCCATATATTATATAACTGTACAGGTTTATCTGGAGTCTGGTCCTAGCCTCGTCACTACCTCGCTGGGGTTAGGTCAGACACTTACCAGCACATGGGGACGGTTGTGCTGATACTACGCTCTGTACTCTTTTGCACAGATCCAGGTTTTGGACAGCAGCAGTAGCGCGGGAGCCAGCCTTTAGTCCAGTGAGACACTGAGGTAGCCTTGCAGGCGTTCGCAAGCCTAGCGTCTCCTCTATCTTTTATTTCCGTATGTTATCTCATATATTCGAGACAAACAGTTTATATTTTCTTTCAAACGGTTGTATTTAGCACTCTTAGAAGTTCGTGAGTAATGTGACACCAGTTCTTGGGTAGAGGCATATGTTGATTCTCGCATTATTGTTTTCTTTAAATTTAAGTCTTCCGCATATTTATTTAATTCCGTTGCTTTCATGCTATCGCCAATAATTGTTAAAAGAAGTAATTGTTAACGAAGTAAGCATTTAAGGATTGGCTTGCCTAGCTCTCGTTAGTAGGCGCTATCACGACTCCCGAGGGTGATAAATCCGAGTCGTGACAATGGCATTGCTAGGTTCTGAAAGGAGGGGTAAAACATAGAAAAAATTGAACAGTGGTGCGGATGGCACTGGAGCAATACATCAGAAGAAACACAAATAAGAAAATCCTGCTACAAGTAATAAGAGTAGTAAAGCAGATAATAGCAGGGCTATGCTAAATGGTAACTCTAGACATTAGAGAAAATATTATTCATTTTTTTACAAACTTTCTTATTTCACCAAAATCAAGTTAAAAACCTATATTCTTTACTGACAAAGAATCAAATCTTTAATTTCTTTTAAAAGAACCAAGTAGTTCTCTACAGAGAATATCAACGAAATGACCAAAATTATTACTCTTTCAGCTGTTGCCCATTAGAATTCTTACTTGAGTATTTTTGCTACAAATATCACATATTTTCCATCAAATAATACACCTAAACCATCAACAATAACAATTAATAAAATAGAAAGTGCCAAATAGGTACAAATGATTTTAGAATTTAATAGAGTTGTATAGAGTGAACATCACAATTATTTTTGTGACATGTGAAGCATAAAAATTATTACCTGGCATCAGTTAATTGAAAGCTTTTTGAATAACTTTATCATAAACTATGTTATACGTTGAGTGATCATCCTCGGTGTCTGAAGTCTGCGGTCGAATTAATAGTTTCACACCTTTTGAATTTTTAGCTGTTGATAAAGCAACATAAAGTTAATCAAGGGAAAAAACTGGTTCACGTAAATAAATTCCAACAAAATTCAAAGTTTGACCTTGAGCTTTATTTATAGTCATAGCAAAGCACAAGCGTATTGGAAATTGTGTTCTTTTAAAAGCAATTGGAATTTTTTCATCTTGTGATTCTAATAGTGGTATTCTTGGAATAAAAACATGTATAATTTGAAAATCACCGTTAGCAATTTTGGCACTTATAACATGTATTTTAAAACTACAACATATTAACCGTGTGTCGTTACGTAAACCTTCACAGGGACTTAAATTTTGTAGTAACATTACTGGACAATTTTCTTTTAAAGTCAATCTGTAAGGAGGCAAACCAACAGGATTTAAAGTATGCAAATAATTTTCGAATTGACTTTGGTCATTCGGTTCAACAGTTTCATCAATTGTAACATATGTTCTAGCATCTTTTGGGAAACTAGATATGAGCATATCATTTATTTCATGAACAAAATCATTTTTTGTTGTCAAGATCACACAAGAAGCTATGGACGAATAATCGTGAAATAAGGAATCTTTATTGGGATATGTTACCTCAAATAACTCATTCAAGGATTCTTCTTCAGTTGTAAAAGGAATTATCAAAGAGTCAGGAATTAGAACTTTTTGCTGGGCATCAAGTCTTTCTTTTTCATTTCCAATTCTCATCAAATATTCACAAAATCTAGGATTTGTTCTTGCACGCATATTCTCTGATAGCTGTAGTTTTTGCTAGTTGATTCCAAATTTTAGAGTATAGTAAACTTTCAGAAATGAAGTCTTCTTTTTTTTCATTTCGAACAACTGAAAGAGTTTGTCTAAAATAACCTCCATACACAACTACTTTTCCATCAAAGAGCATCTTAGTATCCATTAGATCCTTCAAAAGTAAATCAAAAGCTTCAATCGTTTTTCCTTTAGCCATTGATGCCTCACCCATACAATTAATTTTGCGTCCCGAATTAAACATGCAAGTGAACTTTGCTTACTGATATTGCAACCAACATTTTCATCAATATCAATAGGTATCTTAAAGCGCGAATGAGCTATTCGCCCTCCAGGAAGAATAGAAGCTGCAACACTAGAAGTTGCAATTGCTAGTGCTACAAATCCCTTAGATCTTATCGTAGCCAACAAACTTCGATATAAAAAATTTTTACCAGTTCCTCCTGGCCTGTCAATAAAAAAAGCTCCTGATTTGTTGGAAAATATTCTATCAACAATCATATTGTATGCTCTTCGTTGATCTATATTTAGTTTTTTCTCTAATAATAAATCTTGTTCGGAAACTCTTAGGCTTCTCTCAAAATGAACTTCTTTTGCCTCTTTTGCAATTGCAAAAGCTCTAATGTTTTCTGCAACAAGTTTGGACTTGTTAATGTCGTGTCCCATCGATTGTAATTCGTCATTGATCTAGTTCAGGACTCTATGATGAATATCTTTAAATCCATCATTTGGCAAGCATTTGAAGTCTTCGGGCATTGAATCTTCAAATTGTTCCCACAACTCTTTTGGATTAGTAGGAGTACAATATACCAATAGCGTAGCAAATAATCGTCTTAAACTATATGGCATTAGATAGTTTGCAGCTTCAATCATATAGTCAACCAAACTGTTGTCAGAATGTAATAATCCTCTTTTTCAGCAACCTCTCTAAATGTAATATAACTTCTTCCATTTACAGTACGGAGATCTTCATATGATGTTGGTCCTCTCATATTCAGTAATAATAGTCTGAGATAATATATCTCACCTTCTGTTGGATGACATGTCACAATGCATCTAATAACGATACGTTATTTTCGACGTGTCCATGTCTTATCTGTAACTAACCAGACAAAGTATTCTGGAATCTCTTTATTTAGTTGCTTAAGTTCTATAGCATAATCATCTATTTGGTTCATGACAAACAAATCTGTCAACATTGTTTTTCTAATCATAAATTTTTTTAAAATTGCATTTATACTCTTAGTGATTTTAAAAGAAACATATTGTTGTCCTTCAAGGTATAATTGAAGATGATAAACACTTGGTGTCATCTCACTAATAGAAAAACCAAATAAATACCGTATATCTTTGGGTGGAGATACCCATCTAGCAAACTGATATTCTTTTATTTCATCAATCTCTTTGTCTTTATCATTGTCATGTATAGAAAAAGAAATTTTGTCGTGACCTTTACATATGTACTTGTAAAGATACATGACAATTTTAATATCTGAGCATATCTTGATATTCATATGACAGTTAAACTTTCCAAGTAAAAAAGTATTATATGGTACCATCCATGAATTATCGAGAAATTGTTCTCTAATTTTTATTGCTTCATGGATAACAGTTTTTTCCTTTTGATGTTCGATCAGCAAAATCTTAGGGTAGTTGAATTTACAATATCCATTTTGCATGCATGAATTTGCAGGATTCAAATGACCACAAAGACTGTGCATCATATAATGTACAACAAGTGAGTATAAGTAAGGCTCTTTATCAGGATCAGGTAATTCAGCACAAACAACTCTGCCGTAAGACTCAGGTGTCAACAATATGTATTCATTAGCAAGAATAATAAGGAAATGTGCATGTGGAAGACCACGTTTCTGGAATTCTACAGTGTACATAAAAGTAACAACCTTTCCAAATATATTTCTTTTTAATATATCATTTTTTAGCTCTTCCAGTTTTGCTCTAAATACTCGACTAATTAAGTCAAGTCTATTTTGTGCCTCATCAGTAGATAACAAATATTCTTTTATTTCTAGCCATAATGGGTTGCATGTCATCGTTAGAAACAAGTCAGGTATTCCAAAACGTTGTACCAAAGAAATAGCATCCATATATCGCTGGCGCATATCTCTTGGTCCCCCTGTAAATGTAACAGGAAGGAAAGTTTGTTTTCCGATTCTAGAAGCATCTCTTTCACCTTGTCTTAAGACATCAAGAATACCTTGCAAAACTTCAATTCTAAAAAACTCTGGATTGAAAGAGAAGAAGTTTAGTCGTTGTGTTTCAAGTTTTATGAATACATCTACGATATATTGTTGGAATACCCTTCCAGTATGTAAGATTTCATCAGTCTCATCATCTCTTATTTGTATTTTATAACAATAATATTCACGATAAGAGAAAATATTTCTTTTTTTTCTTTGTTGTTCTAGTACCTGAGCTTCCATATCAAGAAAATTTTCAATTGAACACATGTTTGCAACACTTGGTAAATTTTCATGTTCATAGTAGACACGGCATCTAGTAGTATTCTTTGGTTGTACTATTTTCTTTATACCACAGTGCCACCCATCTTGACCATATGGAAATAATAGTGGGTATTGCAAAGGATCATAACATCCATAGTAATAGTTCACTAATTGGCTTTTATTGCTGTGAGTATAAATTCGAATATGAGGTGTGGAAATATGAACCCCTTCTTCCACCATTATTGCTGCAACTTCAGATGCAGTAAGTAAGTTATATACTCGTTGATCTAAACCTGAGTCACATTTGAGCGCAATATAAAAGTTTGCTAATTCCGGAACATCTGCCAAAGATTTCAAGAAAACACTATATGGATTATTTTGTAGTATATTCATCAATTTTCTAATCATTGACTCATGTACTCTAACAAGCAATTCTGTTTGCTACCTCATTTTCATTGTCGTAGAAGTATAACTGTAAATTTCTTCCTTTCTCGTTCGCAGGATATAAATCATCTACAAAGTGATACATTTTTTCTTGAATTCTAAATGTATAGATACCATAATTTCTCTTAGCTAAGTCTTTGTCATATTTTACCCCGAGCGAAGTAAATACAAACATGTTATTGTATGTCCTAACATATGTTCGAAAATGGTCAAACTCTTTAGTAGTAACCAAAACTAATTCTCGTAGCTCTATAGGCATTTCATGTGAAGTAAGCTTGATTGAACCTTTATTGCAATAGAATCTAGGAGGTTCATATTGAAATCTTTTTGCAGCACAAAATTTACAGATTGGGACAACTTTGAGAGAAACATATTCAGTTTGCAAACCAATAATGTGCAGAGGGGCTCTTCTACGTAGTCTAACTCCTGAATATTACGAAAATAATTAGGAGTCAATTTTTACTCCAAAGGAAGATAACGAATATTATTCTAACTTGAGAGTGATACAAACCTCTATTTGCTACATTCTCTAAACCAACACCACATCGGTCATTAAATGTACCTGATGTGGATCCTAATATAGATGCAATTGTGAATTACATAAGTAAATGGTTTACGTCAATAGAAATTTTATTAAAATAATATGCTTCATATACTCGCCTGTTTTGAAGATGGAAAAATGATCAACTAAACTTTTTCCTTTCGCAGAAGCAGCAGGTAAAGTACTAACTTCACATTTAGCAGCTAATAAAGACGCGTGAAACATATTTAGTTTAAACTGACTGCATTTTAACAGAAAGAGCGAAAGTTTAATTTGCTAACCTTGATTTGAAGTAAGAGAAAAATCTCTTATCATGAGAGCACTCTCCCTTTGAAGCGTTGAATTACTTAGAGATATTAATTTGACTAAGTTATCCAGAGTTCGACTTTCTAGAAGACATTTTCTTGAATCGAGCTCTTTCATACGGCGGTTTAACAATAATGCTTCCTTTCTATCCGCTGATATTTCCTTATATTTTTTACGACGATTGAATTTCATTTCAGCACTTCTATCTGTCAAGCATGGACTTTTGTTCTTTTGTCCTGAACATGATATAGGCACATCTTTTTTATCCTCCGACATCTATACTCATCCAATGTAAGCAGTATTAAAAAATAAACTACACCCTTTCTCCAAAAAGATATCAAGTGAAAGGCAAAATTGAATAATTTGGTGGGGAACTGATGCTTTCTATTATCTTACCTTATAAAGTCGGAGTAGTTAGACAGAGTAATCGGACGTTAATTCCAGAAACCTGCAAACAGTGTGCATCAGTCATTAAAGCAAAATAGGCAAATCACATTTTTCGTTAAAAATCCATTGTCCGAATATTCATAAAAGTCATCAAGTTAATGTCACTCCTCTAAGAGCTAAAAGCCAATGATCATCTGAACTATAAAAATTACTCATTCAATAATTTAAGATGAATTTTGTGGAAATCACCATGTAAAAGAATTTCTCCAATATAAAGTAGTTAAAAAGGTTTCAACAGCTATATAGTGCTAAACTTTTGCTCCGCTTTTCTTTATTATATACTTCTAAATTATCACCAACTATAATATAATGTCTTCTGAAATTCCTTTATTTAAACCTTTTTTAGGAATAACTTAAAGAAAAAGTAAGAAGATTCAAGAGAGGACAAAACTTCGGATGATTTAAGGTAAGTGAGACTTGTGAAGGATTTGTACCAACTAAACTTGTGGGAAAACTTGAAGAAGCAAAACAAATTAGAGAGAGTTGGAAATAGACCAATATAGAGCAGTAAAATTTAAATAATTATGAAAATTTGAAAAGCAAACCCGTTTGCTCTACAGGTAAGCTGGAACATCAGTCCAAATGCACTGTATCACTTAATCAAAGGCTCCTACAAATTATTTTATCATTTTCCTGCTGCAATTTTAGTCTTTCTTCATATTTTTAATCTTCATTTTTTCTCCTCCAAGATTTTAATTTTTAGTAGTTCAACGTAATTTCTTGCTAATTTTTAGTTCAAAAATTTAAGGAATGTCTAAATGCTTCGCCTCAAATTTGATCAGTACACCCCACTATAAAAGAAAAGCCTAATTCGTTGAGTAATTTTCTCAAACACCTACAAGCAGAGGCTAAAACGGAAACACAGAAGCTACCACATAGAAAGAGAAGAGCACGAAGATAATAAAATTAGTATAGGGTAAATTGATCTCACCTGGAAGTGATCAAAAGAGTAGCAGCAACAAAGCCGAAGAACAGAGCGAAACTAACAACAAACAGAGTGTAAACTGATTGAAAATTGTAGGGGAAGAAAAGTAATATTTGATATTGCCCACCGTTCACCCAAAAGAAAAAACAACAGATGGCGTTCTCTCAGGAGTGTGAGTCAGCAGACCAAGTAGAAGGAATTTGGGAAACCTGATCTTTAGGAATCAAACGGAATTCTATTAGGTTGCGTACTTTGGGAACTGAATATTTCTGATTTTTTTCGTCATTTGAAATCCACAAGGAAGGCTAGAGATAAATCTCTATTATAGATTAAGAGAATGTAATGTAAAATGACCAAGATACTCACATAGCACAAGTAGGCATGTTGACGGAGACCTGCTTAACTCTTATATATATATATATATATATATATATATATATTCTCATCATCCTTATGCAGAAGCATATCTACCATTATCACGACCCGGATTTCCCGCCCCCGGGAGTCGTGATGGCGCCTACTAATGTGAGCTAGGCAAGCCGACTGTTTGAACAAATTATCTTTTTGTATTCTTTAACAATTATGGAGCAATAACGTGTAGACAGCGGAATTTATAATAAGCGAAAGAAATGCAATAAACTATCTGAATACGTATCCAATACAACTGCTTGAGCATCGACTACCCAGAACTGGTGTCACGGTTTCATAGACGGTCTAAGAATACTACATACAAAGTTTGAAAGATAAAAGATACACTGTTTCTGAAATAAGTAAAGGAAATAGGATAAAAGAAAGATAGGAGGTGATGTCAAGGCCCGCAGACGTCTGCATGACTACCTCGGGTCGCCTGTGTGGACTAAAGACAGAACCCTCACTACGGTCCAAGTGCTCCGATATCAGTATCTCACAGTGCAGAGTGTAGTATCAGCACAACCGACCCCATGTATTGGTAAGTGCCTAGCCTAACCTCGGCGAAGTAGTGACAAGGCTAGGACCAGACTATCAAATAAACTAGTGCAGTTAAATTATATACAGCAAATATAGAAACAGATAATTACAATTAAAATTGGGCTGGGGAAACATGCTGCGGGGAGTAGCACGTAACAATAGAACGATAATAGAGAAACATAAGGAATGCCATAAATCAATTATCAGCAAAAATAAGGAAATAAAAGAAACAGGCACACACGTAAGACCGTTGCAGGCGTGCAACCTGATCCCATTTCATATATTACCATTGCAGGCATGCAACTCGCTCCCATTTCACATATTACTGTTGCAGGCGTGTAACCCGCTCCCATTTCACATATTACCGTTGCAGGCGTGTAACCCGCTCCCATTTATAAATCAACAACAATCACAAAAGAATCCCGACAAGGGAACAAGAGCAATATAACAATATTCCGGTAAGAAAACAATAATATTTCAATAACATCCCGGCAAGGGAACAATAATATCAAAACAAACATCCCGTCAAGGGAACAATAATGATAATAACATCCCGGCAAGGGAACAATAATGATAATAACATGTGAAGCACAATAAATCACAACGGGGTCATAACAATTACAATACAAGACTCATGGGCATGCTTGATACGGACGTATAGATACTCGTCACCATGCCTATATGTCGTACTCCACAATTAATACGTAGCAAATAAGACACGACTCCTAATCCCTCAAGCTAAGGTTAGACCAAACACTTACCTCGATGCCACGAACATAATTCAAGTCTCAATTATCGCTTTACCTTTTGATTCCACCACCAATTCGCTTGTATCTAGCCACAAGTTACTTAATTACGTCAATAAATGCTAAATGAATCAATTCTAATGCATAAAATAAGTTTTTCAAAGTTTTACTCAACAAGTCAAAAATCGCCCCGAGCCCACATGGTCAAAACCTGAGGTTCGAACCAAAACCCGATTACCTATTCCCCCACAAACCCAAATATATAATTTATTTTGAAATCGGACCTCAAGTCGAGGTCCAAATCCCCAATTTTTGAAAAACTTAGATTCTACCCAAAACACCCTATATTCCTCATAAAAATCATTGATTTTGAGTTGAAATCATGTGAAAAGATGTTAAGGATTAAAGAAAATTAGTTAGAAATGTATTACAATTGATTTGGAGAAGAAGTTTTCTTTGGAAAATCGCCCAAGAGAGTTTATGTTGTGAGAAGATGTGAAAAATGGTTGAAAATGCGTCAAAGTGTGAATTTACAGGTCTCTGATATTGCAATTGCGAACCCTTCAAAAACTGGGACTTTCGCATTTGCGAAGCAAATGTCACATTTATGATCAAATCAGCTTTCCGGCCATCTTCGCATTTGCGAGAGACCATTCGCGAATGCGAAATCGCATTTGCGAGAAGACAACCGCATTTGTGACTAAGGCTGCACAGGTCCATTCTTCGCATTTGCGAGGATTTATCGCATTTGCGAGGATTTATCGCATTTGCGAAGCCTGCAGACCTGACCATACCAGCTCAAAACCTACAATTTTTCCAAGTCCAATTTTACTCCGTGGCCTATCCAAAACTCACCCGAGCCCTCGAGGCTCCAAACCAAACATGCATACCAACCTAAAAATATCATACGGACTTGCTCGTGCATTCAAATCACCAAAATAACATCAACTACTGTGAATTTAGCATCAAAATCATGAAATTTCTTAAGAACTTCAAATTATCCATTCTTTATCAAATACGGTCCGATTTACGTCATTTCAAGTCCGCTTCTTACCAAATTTCACAAACTCATCTTAAATCACATATAAGACTTGTACCGAGCTTCGGAACCAAAATACGGGCCCGATACCATCAAGGTTTAAACACATTTCACCTTTCAAAAACTCATAAATGTTCCAGAAAATAATTTTCTTTAAAAATTCATTTCTCGGGCTTGGGATCTCGGAATTCGATTTCGGGCATATACCCAAGTCCCATATTTTCTTACGGACCCTCCGGGATCATCAAATCACGGGTCCGGATCCGTTTACCTAAAATGTTGATCGAAGTCAACTTAAATTCATTTTAAATTCAAAATTCATCATTTTTGACAAATTTTCACATGTTGGCTTTCCGGCTACGCGCCTGGACTGCGCACGCAAATTGAGGTGATGCTAAAAGAGGTTTTTAAGGTGTCAGAACGCAGAATTCATTTCTACCATAGAAGTTATGGGTTCATCTGAACCCATAAAAGCTCATACCCTATATTTATATCCAACAATTTATTAAATATGTACAAATAATAAATTTTAAATCCATTAAATTAGATGAGATGTGGTGAAATTGCAAATTTGAACCCATAATTTTAAATCTCGGATCTGCCTTTGTCCTCGTGCCTCCCCACCCCCACAATCTCCTCTCCCATCTAACTTACTGCATATAAAATTACTTTTTTGAGAAATCTTAATTGTATATTTTTCTACCTTACCCACTTAATTTTTATTTTCCACTCCAAAAAGAATAAACCTATTATTATTTGGATAGTCAAACAAAATTTTCTTTGACCATATTGTATACTATCAAAACCGAGCTCGCATACGACATGGTGGGCCAGGCTCAAAACGTGGCAATAAAGGACTGAAGATCGACATTAACTGTCACCAGGCTAGAACCCAGGGACAAAATGCTTGTCTTCGAGAATATTGAGATCGTGATCCCGGAATCGATCTTAACCTCGAATGAGCTCGAAGAAACATTGTTAGCATAGTCAATGGAAGACCGAAATATCCGTGACTAGTCTGGTATTACGGCGAAAATCTCGGCATGTATCAATGAGGAACTGATAATCAGTAAATCAAGAGATTTTTTACCTTTTATAGAATTATACCTAAAGTAGGACTCCTCTAGTATATAAAGGGGGTCTGGTAATTCATAAAACACATTGTAACACCCATTCCAAAGCAATACAATATTATTTCTCTCTTTAAGCTCATATTCTTCTATATTATCATACCGATCGAAGTACTTTCAGTTGGAGTATGACTGACTTTCAAAGACAGTAATTGTTTAATTTGTGTGGCTAGAATTTATTGTCACGACCCCAGTTCGCCCTCCGTGAACTGTCGTGACGGCACCTAGTCTCTACGACTAGGTAAGCCTAACAAATGCGAAAAATGAACTAACTTGCGGAATAAATAATCCAAAGCTGAAAACAACTGAAGGAAATGATATTTAAATGTCGCTCAGCATATATACATAACTTCTCGAAATCTGATACACTATCCCAAAACTCGGAAACCTATGGATCCACAAGCTGAGAAAAACACTACATAGCTCTAATCTCCGAAATATCTAATAAAACAGAAGTACATATGGGCTAGATATTAAAATGCATGAATAGAAAGAGACTCATCGGTCTGCGGACGTAGCAGATATACCTCGAAGTCTCGTAGAATCGCCTCGCCTCAAGAATGGTAAGCCTGAGTAAAGGTACCTGGATCTGCACATGAAAAACATGCGCAGAAAGGGTATGAGTACACCACAGCATTACTCAGTAAGTGTCAAGCCTAACCTCAGTCGGGTAGTGACGAGGAAAGTCAGGGCCCTACTGAGGTTAATAAATAATAAAATGACAGGATAAAATAACCAGTAAAACTGAGAATCTATATTAAGAATCTATACAGTATAATAACAGTACAATAACGAAAATAGAGATAAAGGCAAACTACAAAGAAATACCACTCACAACAAGGATAATAACCGGGGATCTCTTAGTATCCCTAGGATCTCTTGGTATCCTTAATATATGTTAGGGATCTCTTGGTATCCCTAGGATCTCTTGGTATCCTCAATATATGTTAGGGATCTCTTGGTATCCCGAGGATCTCTCGGTATCCTCAATATATTACAGGGATATCTTAGTGTCCCGAGGATCTCTTAATATCCTCAATATACGTGCTAGGAATCTCTTGGTATCCCGCACCTCAGTCCAAATCATAAATACGTACAGGGGATCTCCCGGGATGCCGTCCCGTAGTCCTAAATTAAAACACACAGCAACAACACAAGAATACTAAATTAAATACTAATTTCGTACTGTAAACAGTCAATTCTAGCCTAACATGCTTCACGTAATGCAATTAAGGCAATTTAAGCAAATAGGCAATTAAATCAACTAAACATGCTTTTCTATACTAACAACAGGCTAAATTCGCAAGTAGAATAAAGCAGGAAAAAAGTACTCAGTTGAAATACCTAAAGTAAAACTGGATTTTCAACAATTAGCTCAAGTACACGCTCGTCAGCTCACGTACAAGGCATTTCAATTATCATGTATATCATATCCTAAGGGGGAGGTCCCCCACACAAGGTTAGACAAGCTACTTACCTAGAACCAGCTCAAAATCGACCCGACACCACGTCTTTGCCATGAGTACTCGACTCTAAATGGCCCAAATCTATTCAATTCATTTGCATAATGTAAATAACACTTCATGTAACTAATTCTACAATTAAATTCTAAGCTAATACGCAAAATTGTGTAAAATGACCAAAACGCCCCTCGGGTCCACATCTCGGAATCGGGTAAAAATTACATATTCCGGACACTCATTCATCCACGAGTCTAACCATATAAGAATCTCTCAAATCGGATGTCAAAGAGTCAATCAAAACTCAATAATTCGGCCTATGAAGTTTATCCAATTTCTTTTCCTAAATTTTCCACCAATATTCGAAATTTAAACACTAGGTTTAAGTTAGAAATCATGGAAATTGATCTAAGTTGGGTAGAGATCACTTACCCAAGTTACCCAGGTGCAAAACTCTTCAAAAATTGCTCCTCCGAGCTCCCAAATTCGAAAATGTGAAAATAGGCTTAAACCCTCGAATTGGGGTTTTAATGAATCTGCCCAGGTATTGTTCATCGCGATCGCGAGAAATAGTGTGCAATCGCGAAGAGGAAAAATTAAGGGTCCTTGAACTAGCCTACGTGAACGCGACAGGATGTACGCGAACGCGGAAGAGGAAAAGGGTAGGCATACACGTTCGCGGAAGAGACCATGAAAACGCGAAGGGAAAAAGACCACTGAGCCACAGGCTCCTAATTCTACTATGTGAATGCGGAAGGGGGAATGCAAATGCGAAGGAGGAAGGGGAAGACTTCCGCGATCGCGAGACAAATCATGCGATCGCAAAGAACAAATTAGACCCCCTCTCAAAATACACTACGCGAACGCGGAGGGAAGGCCGCAAACGCGATGAAGGAAACCAGATACCAGATTTTTCTGCAATTCCACAAGTTCCAAAATGACCCGTTGAGCATCCGAAACACACCCGAGGCCCCGGGACCTCAACCAAACTTTCCAACCAATCCTAAAATATCATTTAAATTTGTTCTAACCTTCAGAATGCTCAAAACAACATCAAAATACCTACTTTTCATCGGATTCAAGCTTAAAAATTCCAAAAACTCTAAAACACACTTTCGATCAAAAAGTCTACCAAACCTCGTCTGAATGACCTAAAATTTTGCCCATACATCCCAAATGACATAACTGAACTACTGCAACTCTCGGAATTCCATTCCGACCCTCGGATCAAAATCTCACTATCGAACCGGAAACTTCCAAAATTCAACTTTCAGCATTTCAAGCCTAAATTAGCTACGGACCTCCAAAACACAATCTGAACACGCTCCTAACCCCAAAATCACCCAACAAAGCTAACGAAACAATCGGATTTCCATTCTGAGGCCGTCTTCACACTGTTTCGACTACGGTCAACTTTCCAACACTTAAGCTCTCATTTAGGGACAAAGTGTCCCAAAACGTTCCGAAACTTAAAACCGAACATCCCGGCAAATCAAAATATCAGAAATAAACTGGAGGGAAGCAATTAATAGGGGATCGGAGCATTAATTCTTAAGACGACCGTCTGGGTCATCATATTTATGTTATCACTATTTATTACAATTGCAACTTAATTTATCACTTTGTGTCAAGTTAATCTGCATATCGTTAAAACCACTTACAAATTCAATTGTTATCCGATTTTGAGGGTAATGTCACGACCCAATTTCCCCTTCATAAAATGTTGTGATGGCACCTAGTCTCTATGACTAGGTAACCTAAACAATTACAGAAATAACAGGAACAGAAGTAAAACTCACAACAAACTGCAACAATAACAACATAACTGAAAACCATGTCGCTCGGCATGTACAATAACCACTCCTTAATACTACACAGTATTCCAAAAACCCGGAACATCATGAGTCACAAACTACAGAAGAAAAACTAGTGTCTCTATACATCAGAGTCTAACAAAAGAAGTGCAGAAGATAATGGACATATGGGAGAATTGAGGGGGACTCCAAGGTCTGCGGACGTGGCAGATATACCTCGAAGCCTCCAACTATCACTGCTCACTAATGACGTGGCTGGTAAGAAGTACCTGGATCTTCACACAAAAACATATGCAGAAGAGTAGCATGAGTACACCACAATGGTACCCAATTAATGCCTAGCTTAACCTCGGTCGAGTTGTGACGAGATCAGGTCAGGACCCTACTGGTGTATGTATATATATATATTAAAAAAATAAAACGGAACAAAATATCGTAGTAAAATAAAGAATAAAACTTAACCGGAAAGAAATCACAGAAAGATAGCAGTATAGTATACAGAGACAACAACAGGGGATCTCCTGAGACACGGTCTCGTAGTCCCAAACGTAAATATGCAGAGGAGTCTCTCGGGATACCATCATGCAGTCCCAAAGTAATTATACAATGGGATCTCCCAGAATACCATTCTGTAGTCCCAAAGTAGATATATAGGGGGTATCCCGGAATACCATTCTGTAGTCCCAAAGTAAATATGCAAGACAGGGGGATCTCCTGAAATACTGTTTCGTAGTCCCAAAATAAATATGCAAGACAAGGGGATCTCCCGGAACACCGTTTCGTAGTCCCAAAGTAAATATGCAAGTCAGGAGGATCTCCCAAAATACCGTTCCGTAGTTTCAAAGTAGATATGTAGCTCAAATAATGGAAATAACAGTTACAGCAAGAAATCCTACAGTTTAGACTAAGTACAAGTCAAGGAAAAAGCAGGAAATCCACTAAGCATGTTGCACAGAGTTCAGGTAAGCAGTTAAGGCATGTAGACATGCTATTCTAGGCTAAACAGGATACTACATGTGATGGTATAACTCAAATATGGAGAAAACATGTTATTACTTAGTGAAAAAAATAGATTTTTACAACAAATAGCTTGTGTACGCACTCGTCACATCACGTACACGGCGCTCACATATCAAAAATAGTGTCAAATCCTTAGAGGAGTTCCCCCACACAAGGTTAGGCAAGCCACTTACCTCGAACCAAGCTCAATCAATCAGTAACAATGCCTTTTCTATGAATATCCGTCTTTGAATGGCCTAAATCTATCCAAAACCAATTACATATAATAAATACAACTATAGAAGACTAATCTAATTAATGAAATGTGACGACCCGGACGGTCGTTTTAAAAATTTATGCCTTGATCCCCCATTAACTGCTTTCCCAAGTTTATTTCTGCTATTTTGATTTGTCGGGATGTTCGGTTTTGAGTTTCAGAGAGTTTTGGGACACTTAGTCCCTAAATGAGAGCTTAAGTGTTGGAAAGTTAATCGTAGTCGAAACAGTGTAAAGATGGCCCCAGAATGGAAATCTGATGGTTCTGTTAGCTCCGTTGGGTAATTTTGGGCTTAGGAGCGTGTTCGGATTGTGTTTTGGAGGTCTGTAGCTAATTTAGGCTGGAATGCCGAAAGGTCGAATTTGAAATTTCCGGTTCGATAGTGAAGTTTTGATCCGAGGGTCAGAATGGAATTCTGGAAGTTTGAGTAGCTCTATAGTGTTTAATATGACGTGTGTGCAAAATTTCAGGTCATTCGGATGAGGTTTGATAGACTTTTTTATCGAAAGCGTATTTTTAGAGTTTTTGGAATTCTTAGGCTTGAATCCGATGAAAAATATGTGTTTTGATGTTGTTTTGAGCATTCCGAAGGTTGGAACATGTTTGAATGAAATTATGGAATATGTTGGTAGGTTTGGTTGAAGTCCCGGGGGCCTCGGGTGAATTTCGGGTGGTCAATCAAACCATTTCATGATGTTTGAAGTTGCAGAAAATTGTTGTGTGTGTTGCAGACTAGTTGTTCTTCGCGTTCGCGAGTGGACCCTCGCATTCGCGAAGGGCTAGGATGTGGAGCTGAAGGTTTGGCCTTCACGTTTGCGAGGGAGGTCCCGCGTTCGTGAAGGGCTGGGGTCTTTAAATTACGCGTTCGCGAGAAGGGAGTCGCGTTCGCGAGAAGGGAGTCGCGTTCGCGACGGGCTGGGAAGCTGAGCCATCGCGTTCGCAAATAAGGGGACGCGTTCGCGAAGAAGGAAAATTGGTCAATTTCAATTTGTGCTTCACGAATGCGAGGCTTCGACCGCGTTCATGAAGAAGGATTTAAATGTCTGGGCAGAATGATTTAAAAGGCTTATTCCGCGATTTTGAGCTAAGTTCCTCCATTTTTGGGCGATTTTGAAGCTTTTTGAAAGGGATTGAAGAGGGATTCAAGGGGAATCACTTGGAGGTAATATTTTTGACTTCATAACTCGTTTATATGATTAATGACCTAATTGGTGGTGAGAAATTTGGGAAAAATGGGTAATTAGGGCTTGAGATTAAGAGAAATTAATATGGGTATTTGAGGGGTCAATTGAACTCCGATTTCAGTATTCTTGTTATGTATAGACTCGTGAGAGTACGAGGTTTCTGAAAATGTAAAAATTACCCGATTTTGAGACATAGACCAGAGGGGCATTTTGGTCATTTTACCTAATTTCACATATTAGCTTAGAATTTCTTTGTAGAATCAGTTACTTGAAGTGTTATTTACATTATGCAATTGAATTGAATAGATTTGGGCCATTTGGAGTCAAGTGCTCGTGGCAAGAGAGTGCTTTCGGGTTGATTTTGAGCCGGTTTGAGGTAAGTGGCTTGTCTAACCTTGTGTGGGGGACCTTCCCCTTAGGATTGGTATATTTGGTAATTGAAATGCCTTGTACGTGAGGTGACGAGTGAGTACTTGTGCTAATTGTTGGAAATCCGATTCTCATTAAGTAATCACTAGTATGTTAAACCAGGGTCGTGACAAATTGGTATCAGAGCTCTAGGTTCATAGGAGTCATGGATCACAAGCCGGTTTATTAGAGTCTCGTTGATCGGTACGGAGACGTCTGTACTTATCTACGAGAGGCTATGTAACTGTTAGGAAAATTCCACTTCATTTGCATTCCATGTCGTGTAAGATTTTTGATATCACAATTCTAAACTTATATCTTCTATTCTCACATCGATGGTGAGGACACGCGGTACCAGAGATGATCAAGCACCCACGTACGAGTGTCGCCAGAAGTTGGGGCCAGGGTAGAGGCTAAGGACGCGCACATGGTGTAGCCAGAGCACCTGTGTGAGCTGCCGCCGAGGTACCACTAGCAGTTCCAACTGGAGTCCAGGTACCTAGCACACCTACTGCTACTACTACTCCAACTCTTCAGGAGACTCTAGCACAGTTCATGAGCATGTACGCCACTCTAGCTCAGGCAGGGTTGTTTTCCCTTGCTGTAGCTACATCTCAGGCCGGGGAAGGAGCACAGACTCCTGCCACCCGGACTCTAGAGCAGCGAGTGCATGTTGAGCAGGTCCCTGAGATTATTTCTATACCGTCCGCAGTGCCAGTTCAGCCCGAGGACAGGGCAGCGGCTTCCCAGGAGGAGCAGCTAAGGCTTGAGAGGTTCAAGAGGTACAAGCCTCCTGTATTCAGCGGTCTAGCATCGGAGAATGCTCTGGGATTTCTAGATAAGAGTTACCGCATTCTCTGTACCATGTATATATTAGGATCGAGCGGGGTTTCCTTCACTACTTTCCAGCTTCAAGGAGCCGCCTATGAGTGGTGGCGCACCTATGAGTTAGACAGTCCAAATAAGGTTGCTTCACTGACTTGGACTCAGTTTTCAAATCTATTCCTGAGAGAGTATGTTCCTCAGAGCCTTAGGGACGCATGGTGCGCAGAGTTTGAGCATTTGCGCCAGGGTACTATAACTGTCTCAGAGTATGCTGTATGTTACACCAGTTTGGCTAAACATGCACCAACCTTGGTTTCTACTGTTCATGAGAGGGTTCGCCGATTTATTGAGGGCCTTATTCCCAGCATCAGGTATATCATGGCTCGTAAGTTGGAGATGGATATTTCTTATCAACAGATGGTGAGCATTGCTAGGAGGATTGAGGGTATGCATGCTAGGGAGAGAGAGGATAGGGAGGCCAAGAGGTCTCGAGAGTCGAGCCATTTCTTTGGGGCACATGCCCCCATAGCAGGTCGTCATGGTAGGGGTTATATGAGTCGCCCTATTCATCAGCCCTTCCAATAGCCAGTGGTATCCTAGATCCTCTTACACCTCAGGAGCCTTATTAAGCACCATCGGTATCTAGCGTGCCTCCTACATGGGGTGCTTTCAGAGGTTAGTCCAGCAGACCTGGTCCGAGCCAGTCACAGCCACCACGTCCTCCTAGAGCTTGTTTTGAGTGTGGTGACACATGTCATATGGTGAGGGATTGCCCCAGACTTGGGGGGGTGAACTTCCATAGATTTCTCAGCCACAACGTGCCCCGTAGAGTTTTCGGGCTATGGTTATAGCTCCAGTTGCTACCTCACCTGCTCAGCCAGCTAGAGGGGACGGCCAAACCAGATATTATGCCCTTCCTGCCTGTACCGAGGTTGCTGCCTCCGATTCTGTCATCACAAGTATTGTACTAGTTTGTCACAGAAATTCATCGGTTCTATTTGATCCAGGCTCCACTTATTCTTATGTGTCTTCTTTTTTTGCTCTGTATTTAGGTGTATCTAGGGATTCTTTGAGTTCCCCAGTTTATGTTTCTACTCCTGTGGGAGATTCTCTTATTGTGGACCGTGTTTATCGGTCATGTTTGGT
The DNA here is from genome assembly GCF_000393655.2 of Nicotiana sylvestris. Lineage (NCBI taxonomy): Eukaryota > Viridiplantae > Streptophyta > Magnoliopsida > Solanales > Solanaceae > Nicotiana > Nicotiana sylvestris. Next base: position 169,235,351 of record NC_091063.1, read on the forward strand.
TGCTCTTAGTGGTTTTGAGACCAGAGCCAATTTATTGTTGCTCAGCATGGTAGATTTTGACATTATCTTGGGCATGGACTGGTTGTCGCCCCATTATGTTATTCTTGATTGTCATGCCAAAACTGTGACGATGGCTATGCTAGGTGTACCGTGTGTTGAGTGGATGGGTACTTTAGATCATACTCCCAGTAGAGTTATTTCTTTTCTTAAAGGTCAGCATATGGTTGGGAAGGGGTGTGACGCGTATTTAGCTTATGTGAGAGATGTCAGTTGATTCAGTCCTAGTAGTACGGGATTTTCCCGATGTGTTTCCAGCTGATCTTCCAGGCATGGCGCCTGATAGAGATATTGATTTTGGCAATGATCTGTTGCCAGGCACTCAGCCCATTTCTAATCCTCCGTATCGTATGGCTCCTCCTGAGTTGAGGGAGTTAAAGGATCAGTTACAAGAATTTCTTGATAAAGGTTTTATTCGGCCTAGTGTATCACCTTGTGGTGGTCCTGTCTTATTTGTAAAGAAAAAGGATGGTTTTATGCGTATGTGTACTGATTATCGCTAGTTGAACAAGGTTACAGTGAAGAACCGGTATCCTTTGCCTCGTATTGATGATCTGTTTTACCAGCTTTAGGGTGTACGGGTGTTTTCTAAGATTGATTTGCGCTCAGGTTACCATCAGTTGAAGATTCGGGAGCCAGATATCCCAAAGACTGCTTTTAGGACTCGATATGGTCATTACGAGTTCCTTGTTATGTCATTTGGGCTGACCAATGCCCCTGCAGCCTTTATGCATTTGATGCATAGTGTATTCCGATCGTATCTCAACTCGTTCGTCATTGTCTTTATTGATGATATTCTGGTGTATTCCCGAAGTCGGGAAGATCATGAGCAGCACCTGAGGACTGTGCTTCAGACTCTGAGAGAGAAAAAGTTATATGCTAAGTTCTCGAAATGTGAGTTCTAGTTGGATTCAGTGGTATTCTTAGGCCATGTGGTACCGAGTGAGGGTATTCAGGTGGATCCAAAGAAGATAGAGGTTGTGCAGAGTTGGCCCAGACCATCCTCAGCTACCGAGATCCGTAGTTTCCCTGGCTTGGCGGGCTATTATCGTCGTTTTGTGGAGGGGTTTTCATCGATTGTAGCCCCTATGACCAAGTTAACCCAGAAGGGTGCTCCATTTCAGTGGACGGAGGAGTGTGAGGCGAGCTTTTAGAAGTTCAAGACAGTTTTGACTACAGCCCCATTTTTTATCTTGCCTACAAGTTTAGGGTCTTATACGGTCTACTGTGATGCCTCGAGGGTTGGCCTCAAAGCAGATGCAGGACGGTAGGGTGATTGCCTACGCGTCCAAACAGTTGAAGATACATGAGAAGAACTACCTTGTTCATAACCTTGAGTTAGCTGCCATTGTTCACACCCTGAAGATTTGGCGTCATTATTTATACGGGGTTCCCTGTGAGATTTATACTGACCATCGAAGCTTGCAGCACCTGTTCAAGCAAAAGGATCTAAATTTATGCTAGAGGAGGTGGTTAGAGTTACTGAAGTACTATGATATCACTATTTTGTATCACCCTGGCAAGGCCAATATGGTGGCTGATGCTTTGCGTCGCCGGGTAGAAAGTTTGGGGAGTTTGGCTTAGTTACCAGCATTAGAGAGGACTATGGTAATGGATGTTCAGGCCTTACTAGCTAGTTTGTGAGATTGGATCTTTCGGAGCCCACTCGGGATCTAGCTTGCGTGGTTTCGTTTTCCTTATTTGATTGTATCAGGGAGTGGCAGTATGATGACCCTCATTTTCTTGTACTCAAGGACAAGGTACATCATGGTGATGCCGGAGATGTGACTATTGGTGATGATGGGGTATTGAGGATGCAGGGTCGGATTTGTGTACCTAATGTTGATGGGCTTCGAGAGTTGATTCTAGAGGAGGCCCATAGTTCACGGTATTCCATCCATCCGAGTGTCGCGAAGATGTATCGAGATTTGAGACATCACTATTGGTGGAGGCAGATGAAGAAAGATATAGTTGGATTCGTAGCTCGATGTCTCAACTGTCAGCAGGTGAAGTATGAGCACCAGAGACCGGGTGGGTTACTTCAGCAGATAGAGATTCCGGAGTGGAAGTGGTAGCGGATCACCATGGACTTTGTAGTTGGGCTCCCACGGACTTTGAGAAAGTTCGATGTTATTTGGATGATTTTGGATCGGCTGACCAAGTCCGCTCATTTCATTCATGTGTGTACTACTTATTCTTCGGAGCGGTTGGCGGAGATTTATATTCGGGAGATTGTTCGTCTGCATGGTATTTCGGTTTCCATCATTTCAGATAGAGGTACTCACTTCACATCACGGTTCTAGAGAGTTGTTCAGCATAAGTTGGGTACTCAGGTGGAGTTTGAGTACAGCATTTCACCTGTAGATGGATGGACAGTCCGAGCGCACTATTCAGATTCTTGAGGATATGCTCTATGCGTGTGTGATTGAGTTTGGAGGGTCTTGGGATCAGTTCTTGCCATTGGCGGAGTTTGCTTATAACAATAGCTATGAGTCCAGCATTCAGATGGCACCGTATGAGGCTTTACATGGTAGGCGGTGTAGATCCCCGGTGGGTTGGTTTGAGCCAGGTAAGGCCAGATTATTGGGCACAGACTTGGTTCAGGATGCTTTGGAGATAGTCAAGGTGATTCAGGATAGGCTTCGTACAGCCCAATCCAGACAGAAGAGTTATGTGGATCGGAAGGTTCGTGATATTTCTTATATGGTTGAAGAGCCGGTTCTGCTTTGGGTTTTGCCTATGACGGGCGTTATGAGATTTGGGAAGAAAGGGAAGTTGAGTCCGAGGTTTATTGGCCCTTTTGAGATATTGAGGTGTGTTGGGGAGGTTGCTTATGATCTTGCCTTACCTCCCAGCTTGGCAAGAGTTCATCTGGTATTTCATGTTTCCATGCTCCAGAGGTATCACGGTGATCTGTCGCACGTGTTGGATTTCAATTTAGTCCAGTTGGACAAGGATCTATCTTATGTTGAGGAGCCAGTGGCAATATTGGAAAGGCAGGTTAGAAAGTTGAGGTCAAAGAACAGTATCGGTAAAGGTTCAGTAGCGGGGTCAGCCGGTCGAGGAGGCAACCTGGGAGACCGAGCAGGATATGCGCAGCCGTTACCCTTATCTTTTCACTACTTCAGGTATGTCTCTGTGCTCATTCGAGAATGAACGAATGTTTAAGTGTAGGAGGATGTGACGACCCGGATGGTTGTTTTAAGAAATTATGCACTGATCCCCCATTAACTGCTTTCACCAAGTTTATTTCTGCTATTTCGATTTGCCGAGATGTTCGGTTTTGAGTTTCGGACAGTTTTGGGACACTTAATCCCTAAATGAGAGCTTAAGTATTGGAAAGTTGACCGTAATCAGAACAGTGTGAAGACGGCCTTGTAATGGAAATCTGATGGTTCTGTTAGCTCCATTAGGTGATTTCGGGCTTAGGGGCGTGTTCGGATTGTGTTTTGGAGGTCCGTAGCTAATTTAGGCTGGAAATTCCAAAAGGTCGAATTTTGAAGTTTCCGGTTCGATAGTGAAGTTTTGCTCCGAGGGTCGAAATGGAATTCCGGAAGTTGGAGTAGCTCCGCAGTGTTGAATGTGACGTGTGTGCAAAATTTCAGGTCATTCGGACGAGGTTTGATAGACTTTTGATTGAAAGCGTATTTTTAGAGTTTTTGGAATTCTTAGGCTTAAATCCAATGAAAAATAGGTGTTTTGATGTTTTTTTGAGCGTTTCGAAGGTTGGAACAAGTTTTAATGAAGTTATGGAATATGTTGGTAGGTTTGGTTGAGGTCCCGGGGGCCTCGGGTGAGTTTCGGGTGGTCAATCGGACCATTTCATGATGTTTGAAGTTGCAGAAAACTGTTGTATGTGTTGCAAACCTGTTATTCTTTGCGTTCACGAGTGGACCCTTGTGTTCGCGAAGGGTTAGGATGTGGAGCTGAAGGTTTGGACTTCGCGTTCGCGAGGGAGGTCCCGCGTTTGCGAAGGGCTGGGGTCTTTGAACTACGCGTTCGCGAGAAGGGAGTCGCGTTCGCGATGGGCTAGGAAGTTGAGCCTTCACATTCGTGAATAAGGGCACGCGTTCGCGAAGAAGAAAAAGTGATCAACGTCAATTTGTGCTTCGTGAACGCAAGGCTTTGACCGCGTTTGCGAAGAAGGATTTAAATGCCTGGACAAAATGATTTAAAAGGCCTATTCCGCGATTTTGAGCCTAAGTTCCTCCATTTTTGGGCGATTTTGAAGCTTTTTGAAGGGGATTGAAGAGGGATTCAAAGGGAATCACTTGGAGATAATATTTTTGACTTCATAACTCGTTTATATGTGATTAAATACCTAATTGGTGGTGAGAAATTTGGAAAAAATAGGTAATTAGAGCTTGATATTAAGAGACCTTAACGTTGGTATTTGACGGGTCAATTGGACTCCGATTTTAGTGTTCTTGTTATGTATAGACTCGTGAGGGTACGAGGTTTCTGAAAATGAAATTTCACCCAATTCTAAGACATGGGCCCGAGGAGTATTTTGGTCATTTTACCTAATTTCGCATATTAGCTTAGAATTTCTTTGTAGAATCAGTTACTTGAGGTGTTATTTACATTATGCAATTGAATTGAATAGATTTGGGTCATTTGGAGTCGAGTATTTGTGGCAAGAGCGTGGTTTCGGGTTGATTTTGAGCCAGTTCGAGGTAAGTGGCTTGTCAACCTTGTGTGGGGGACCTTCCCTTTAGGATTGGTATATTTGGTAATTGAAATGTCTTGTATGTGAGGTGACGAGTATGTACTTGTGCTAATTGTTGGAAATTCGAGTTTCATTAAGTAATCACTAGTATGTTTCCTTTCCTGTTTTTTTTACTTGCACTATTAAGCTTGTTGTTAGCTTAGGAAATCATGTCTAAGTAACTTAATTGTTTTATTTGCTCAAACTGCCTTACCTGAATTCTGTGCAACATGCTAGTCTAGAATAACTTGTTGCCTTAATATGAAATTTGGCCATTTTTTATATTTTCCTATTACTGCTGTGTATTTATTTTGGGACTACGGATGTGGGATTCCGGTAGATCCCCCTTGTCTGTTTATTTAGGACTACGGATGTGGGGTTCCGGTAGATCCCCCTTGTCTATTTATTTGGGACTACAGATGTGGGATTCCGGTAGATCCCCCTGCACAGTTATATGGAACTACGGGACTGCACCATTTAGATTCCCCCAGTACTGGGTATTTACATTTGGGGACTACAGAACGGGATTCCGGTAGATCCCCGGCGCATTATAAGTTGGACTATGGGACGACACCCGGGGGATTCACTGGACATTTATATTTGGGGCTCCAGGACGGTATCTTGGTAGATCCCTGGTTGCTATCTCTGTGTTGAGCTGTGTTCCCTCGGTGAGTATTTTGCATCTGTTCTAGTTGTTGTTGCTCTTTCTATTCTATGGTATTTCTTACTGTTGCACTTAATTATACTATCTTGTTCTACACTGTTATACTTTGTATTTTATTTAACCTCAGTAGGGCCCTGACCATCCTCGTCACTACCCGACCGAGGTTAGGCTTGGAACTTTCTGAGTACCATTGTGGTGTACTCATGTCCTTTCTATGCATGTTTTTCATGTGCAGATCCAGGTACTTTCACTCGGTCTTATCATCCTTGAGGCAAGGCACTTCTGTAGAGACTTCGAGGTATATCTGTCGTGTTCGCAGACTGACGAGTCCCTTTCTATCTTTCTGTAATAGTATAGCCCTTCAGTACTTCCCTTTTGTTAGATGTTTCTGGAGTTAGAGCTTCTTATGTATCTCTTAGCTTGTGATTCATGGGTTTTTGGGTTTTGGGAGTGATATATATATTAGATTTGAGAGTCATATTTTGTATGCCGAGCGGCACTTTTAGAAGTTGTTTTATTATATTATTTTTGTTTTAAATTATTTTATTTCTGCAATTGGGTTTTCTTCCGCAATTTAGGCTTACCTAGTCGTAGAGACTAGGTGTCGTCATGATGGTTCCGGAGGGCGAACCGGGGTCGTGACATGAAATCAAGACTTTAAGAAGAAATTCGAAAATCGCCCTAAAAAGCCTCCCTCAGCCCACATCCTGGAATTGGGTAAAAGTCACAAAATACAAACACACATTCACTCACAAGTTCACTCGTGCCAAAATTATCCAAATCTGATATCAAAATCCCAATCAAAACCCAAAATTTTAGTTGAAGAGCTTTTACCATTTTTCCCAAATTCCTTAATTAAATGATGAAATCAACCATATATTAGTGGAATATAACTATAAACGAGTTAAGAATCATTACCCAAAAGCATTCTCTGAAAATCCCTCAAATAATCGCCCAATCTGAGCTCTCAAAGTCCGAAAATTGAAAATGAAATAAAACCCTCGAACTTTACCCTTTTCTGCCCAACGATTTCGCATCTGCGGGCCTAAAATCGCACCTGCGGCACTGCACCTATGGGATTTCCCTTGTAGGTGAGGAAATTATTCAAGGGTTGGGTCCGCATCAGCGTTGAAAGGGGTCGCACTTGCGAGTGCACGCCTGCGGAACCTGGCCCGCTTCTGCGGTCTTCCTCCGCGCCTGCGGTTCTTTTGGTGCATCTGTGGGAATCGCAGATGCAAAATTATCCTTGCACCTATGACCCCTGACCAACATTCCAAATCCGCTTCTGCGTCTGGCCATTACGTATATGCTATCCCGCACCTGTGGTCCCCCAACCGCAGGTACGAAAACACTAGCAACCAGAAATCTTCAACAATTTCATAAGTCCAAATTTCAATCCGTTGAGCATCCGAAACACACCCTAATCCCCTAAGACCTCAACCAAATATACCAACAAGTCCTAAAACACCATAAGAACTTAGTCGAGCCCTCAAATCACATCAAACAATGCTAAAACATGAATTACTCTCCAATCCAAACTTAATGAACTTGAAACTTCAAATTTCTACAACCGATGCCGAAACCTATCAAACCACGTTCGATTGACCTCAAATTTTGCACACAAGTAATATTCAACATTACAGACCTACTCTTACTTCCGGAATCGTAATCCGACCTCGATATCAAAAAGTCCTCTATCGGTCAAAATCTCTAAAAATTCAACTTTCGCCATTTCAAGCCTAAATTAGCTGCAGACCTCCAAAACACAATCTGAACACGTCCCTAAGTCCAAAATCACTCAACGGAGCTAACGGAACCAACAAAACTTCATTCTGGAGTCGTCTTCACACAGTTATAACTAGGTCAAAATCCTAAGATTTAAGCTTCCGTTTTAGGGATTAAGTGTCCCGAAATACTCTGAAACCAAAAACAAAACCTCCCGGCAAGTCACATAAGCAGAAAAAGATACGAGGGAAGCAGTAGATAGGGGATCGGGTCTGTTACTCTCAAATGACAGGCCGAGTTGTTACAGGTAAACGGGTTGGCACCTACCATGGGGCTAAGGATAATAGTGGTTATTTGATACAAATTTTCATAGTACACACTACTTTATACTTGTTCTTGGAAGTGCATATAATTTTATGTTAAAGCTAAAAATGTCAAACTGACAATCAGCACCCCAATATGTTGATCCGGACCATCACGGTGAAAATAACAACATAGTGCCCAGTTACGGGGTACTGCCGATTTATCCCATCAAAATTCTAGCCGCAGACCCGATTGACACTAGCTCACATGTGGCTATCGACAAAAATCTGCCTACCGACTCCGAGAATAGCGTCTGTGGTGGAGCCTGATCGACAGCTCAAAATACACAAAACGTTGGAGGAAACAGGATCAATTTACAGATGATCTTCGAAATATTATAGGTTCAAGAGGCGGTGATAGCCCAATTATAGAACCAAAGCCGCGCACCGAGCAAAATTGAATCTGATACTTCCCGGGAAGTCACCCAAAGGGATAAACCGGCCGTAGAGAGTTCGAATGAAAATGAATTAGGAACAAACCCCAAGATCATAAAGATGCTCGGGGAACTAACAAAACGAGTAGAATCAAGGGAGAAGAAAATCGAAGCTAATGACAAAAAGGTGGAAGCTTACAATTCCTCAGAAGTTCCGCATACCCAAGATTCCTAAGTACAACGGAACGACCGACCCAAATGAGCATGTAACCTCCTACACATGTGCCATCAAAGGGAACGACTTGGAGGATGATGAGATCGAGTCTGTCTTGTTAAAAAGTTCGGGGAGACCCTATCAAAGGGAAAGCTCAGATGCGCAAGTTTTCGTTCATAGGACAAGTGCGGAGACCCAAATCACCGCATTGAGTGGAGATAAATCATCACAGCAAACCCAAAGGGATGCACCAGCCGAGAAGTAAATATTTGCGGTCGAAGAGGTGATTCCAATATCTGCACTTGCAACGACAAAGGGACCAAGTTCGGCCACAAAGCAAGAGGCTAAATAGCAATAACCGACACCATCTCCGACCCAACTTGAGAATCAGGGGATTGATGAAGGTGATGATTACGGGTTTCCCACGTCTTTTATAGCCCTCGATTATTCAGATGCCATTAAATCAACGTTGAGAAGCTGTAGCATGTCATATTGATCGAGCATCTACCTGATCTAAAGGTATACCTGGGCACGGGGTTAAGTCCCGAGCTCAATAAAAAACTCATTCAATTTCTTATAGCTAACATAGATTGTTTCGCTTGGTCCCACCTTGATATGACAGTGATCCCTCCGGAAATAATCGCTCACAAGATGAGCCTGGACCTAAAGTTTCACTTGGTCAAGCTTAAGAGAACACCCTAGTTCGAGGTCAAACATGCTTTCATCAAGGATGAGGTATACAAAATCCTTAAAATAGGGCCCATTCGGGAGGTTAAATACTCGGATTGGTTAGCAAACGTAGTGGTAGTACCTAAAAGGGGGAATAAATTAAGGATGTGTGTAGACTATAAGGATTTGAATAGGGCATGTCCCTAAGACTCCTCCATTTGCCCAACATCGATCGCATGATCGATCCCACGGCCGGCCACGAGATCCTCACTTTTCTCAATGCCTATTCCGGGTACAACCAAATACGGATGAACCCGCACGACCAAGAAAATATCTCCTTCATCACCAATATGTCACCTACTATTATATGTAATACCGTTCAGACTAAAAGATATCGGTGCCACTTACTAATGCCTAGTAAATCGGAAGTTCGAGGAACAAATAGGAAAATCAATGGAGGTTTACATTGATGATATGTTGGTTAAATCTCTACGATCAGAGGACCATTTGAAACATTTACAGGAAACCTTCAACATATTGAAGAAATACAATATGAAGTTGAACCCAAACAAATCTGCATTTGCGTTTGGATCGGGTAAATTCCTCGGATTCATGGTATCTAATCGGGGAATCGAGATCAGCCCTGACAAGATTAAAGCCATCAAAGATATCACAGTTATGGACAACGTGAAGGTCATGCAAAGATTAACTGGGCGCATAGCCGCCCTGGGGCGATTCATCTCGAGGTCCTCTGACAAGAGCCACTGATTCTTCTCACTATTGAATAAGAAGAAGAATAACTTATCGTGGACACTGGAGTGCCAACGGACTTTGGAGGAAATCAAACGGTCTCTATTGCGCCCACCTCTACTTCATATTCCGAAATGAATGAGCAGCTATACATATACTTAGCAGTATCGGAAGTTGCGGTAAGTGGAGTCCTGTTCTGGGAAGATCAAGCTACATAATTTCCAATATACTATCTTAGTAGGACACTTGGCGAGGCCGAAACTAGGTACCCTTACCTAGAAAAGCTGGTGCTTGCTTTGCTAAGCACCTCTAGGAAGCTAAAACCATAGTTCCAATGTCACCCCATATGTGTTATGACTACTTACCCGTTGAGGAATGTTATGCATAAGCCCGAGCTCTCGAGATGGTTGGCCAAATGGGTCGTGGAAATCAGTAGGTACGATAGTGAATATTGGCCCCGGACTGCAATTAAATCTCAAATTTTGGCAGACTTTATGTCCTACTTTATACCGGCCCTAATACCTGAGGTCGAAAGAGAATTATTGTTGAACTCAGGGACCTTTTTGGGGATCTAGTCCCTCTTTATGGATAGCGCCTCAAACGCAAAAAGGAACCGGAAATGGAATCATATTGAAGTCATTGACAGGTAATGTAGTTAGACAATCTATTAGCACTATAAAATTGAGTAACAACGAGGCCGAATATAAGGCCATGATTGCAGGTCTCGAACTAGCCAAAAGCTTGGGGCGGAGGTAATCGAAGCTAAGTGTGACTCCCTCCTCGTGATGAACCAAGTTAATAGGACGTTCGAGGTTAGAGAGGAACGAATGCAAGGTACCCGGATAAGTTGTAGGTAACATTGCTTCGATTCAAGGAGTGGACTCTCCAACACCTACCTCGGGATCAAAACAGTGAGGCTGATGCCCTTGCTAACCTGGGGTCGACGGTCGAGGACGGTGAATTCAACTCGGGGGGCAGTCGTACAACTTATGAGAATGGTAGTGGAAAAGGGCCATGCCAATATAAACTCGACGAGCTTGACTTAGGATAGGAGAAACAAATATATAGAATATCTGAAGACCGGAAAACTACTCTAGGATCTAAAAGAAATGAGGTCCTTTCGTATGAAGGCAGCCCGGTTTAGCTTGTCCGAAGACAGAACCCTGTTCGGAAGAAGATTTGATGGACCACTTGCGATATGTCTAGGACCAGAAGATTCACGAAGGCACCTGCAAAAATCACCCAGGCATTGAATCATTGATTCGAAAGACAATCATAACCGGCCACTACTGGATCGACATGGAAAAGGACACGAAGGAGTTCATAAGAAAATGTGATGAATGTCAAAGACATGCTCCGATGATTCATCGACCCGGGGAGATGCTGCATTCGGTTCTATCACCATAGCCGTTAATGAAATGGGGGATGGACATCATTGGCCCCTTTCCATGGGCACCCGGTAAGGCTCAATTTATATTGTTTATAACTGACTAATTTCTAAGTGGGTGGAAGCCCAAGCATATGAGAAGGTCAGTAAGAAGGAATTCATAAATATCATTTGGGACCACATCATATGCCGGTTCAGAATGTCGGACGAGATCATATGCGACAATGGGAAACAGTTTATCGGCAGCAAAGTAAGCAAGTTTCTCGAGGACCATAAGATCAAAAGGATCCTCTCAATACCCTACCACCTTAGTGGGAATGGACAGGCAGAATCCACTAACAAAACCATATTCCTAAACCTCAAAAAGAGGTTAACCAACGCCAAGGGAAAGTGGAAAGAAATCTTGCTCTAAGTCCTGTGGGCACACTGTACGACCTCGAAGTCTAGTACTGGGGCCACCCCATTCTCGTAGGTTTATGGCACCGAAGCTCTAATACCGGTCGAAACTGAGTCTCAAGTTTCGATATGCAACCAAGGATTCAAATTACGAAGCCATGAATACGAGCCTAGATTTGATAGATGAAAGGCATAAAGTTGCCCGTATTCAGTTGGCTGCCCAAAAGCAGCGGATCGAGAGGTATTACAATTGAAGAACCAACATTCGACATTTTAATGTCGGGGACTTGATGTTAAGAGAGATCACACTAAGTACCTGGAACCCAAACGAAGGAAAGTTGGGTCCGAACTGGGAAGGTCCTTATCAAATTATCAAGATCACGGGTAAGGGATCATACAAACTCGAAAAAATAAATGGTGAGCAACTACCGAACAACTGGAACATAGCTCACTTGAAGTGATATTACTGATAAGGTACGAGCCTATTCATTTCTTTTACTTATTTACATTTTGAACTAACACTTGCAGGTGACCGTCAAAGAACGACACAATTTTTAGGCGTGAAAGCACGCATGCACTCTTTTTCCTTTAAACTGGTTTTGTCCCAAATGGGTTTTCCGGCAAGGTTTTTAACGAGGCAACAGTAAATCGTGCTAACTTAGAATTGAAGGCTAGTTACAAACCGGTATCGAAGATCACGACAACAGTATTCGAGGCTTCTCTATGATCGTCCTCGAACACTACGAGGGCATCATCGGTGTGACAACCCGGCCAGTCATCTCATGAGTTACCACTTTATTTACCCTATTTCTACTTCTTATCACTTTGTATAATGGTTCTATATGTGATCGCGTTGATTGGTTAGGGTTCGAAAAGGAATTGGTAAGGTTTGAGACACTCAGTCTCTTTTGAGGAAGGTTAAGTTGGAAAAGTCAATCAGATGTTGACTTATATGTTAGAGGGCTCGGATGTGAGTTACGATGGTTCGGTTAGCTTTGGGAGGTGATTTGGGACTTAGGATCATGATCGGAATGAGTATTGGGGGTCCGGAGTAGATTTATGCTTGAATTGGCGAAAGTGAATTTTTGGCGATTTCCGGTTGGTAGTTGAGATTTTGATATAGGGGTCGGAATGGAATTCCGAGAGTTGCAATAGTTCCATTGTGTCATTTGGGATGTGTGTGAAAAATTTTAGGTCATACGAACGTGGTTGGTTAGGTTTTTGATCAAAAGCGGAATTCGGAAGATTTTGGAAACTTAGGCTTGAATCCGATGTGTTTTGGTTGATTTGATGTTGTTTGAGGTATTTTGAAGATTGGTACAAGTTTGAATAAGGTTTTGGGATATGTTAGTGCCTTTGGTTGAGGTCTCGGGGGCCTCGGGTGAGTTTCGGGTGGTCAATCAGGCCATTCCATGAAGTTTAGAGCTGCAGAAAATTGCAGGTCAATGCTGCAGAAAAATGACCTTCGCGTTCGCGAGAGGGTCCGCGCATTCGCGAAGGGACAATTGAGGAAGATGGAAATTTAGCCTTCGCATTCGCAAGGAAGGCTCCGCGTTCTCGAAGGGCTAGGCATCTGTGCATCGTTTTCACGGGGGTGTTCTCACGTTTGCGTAGAAGAAATGGGCAGCTGAGCTTTAGGGGAATTTAATTCATCGCGTTCGCGATAGGGGGAACGCGATCCTGAAGGTCTGTCTAAGTAAAGCATCACGTTCGTGGTGGGGTGGTCGCAATCGCAAAAGAGGAATTTTGGTCAAGGTATTTTTGTGCTTCGCAAATGCCAGGCTTTGACCGCGTTCGCGACGAAGGATTTCAGGCCTGGGAAAAAGTTTTAAATAGTCGTCTTGTCCGCGAATATGGGGTTTATTTTTTCCATTATTGGTCGTTTTTGGAGCTTTTTAAAGAGGATTGAAAAGGGATTCAAGGGGAATCACTTGGAGGCAAGAAATTTGGACTTAAAACTTGATTCTATTGTAAAATCTACCTAATAAATCATGGAATCTAAGCCAAAAAATTGAGAAATTAGGGTTTGAGATTAAGATACTTTAAAATGAGAATTTGAGGGGTCATTTGGACTCCAATTTCAGTGTTCTTGGTATGTATGGACTCGTGGGGAGATAAGGAATCTATTTATGTAAAAATTATCGAATTCCGAGACATGAGCCCGGGGGTCAGGTTTTGGTAATTTCGGGATTTGTGTCGTATATTGATTATTTTCGCTTGGGATGTGCCTCGCATTGATGATTTATTCGACTAGCTTCAGGGAGCGAGAGTATTATCCAAGATTGATCTCCGATCAGGTTATCACCAGATGAATATCAGGGACTCGGATATTCTTAAGACAACTTTCAAGACCCGATATGGTCATTATGAGTTTTTGGTGATGTCTTTTGGGCTGACCAATGCCCCAGCAGCGTTCATGTATTTGATGAACAGTGTGTTTCGGCCTTACCTCGACTCGTTTATCATAGTCTTCATTGATGATATTCTGGTGTATTCGCGTAGTCAGGAGGAGCACGCAGAGCATTTGAGAGTTGTGTTGCAGAGATTGAGGGAGGAGAAACTTTATGCAAAATTCTCCAAGTGTGAGTTTTGGCTCAGTTCAGTATCTTTCTTGGGACACGTGGTGTCTAGCGAGGGTATTCAGGTTGATCCGAAGAAGATAGAGGCAGTTTAGAGTTGGCCCTGACCGTCCTCAGCCACAGAGATTCGCATTTTTTGTTGGTTTGACAAGCTATTATTGTTGGTTTGTTCAGGGATTCTCATCTATCGCATCGCCATTAACCAAGTTGACTCAGAAGGGTGCTTCATTTGTATGGTCGGACGAGTGTGAGGAGAGCTTTCAGTTGCTCAAGACAGCCTTGACCACAGCTTCAGTGTTGGTTCTGCCATCAGCTTCATGTTCATATACTGTGTATTGTGAAGCTTCTAGAAATGGCATTGGTTATGTTTTGATGCAGAAGGGTAGAGTTATTGCTTATGTTTCCCGTCAGTTGAAGCCCCATGAGAAGAACTACCATGTTCATGATTTAGAGTTGGTTGTCATAGTTCATGCGTTGAAGATTTGGAGGCATTACCTGTATGGTGTGTCTTGTGAGGTGTTTACTGATCATCGTAGCCTCCAGCACTTGTTCAAATAGAAGGATCTTAATTTGAGGCAGCGGAGGTGGTTGGAGTTGCTTAAGGATTATGATATCACTATTTGTACCATCCGGGAAATGCCAATGTGGTGGCTGATGCCTTGAGCCGAAAGGCAGCGAGTATGGGGAGTTTGGCATATATTCTAGTTGGGGAGAGACCTCTTGCGGTTGATGTTCAGGTCTTGGCCAATCGTTTCATGAGGTTAGATATTTCAGAGCCCAATCGGGTATTGGCTGGTGTGGTTTCTCGGTCTTCCTTATATGATCGCATCAGAGAGCGCCAGTATGATGATCCGCATTTGCTTGTACTTAAGGACAGATTTCAGCACGATGATGTCAAAGATGTGACCATTAGTGATGATGGGGTGTTGAGGATGCAGGGCCGGATATGTGTGCCCAATGTGGATGGACTTCGGAAGTTGATTCTGGAGGAGGCCCATAGCTCGCGGTATTTCATTCATCTGGGTTCCGCGAAGATGTATTAAGATTTGAGGCAGCACTATTGGTGGAGGAGAATGAAGAAAGACATTGTGGGATTTGTAGCTCGGTGTCTCAATTATCAGTAGATGAAACATGAGCATCAGAGATCGGGTGGCTTGCTTCAATGGATGGATATTCCAGAGTGGAAGTGGGAGAGGATCACTATGGACTTTGTAGTTGAACTTCCATGAACTTTGAAGAAGTTCAATTTTATTTGGGTGATTGTGGATCGGCTGACCAAGTCCGCACACTTCATTCCTGTGTGTACTACCTATTCTTCAGAGCGGTTGGCAGAGATCTATATCCGGGAGATTGTTCGATTGCATGGCGTACTAGTTTCTATCATTTCAGATAGAGGATCTCTGTTTACTTTGTAGTTTTGGAGGTCTGTGCAGCGAGAGTTGGGTACTCAGGTTGGGTCGAGCATAGCTTTTCACCCTCAGATGGATGGGCAGTCCGAGCGCACTATTCAGATATTGGAGGACATGTTGCGTGCTTATGTCATTGATTTTGGAGGGTCATGGGATCAGTTTCTACCCCTTGCAGAGTTTGCTTATAACAACAGCTACCAGTCGAGTATTCAGATGGCTCCATATAAGGCTTTGTATGGGACGCGGTGTAGATCTCCAGTTGGTTGGTTCGAGCCGGGTGAGGCTAGGCTATTGGGGAGAGACTTGGTGCAGGATGCTTTAGAAAAGGTGAAGTTGATTCAGGAGAGGCTTCGTACACCGCAGTCGAGGCAAAAGGGTTATGCTGACAGGAAGGTTCGAGATGTGTCCTACATGGTTGGCGAGAAGGTTCTGTTGAAGGTTTTGCCCATGAAGAGTGTTATAAGATTTAGGAAGAAAGGTAAATTGATTCCTCAATTCATTGGGCTTTTTGAGGTGCTTCGGAGGATTGGGGAGGTGGCTTATGAGCTTGCTTTTCCACCCAACTTGTCAAGTGTGCATCCGGTATTTCATGTTTCTATGCTCTGGAAGTATATTGGGGATCTGTCTCATTTTTTGGATTTCAGCACGGTTCAGTTGGATGATGATTTGACTTCTGATGTGGAGCCAGTATCTATTTTGGGTCGTCATGTTCGAAAGTTGAGGTAAAAGGATATAGCTTCAGTGAAAGTGCAGTGGAGATGTCGGCCTATGGAGGAGGCTACCTGGGAGACCAAGCCGGAGATGCGGAGCAGATATCCTCTCTTGTTTAAGGCTTCAGGTATGTTTCTTGACTCGTTCGAGGATGAACGTTTGTTTAAGTTGGGGAGGATGTGACAACCCGACCAGTTGTCTCATGAGTTACCACTCTGTTTTCCCCATTTCTACTTCTTATCGCTTTGTATAATGGTTCTATATGTGATCGGGTTGATTGGTTAGGGTTCGGAAAGGAATTGGTAAGGTTTGAGGCACTTAGTCTCTTTTGAGGAAGGTTAAGTTGGAAAAGTCAACCCGATGTTGACTTATGTGTTAGAGGGCTCGGATGTGAGTTCCAATGGTTCGGTTAGCTTCGGGAGGTAATTTGGGACTTATGAGCATGATCGGAATTAGTTTTGGAGGTCCGGAGTAGATTTATGCTTGAATTGGCGAAAGTGGATTTTTGGTGATTTCTGGTTGGTAGGTTAGATTTTGATATAGGGGTCAGAATGGAATTCCGTGAGTTGTAGTAGTTCCGTTGTGTCATTTGGGATGTGTTTGCAAAATTTCAGGTCATTCGGACGTGGTTTGGTTGGGTTTTTTATCAAAAGCGGAATTCGAAAGATTTTGGAAACTTAGGCTTGAATCCGATGTGTTTTGGTTGATTTGATGTTGTTTGAGGTGTTTTGAAGATTGGTACAAGTTTGAATAAGGTTTTGGGATATGTTAGTGTCTTTGGTTGAGGTCCTGGAGGCCTCGGGTGAGTTTCGGGTGGTCAATCGGGCCATTCCATGAAGTTTAGAGCTGCAGAAAATTACAGGTCAGTGCTGCAGAAAAATGACCTTCGCGTTCGCGAAGGGTTAGTTGAGGAAGCTAGAAATTTAGCCTTCGTGTTCGCGAGGAAGGCTCCGTGTTCACGAAGGGCTGGGAATCTGTGCATCGCGTTCGCGGGGGTGTTATCGCGTTCGCGTAGAAGAAATGTGCAGCTGAGCTTTAGGGAATTTAATTCATCGCGTTCGCGATAGGGGGAATGCGATCGTGAAGGTCTATCTAAGTAAAGCATCACGTTCGCGGTGGGGTGGTCGCAATCACGAAAGAGGAATTTTGGTCAAGGTATTTTTGTGTTTCGTAAACGCGAGGCCTTGACCGCATTTGCAAAGAAGGATTTCAGGCCTGGGCAAAAGGTTTAAATAGTCGTCTTGTCCGCAAATTTGGGGTTTATTTCTTCCATTATTGGGTGTTTTTGGAGCTTTTTGAAGGGGATTGAAGAGGGATTCAAGGGTAATCACTTGGAGGCAAGAATTTTGGACTTAATACTTGATTCTATTGTAAAATCTACCTAATAAATCATGGAATCCAAGCCAAAAATTGAGAAATTAGGGTTTGAGATTAAGAGACTTTAAAATGAGAATTTGAGGGGTCATTTGGACTCCGATTTCAGTGTTCTTGGTAAGTATGGACTCATGGGGAGATAAGGAATATATTGATGTAATTTTTATCGAATTCCGAGACGTGGGCCCGGGGGGTCGGGTATTGGTAATTTCGGGATTTGTGTCGTATATTGATTATTTTCACTTAGGCTTTGTTCCCTTTGCATATTTGACGCCGTGATTTTGATTTTGGATAGATTCGATGCGAGTGGAGACCGACTCGAGGGGAAAAGGCATCGCGAGCTAGAGATTTGACCGGTTTGAGGTGAGTAATGAATGTAAATGATGTTTTGAGTGTATGAAACCTCGGATTGCACATCATTCTTCTATATTGAGGTGACGCACACGCCAGATGACGAGCATGGGCTCGTGCACTATTGGGGATTGTGACTTAGTCCGTCCCGAATGACTATTTTGCCGCGTATTTCACTGAAATCTATTTGATATCATCATTATTTGGGCTGAATGTCATATTTAGGCTTCGTGCCAACTATTTGAACTCTTAGGAGACTTTTATTGATATTTCCTCACTGTTTTGACTTTATACTTGAACTCAGTCATGTTGTATTTCACTGTTTTCGTATTTAGCTATGTTTACTCTGTTTTAACACTTAAATGATCTTTTAAATTGGCTAAGAATCATATTTTACTATTGCCCCGAGTGGCTTGTGAGGATTTTGACTGAGTGGCTGAGGGCCTATGTTGTGAGGAAACATTTGATGTTGATTATGAGGTCGAAGGCCTGAGATATATACGCCACGAGGTGGCTTGATTGATATGAGGTCGAGAGCCTAGTGATGATACCACGAGATGGCTTGATATTGTGCTTGGGACGTAAGGGGCCCCGCCGGGAGTCTGCACACCTCCAGTGAGCGCGGGTACCCATTGTGATGTGAGATATAGCCCGAGGGGCTGGTATTGTTCTGAGATATTGCCTTGTTGATACTGTGCCCGAGGGGCAGATCTTTATGTGTTTATTTTCCTTAATTGGATATCATTTACCTGCTTAAATTGTTAAAAAAGGTTTTCGCAAAGTTTAATTCGAGTTAAATGACTTTCACATATCTTTCACTGATTTTACTGCTTCATTATAGTCTGCAAATGTGCTTTATGTGATTTCCTGCTTTCAGTCCTTATTTATGATTATTACTCACTGAGTTGGAGTACTCACTTTACTCCTTGCACCCTATGTGCAAATTCAGGCGCATCTGGGCCCGCTACCGAGTGTTGATCTTTCCAGCTCAGGCGGATCTGAGGATCTCTAGGTAGTTGTCGGCGTTCACAGCCCGGAGCTTCTTCCCTATATTATTCTCCATATTCTTAGTTACTGTATTAAACTCTGCAGATTTCTCTGAGTAGTCCGGATTGTTTAGATGCTCATGACTAGTGACACCCCGGTATCAGGCTATGTTGGGTTGTATTCCGCAAATTATGTTGTTATCTGCTTAAATTTTGGATTATTTTATCATGCTTAGACTGTTTCTTACTGTTTAACTGTTAAATACCAAAATGGGAAGTGTCAGTTGGCATTGTCATCATGAGAGGCACCATCACGACCGGGTTCAGGTTTAAGGTCGTGACACTCGGATTATGAGTTTATCAAGGAAAGAAACTTTGTGACTAAATGGTCTTGGCTCAATCGATAAGATTTACTATAAGGGCCAAACTGTCAAAAGAACTGTGCCCACATAGACTGCTCGAGCCCTGACATAAAACTTGTACACATGTATAATCGTATATATTATGCACAGAAATAAAAAGAAGTTTCCACCTTGCGGATAAATATATTGTCCCTTAAAGATATCAATCCTAAGGTACGCCTTAATCTGAGTTCAAATGATCACTCTCACTCGGGAATTGTCGTCCAAAGACAAACTCGGAAGGCCCGGGCTATTAAAGCCCGGGGGCACAAGAACTATTAGGTAACGCCCGAACCTTAAAGGTTACAGCCATCCCTATTCGGGGACTGTTATCTTAGGCAAGCCGGGATAACTCGAGTTAACAAGCACACTACGCAACACCTGAACTAATAAGGCTACGGTCATGTTAAAATGGTTCGGAGACGTCCGAGACCCGTAACAAAAAACAAGGCCTTCAAAACTGGTTTTAAAGGCTACCCTCAGCAAATTATAATCTAAAAAATTATAAGTACTTTGGGGAAAGGTTTCCAGTCATACCGAACCCCCACGATGCCTTAAACAAAATAATGTTAAAGGCAAGGCTTGTTCGAACCTCCGAACATGACCTAACTCTTTTATGCTAAGGCGTTTTGATCTTTGCAAATATAAATAATAGAGCAAAGGAAAACAAAACTCAAAGATTGTCGAAGGGAAAAAGAAGCCTTGTATTATATATACATTTAGTCTTTACAAAGGCCAAATGGCCTTGACAAAAAGTACAAAAAGTACACAACTACAAAAAACAAAAATGTACAAGGCACTTAAACGGCCTGGTCTTCACTAGAACCTGCCTCGTCACCAAGGTCTTTGGAGTCTCCTCCACCCTCAAATCCGCTAGAACTCTCATAGGGTTCTTCATCCTCGGGGTAAGCCAACTTTTTTGCCTCGGCTTTGAGCCCCTTAGCACTCTCAATTTTGGCCGACAAGTTGAAACCCTTAGCATGAATTTCCTCAAGGGCCTCCCTTCAGGATTGCCACTTCGCGTGCTCGATGATATTTTTCATTCAATCCTGAACCACCTCGGCATTGGCCTTATATTGGTCCACCATCTAGTCGGCATCGGCTTTAACCACCACAGCCATTGACTTGGCCGTTTCAAGCTCCTTGGCCAGAGTTTCTCGATAGAGACAGCCGAACTTAGCTGAGATTGGAGCTCCTCAACCTTTTTGGCCTGCACCTCAGCCTTTTCCTTTGCTGCTCAAAGTTGGGCCATACCCAAGAAGTCTCCTTTTTTGAGGCCAGACGGTCTATCATGCCTCTCCATTCGTCAACCTCGATCTTGACAGCATCTATCTCAGCTCGGAGCTAGTCAATCCGATCAATCTTCTATTGAATTTGCGGATTCTGACCATTAATCACCGAGTCTAGCTCATCGTCACTAACCTAAAATATTTTTACCTGCTCAACCAGGCCAGCGTGCTCCTTATGAGCCACCTTTAGCTCTACTCGGAGGCTCTTAGCCTCCCCTTCACGTTGCTCGCTGAGAAGTTTGTAAGTACTCTTCTCAGTGAGCCATCAGACCTCGACCTTAAGCTGGTTCAGCTCATCCCGATATCGGAGTAAAGCCTCATGATGAAGCACTGAGGCCTACAGACACAAAGAAAAATGTTAGGATTATCTATAAATTAGTCTAAGTACAAATTAAAAATCATCAAGAGGTATCTGAAGTTACCCGAATTAGCACCTGTTTTGCTTCGTTGAACAGGTAGGGCACGTCCACCTCATTCATATTGGCTTGATCTTCTTCGGTCACCAGACACAGCAGGTAGCTATACACCCCTAGGGGGGCACAGAGGACCCTGGCATCAATCAGAATGGGGATGACATTCGATCGCTTCCGGTCAAGATCTACAATCGGAGTTGGGAACTGGTTGATTAATTTTGGGCTTAAAGAAGGCCCGTTTGTCCCTGAAGATGGAAATTTCTTTGGCACCTCTAAGTCACCCAATCCGGTGACGTCCTCCATAGAGGTAGAATCCACGTCATTAAAAATGTTGTGGAAGGGGTCGTATGCTCTATGGGCCCCCTCGTTGGGACGTTCTTTCACTGTTTGAGCCTCGTTGTATATAGACTCGGTTAATGAGGGCGACTCGCTGGTATCAATCACACAAAGAGCTTCCTTCAGGGCATTCCCTACATTCCGGGAAGCCTCGGCCCCGACCTCCCCATCGGTCTCCCTAAATAGAGGCAGATCAACCTCGTTTCTCTCTAATTCAGAGGCACCTTGCTTTTCGAGTTGCAACGACACACGAGCCATTAGATCAAAGTTCTCTTATTCTTCTTCTTCAGATTCGTCCCTCAACCGATAGAGTGAATCTGAGGGTGGTGCTCGAGCACTAGTACTTTCTTTGGATTTGTTCATCGGTCTTCTCCTTGTTTTCTTCTTTTCCGATTTTGATGAATTCAGAGCCCTTTTCCTTTTCTTCTCGTCACCTTGTCTTTGAGCAGGAGACTCGGTGGGAAGGTCCTCACCACTGGATGGTGGCCTTGGTATGACGTCCTTGGATAAACCTGCAAAAGGAAATGAAACAATTGAGAACTTAATGACACAAGAGGAACCCAAATATTGCTTAATCGAGAAAGAAATCTCACCATGGGAACGGGCCACCCACCGGCCCTTCGAAAGTTCGTGCCATGAGCACTCGAAATATGACCTTTAAAACACGATGCCCTCAACCCACTCCTTGAGTCGAGGGATAGCATTCGGGACCTGAGCGATAGCTGCACCACCATAAAGTGCCGATGAGAAGGAAAGAAGAAAGCGTAAAGTGAAATTTTGTAAACGAAATTTTACTTACGTGATATATTTCACTTCTTGGGGAACGACATGCACTCAGATAGGATCAAGTCCAAAGTCCTCACTTGGACAAAACAGCCTAGCAAACCTCAATCTCGATCTTTAACAATACTCAAGAACGGGGCCTGTCACACCTCCTTTTTCTACCTACACCCCCGGAAGGGCGTAAAGGAGTTTTTTCATTTAAAGGACAATCGAAACGGGATTTAGTTATTAATTATTCAGAGTCGCCACTTGAGAGATTAATGGTGTCCCAAGTCACCGGTTGAATCCCGAACCAAGGAAATTTATGACTCTGTTAACAGTCCGCGAACCAGAAATCCGAGTAAGGAATTCTGTTAACCCGGGAGAAGGTGTTAGGCATTCCCGGGTTCCGTGGTTTTAGCACGGTCGCTTAACTATTGTATTTGATTTTATCTGATTTTAATACATGCTAACTTATGTGCCTTTTATTCGTAAACCGCTTTTACTGTTATTTATTTTAAAAGAATTGCGACGTTGTGAAAACGCGTTTCGACCCACGCCGCAATCAATGCGCCCGTAGTTGTCAACACGTTTCGACTTCGTCGAGATTTGGATTTGGGTCGCATCAATGCGCACCCGAGTTTAAGAAAGTAATTTAATTAAATCATGCCTAAAGATGCTAACGTAGTATTATTTTGGAGAAAAGCCATGAAGGTCGCTAAACGGTCATCCCAAATTCTAATTATTTCGATAATTATTTACTGAGGGCCCCACATTTATTTATTTTGTGCGGTGAGGCTCGTCTCAATTTGTGAACCTCTTTTCTATCATTATTTATTTTTTAAGAATTACGATGTCGTGAAAACGCATTTCGAACCTCGTCGCATTCAACGCGCCCGTGATTGTCAACACATTTTGACTTCATCGAGATTTGGATTTTGGTCGCATCAATGCGCACCCGAATTCAAGAAGGTACTTTAATTAAAACCGAGCTTAAAGATTCTAACGTAATATCATTTTGGGGAAGACCGTGGAGTTCGCTAAACGGCCATTCCAAATTCTA